>NW_022589714.1:31718183-31918183 GCF_004348235.1 Phoca vitulina
GTTTTTTTTTTTTTTTTTTTTTTTTTTTTTTGTGCATTGAAAACCATTCTGTTATTATTTTAAGGAAAACAATACTAAAAAGTAGTACTTCTCAATAAATCTGAGAATGTAAGTTCTGGTGGTGTAGACGTTTTAGCATGAGGTGGAGGGATTTGCCTGCCAGATTCCAGTGAGTCAGAAAAGGTTAACTCAGATGGTGCCCTGGCTCTTTGAAGGAATTTCTTTCAGCAAATTTCTCTCTACCAAGCAAATACATATGATACCTTAAGCAATAGCATTAACGATTGAAGTGTTAAGCTATTGAGTTTGTTGAACTTTGCCGTATTTCCCCCTGACCTTGGCCGCGAGGATACGCCTGGTGAAGTTCAATGCCTGGTGGCAGTGACCATCTGTTCCGGGTTTGGGTTACTTCCCTCGTTATACATATTTCAGAACACACGCTTTGCTCTGACTCTGTCTTGAATTGTCCAAAACCTGTAAGACGACCTAAATCTCAAGTACCTGGTTTTGTCATTTCATCATCTTTAAATGGTGATAAAGACACCTATATTGTTGTGAGGATTACACGAGACTGTGGAAGAAATGAGAACCCCCAAGCTGAGGGGGCAGATTCAGGGCCGCCCCCTGGGGCTCACTCACTTCCTAAATGACTCACTTCCAGACCAGCCTCTGGGAGGGAACACGAATTCCTGTCTCAGAAGAATTATGAATCACTACATCGTGGGCTTTTAGAGTCACTTATGAAGAACCCAAACTGCAAAACTTAAGGATGCATTTCATGTGTTCACTGGGAGACGTAGGAATGGCACAAATGATAAGCAAACACATGTCCCTGTTGAGGCCATGGAGTGATGGGTGCTCTGCTGAGGCCCCAGCCAATGCTCAGCTCAGCTCAGCTCTCACCCCCGGGACAATTTTGGCTTTTCCTGATCTAGCCTCATTCGCCCTCCTTCCCCTTTGAGCTGATGAGAGGTAGAGTTCCTGGCTCAGCTTCACTCTGTCAGCGGGTTTGAAGCTTGGTGACATTCCAGCACATCACTGCAGGGCTGAGGGCTAGGTGGGAACCCTGGGGACGATGCTCAGACTATGACCTGTTAGGGCACGCGGGATTGAGGCAGGGGCCCCCAGGGAGCCAGGGGAACGCAATGGGGAAGAGGCAGGGAGCGAGGAAGAGAAGTGAGGGAAGATAATAAAGTAACAGAAATATCCAAAGCGAGTAACATATATGGCAGTTTGTAGTGTTTACTCTTCACACTGGATTTTTCTTATCTAAATGTCTGCCTCTCCATAGTCCCTCCCATCCATTTCCCGGGAGATCTCTCTGAAATCCTTCTCTACCAAGAAGCACTTGTGTGGATCAAGTCAAAGCATGTTACGTTGTTGGAATTTGAGAATGGGAGTTTGAGAAGGCATAGAAACCAACGTGCAGCGATGTATTTGGAAGATCTACAATTCAGGAATACAGTATTTGCTCTCAGTATTTAAAAATACGTCCCTTTCGGGGGTCCTGGGTGGCTCAGCTCGTTAAGCGTCCGACTCTTGATTTCGGCTCAGGTCATGATTTCAGGGTCATGAGATTGAGCCCCCTGTTGGGCTCTGCACTGAATGTGGAGCCCGCTTGAGATTCTCTATCCTTCCCCTCTGCCCCTACCCCCGTTCTCTCTTTCTCTAAAATAAATAAATAAATAAATCTTTAAAAAAAATATGTTCCTTCCTTTTTCTTCCAATTTCTTCTCCATCCTTCCTTCTTTGCTCTTTTGCACCTCCCTTCACACCCCCTTGTCCCCCTGCCACACTCCTGCCATGCATGCCCATGGTGATGAATAAAGCACATTGATGAGCTTCAACAGAGCGTGACTGAAGGTGCCATTTGCCACTTGGAAAGGCTGGGAGCCAAAGGAATGTCTGTAACACAAGAAGCTTATTTTTTTTTTAAAGGATTCCCTTTCTCTTCTCATCTCGGGACTTTATTTCTCTACCCGATATGTGTGTGCTGGTGTGCGTGTGTGTGTGGGGGGGTCTCCTGCCACAGGCAGGGGAGAAAGGTTTTCTTTGTTGTAGAGTGTATTTTGGCATATGCCCTTTGTCACTGTGTGGCATTCCAGTTTGGACAAGTCAAGCAGAACAGTGGGTCGCTCTGGCTAACATGCTTTACTGAGTGCGGGGGGTTAAAGTTCAGGAAAGGCAGTCAACAGGTGGTTGATTTTCTGGGATGGCATTTTTCCAGTTCTCTAAGGTGTCCGCAGTTGCTGCTTCGGGAAGAGGATGTGGAAGTGGAGGGAGGATGGGAGGGACAGAAGTCATGAAGACCATCACATTTGCTCAACAGCTGAGTCAGACAGGGTCAGGCCGTAACAAGGACATCACTATGAGCTTAGGTCACTGGGTAGAATTCTTCTGACCAGTAGTTTCTCTCCACAAAACCTAAAAAATAAAGGGCAAAAAGTGTGCAAATTCCCTTAGGGGATACCACTATGCAGATTTCAGTTGCTGTCAAACAACATTGGGACTTCTTCCTTCAGGTATCTTCTGGGGCCCTGGGCCCTAATTTCACTTTTGGATGTGTTGACTGAAGGAATATTTTGAAAAACCATTGCGATGTGGCCACTGATACATTCCAATGAGAACAGAATGAGGAGCCTTGAACCTTTAGCATTTTTTTTTTTTATAAAAGAATAAGTTACCAAGTAACCTGCTTTTATCACCTTCTTGGCATCCCTCTTCCCCGAATGACCCCATAGGGGTGGGGTCTCCAAGTCTGGGATTGGAGAAAGTTCAGAGATGGGGTAGGATGAGGCTCAGGGAGGGGTGAGTGTGGTAACTTGGTAATAAGGAAAAGTTGAACATTTATTTAATGGTTTGTTCTTAAAGAGTCACGAAATGGTGTAAATATCCAAACAATGACAGGGTTCAAAACAGCCGCTCCAAAATGACCATAGTAAAATGTGAGCTACTCAGGCTAACATGAGAAATCTTAAAGGTCAACATTCAAGATATATAAAGTGATTTATCTCACATTGATTTTTCTCCCCCCGCAAGAACTGTAAGAAAACAGAAATGACTTTGCATCTTTGCTAACAGAAAAAGCCCATGGAAGGATTTACATTTGGGGGGTAGAAACTACTTGGGCATGGCCCGCTGAGACAAGCCATGGAATTATCCGGAAGTTTGGGCTGTGGACACACACGCTCCTGTATTTTCTAAGTGTGCTCTCATGAATGTACTTTTTATTTAGAACAATATATTTTCCTATGAAGAGAACAAGAATTCCTAATATTGTAGTTGAAAAGTCTGTAAGTATATGAGACCTACTTATTAGCCTTGGAGGGTGAAAGAACTAAAAATATGGGGGGTGGGGCTGGATGGAAATGCAACTGTTATTGGTTTCCCCAGAGAAAAACTCGAGATGAAACGGGTTCACAAAGTAGGGGGGATTTCGGGGGGGACATGACAAAGAGTTTTCAGCAGCAACTTTCTGTCAAGAACGTGTTCGAAGCTTCTTTCCTTGGGAGGTAGGATGGTCACAGCAGGGTCCATATGGGCCTCAGACAGAGAGGGACAGAGAGGCCTCTGCAGTGACCCCACCCACCCTCCTCCCAGTTCCCTCTGCCTACAGGGATTCAAGGGGTCCTCTATGGGAGGGGAGAGAGCCAATGTCTGAATTCAGCCCTGCGTTTTGAGGAGTCATCAGGCTTTTGCCCTAACTAATGGTTACATTTATAGCAAGGATGCCCTGATCTGACTCACAGAACATTCCCAAACTGCATTTCCAAAGATCTATTTCCAATAACCCATGTTTTTCTCCAAATAATCTTTTTGATTGCTTTAGACATGGATGCCACTGTTGGAGTAGAAATTGGGGATGGGGCAGAGCACTACTGTTTTTCATTAAAAGCTTTAAATATCTAGGGGCGCCTGGGTGGCTCTGTTGGTTAAGCGACTGCCTTCAGCTCAGGTCATGATCTCATGGTCCTGGGATCGAGTCCTGCATCGGGCTCCCTGCTCAGTGGGGAGTCTGCTTCTCCCTCTGTCTGCCACTCCCCCTGCTTATTCTCTCTCTCTGTCAAATAAATAAATAAAATCTTTAAAAAAATAAAAGCTTTAAATATCTAAACTTTGTACATGTGTACCTCTTTGAGAAAAATAAAAAAGTATGTAAAAAGCTAACAAAATCTCTGCTGCTAGCTTTTTGTTATACAAGTAATAAATACATGGTCATTGGGCAAAATTTAGAAAATTCAGAGAACTGCTCCTGAGATGCACCATCTAGAAATAGTTACTATTGAAACTTCACTCTAGATGCTTCCATATTTTCCTCAACACATACATAGATGCATTTTTTCTAAACAAAATTGGATCACGTTATTTTGCTTTTGTCACTGAACAATATATATTTTGTTCCCAAGTGACAGAATTTCAGTAGTAAGTGCCTTAAAAGGGATACAGGACATAGGGACTGGGCCTTAGGAATAAGTGGGTCCAGAACATAAAGGTCTCCAGGACTGTATCTCTTCTCATTTTGTTTTTTTTAAAGATTTTATTTATTTATTTGAGAGAGAGAGAATGAGAGAGAGCACATGAAGGGGGGAGGGTCAGAGGGAGAAGGAGACTCCCTGCCGAGCAGGGACCCCGATGCGGGACTCGATCCAGGGACTCCAGGATCATGACCTGAGCCGAAGGCAGTCGCTTAACCAACTGAGCCACCCAGGCACCCACATTTTGTTTTTTTTTTAATGTAATTGGTTTATTCTTCTCTCTTAGTTAATGCTGGGGCGACATACTGGACTAGTTGTGCAGCTTTACATCTTTCCAAGTTAGCTCTCCAAGGAAATATATGCCTTTTGTATAGACCACAGTCCAAATTCCACAGAAGGGCTCACCGGGATTACCTAGCAGTGTGTGGTCATGGAAAGTTTTTGTAGAAAACCTGGTGAGTGGAGTGAGGGAGAACTTGAAGGAGAATGGTCACAGCAGAGGGACTGAGCTGTTAACAGAGGAAGGGAGGATTTGGGACAGAGAAACAATAGCATCCTCCCTGCATATGTTCTGATAAATTACGCTCTCGGGCGTAGGTACCAGTACTCTCCCCCCACTCCCCTCTGCGCCAGTCTACGAGCTGCCTGTTGGCCTGCAGTTTTGCCAGTGCTGGGAACGATCACTGACAAGAAAGCCTTGATGCACCTCGTCTCACGGGATTTTCCTGTTTGTTCTGACTTTCTGTGAGGTAGATAGCCCCAGCATGTTTCCCACCAACCCCGTTGGGGAAGAGGTCCTTCAGTACTTTTCATGCTATCATTTTTTTCCCTCTTCGAGATAACGCTTGCCGGATGCGGGGGTGGGATCCAGTCTGAAGGGCACCCCGAGTTGTCAGTTTTGACCACTGTGAGGTCACGCGCTGCCTCTTCCTGGCACAGGAATGATGATTCTACAGGAACACTCATGAAGGGACATAGTAGCAATCGCAAAACCACATGCCCTGCTGGCTGGCCTAACCTAGATTTCTGCTCTGAAAAGGGGCTGTGGCAGGGTGAGCAAGAGCAAACCTAGGGCACGATGCCCCACCTCTGTGACTGAGCTGGACTCCTTACTAAAATGCAGAGTTTTGTCTTGTGGGACCTTGGGGCAAAGTTATCAAGAACATTCAAACTTAGCAGAAAATGCCCATTTTCTTAAGGGTCCTGCCTTTCCTTTTCGTGGCTAGCAGGAGCACAGATACATGTGTTCCTCTTCTAGTTTTTTGAAAATCAGACAGAAACTTGCATTGCAGTTGTATTCTTGGGGCCAAGGACATGGGGCCAGTATGGAATCTTGGGTTTGGCTGCAGGCTGTGGCTAGAACTGCTTTCATCCTGTGGGGTGGTCAAGGGTAAGGCTATGGGAGTTTGGATGGTAATATTTACCGTGTGTCCTCTGACCCTTGTCAGAAGTCCTATGACCTGCCATGGGGACAGAGTTGCTTCCCAAACCACCCAGTTAGGTGGGGATGGCTAGGAGTTTTCAAGTATCAAGCTGTGTGTGGGTTGCTTCTTCCTAATGTAGAAGAAGACATTATTTATCTTAGACTTATGTGGTCCTGTCCAGTTTCCTCAGGTAGGTCAGCCATAAAATCCCAAATGTGAAAGCGGCTCTTTCCTTAGTCTCCTACCACCCGCACCTGCCATTGCTCATCTCAGCTTTACCGACAAGACCTCTGCTCTCCCAGAGGGGAAAGGTCCTTTCTTGTCAAGTGCATCTAGTCTTTGACTATGTCATATTTGTTTTCACATCATTTAACCCTGCCGTTCTTCCAGGTGTCTGCTTCGGAACTTTATCATGGTGCTTTAGGTCCCCCCCGCCCCCGGCTGCTCCCCCCCAGAGGCATGTGTCTAGCTCTGGGGCAGCTCCATCACACTGCAGACCTGGAGAGACGGGGCTGGCCAGCGTCCCACCCCTTACTACTGGTCTGCACCAGTGTACTAAGTTTAAAGAGATAAGCAGAAATGGTTGAACCAGAAATTATATGATCCCATTGTTTGTGTTTAGAATACAAAAAAAAAAAAAAAAAAAAGCAATTTATTGAAGAAGTGTTTATTGAACACCAATTTAGTTTCAGGAACATTTCAGGTACATTGTCAAAAATAAAAACCCTTAAAAGCTTATTATGTATCTCACACTAGTTTTATACATTTACATGTATTTTTTAGCTTCATTCTCATGAAAACCCTATGAGGCTGGCGCTCTTATTAATATCTCCATTCTACAGATGAGGAAATGTAGGCTCAGAGAGGTCAAGCAACTGGTCCAAAGTGGCACAGCTGGTGGGGGGGTGGTGAGTAGGAATGCTGGAATTTGAGCCCAGGCACTCCAGCTCCTGTGCTTATGTCCAAACTCCACACCTTCGTAATACGCACTCTGTGGCCTTCGTGTACTCCGGAGGACATGTGGGTCCAGACTAGCATCTTAGCGCTGTGCACAAATGAAAGCTTTCTAGGCAGGATATTTCTTTAAGATGATAGTATCAGACTACGTATGAAGCACTTTTTAAAAGTGACTCTTATTATATACTAGTAACACATGTAAGGATGAGTGCACTGTCAAAGATACAAATTTTGAAAGGAAGACACGTCAGGTTATCGCCCTTAATAACAGGTAACAATTATTGAGAGCTTTCTAACTCCTTTACGTGCATTCTCATTTCATTCCACACAAAACCGTATGTGGTAGGTGGTATGATTATTATCCCCATTCTACAGATCAGGAAACTGAGTCATGTGTATATTGCTTCGTGAATAGATATCTTGGGCTGCATGGATGGGTAGAGGTTTGATGGCGTGCCATGTGCCAGGCATATTTGGTGGGCTATGTGAGAAGAATTGCTGAGCTTGCACTTGAGATTCCATTGAACTGTGCCATATTCATCTGTCTAATTTCTTTACTTAGACTGCTAGCCCCATGTGAGCAGGAGCCCTGTCTTCTAGGTCCCGTAATCTTCCCCTGGTTGGCACAAATTCCCTCCTCCAAATCTTTACTGACTGTGTGTGTCAGGAGCACGTGAGTGGGTCTGGTTGTGGGTGCAGGGGCACAGAGCTCTTTGTGTTCAGCATGAAAATCTTGCTCACTTTTGAACCCAGGGCTCCTCTCTTCTCCCTTCCTGGGAGCATGAGAGTATATGACAAAATCAGAGTCATTTCCTTAAGGGAAGCATTAGTAAGTAATTTCAGCTTCAGGTGAATCTCTTCTGTTTCTCCAAGGACTGGGCATTGCCAGCCCTGCTGTAGCTGGTTGAAGGGGACCAAACCTCTCAGGAAGACGGACTTGGTTCCGTTTGACCAGCCAGAGCAGGGGGCAGCTCCCTTGGGAGGTGACCGTAGCCTCCAGGGTAAGGATCCCTTGGTACCTCCGAGCATAGGTTGTGCAAGCCTGTAACACAGAGAGAACCAGCATTAGCATGAATCAAATCCCAGTAGCTAGCCACACCCAGGATGCTCTCTCGCGGGGCTTGTGAGAGCCACACGTAATTTGTACTTTGCATTGCGTGACTTTGTTTCATCTTCTGTCTTCGATCCTTATTCTTTTTCAAATATAAACACTGTGAAGAACTAAAATGATATCGAATTGTAGAATTTGGAAAATGAAAGTCTTCCATAATTCTCTCTCCTCCCATCTTCCAAAAGAAATGTAACATTTTGGTCTATATTCTTTTGAATGTAAGATTACATTTTAATTTTTAAAATAAAATTTATAATTTTTAATTCAAATATGATGTATTTGTAAAAGAATACATGTCATACATATGTAAGCTATGACACATAATGATAAAACCAATACCCACAAATAATCATCTACCTTAGAAAAAGAACTTCACCAATACTGTTGAGGCTTCCTGAACGCATTTCCCAATTTATCTCTTTAGTTTCCCCTCAGAGGCAATTGAATTCCTTTTAAAAAATAATTTAAATGTTATTTTTTATAGTTTTTATTATTTATGCATTTATTCCTAAACGATATATTGCTTGTTTTTTATATAATGGTACCATACCACAGGCATTCCTCTATGACTTGGTATTATCACTTAAAATGATATTTGTAAAATTCATCCATATTGATTAGGCAGCTGTAGTTTATTAATTTTCATTTTTTATGGCTTTCTACTACGTGAATATATTACAATGTATGTAGTCATTCTCCTAGCGATAGACATTGAGATTGTTTGGTTTGACAAATGGGTAGAATTGACAAAATAGTTTCTCAAAAGAGGTGGGGAAATCTTTGATTCTTGTAGTTTCTAATGGAGAAGTCTGGATTCCAGGGCAGTAGAACTTGTATGTTGGCCTTACAATGGAAGTAACATTTACCCGTCTATGACACTGGGGGTGGGCGCAGGCATTTGTGTGAGCTGCCCTCCAGGTGAGTCTCATGCGGATGAAGTTTGAGAACCACTGGACTCGCAGAGGTACCCACTGATTTCTGCCTATTTCTGGGAAAGTGTGATCAAGGGGGCAGGGAGCTGATTGAGATGAAGACCTTCCCCAGACAGGCAGAATGCCAGAAGGCTGTCCCTCCTCCCTTGGAGGGTACTCTTGCCTGTTCCTTTAATTTCCCCTCCCTGATGAAGAGAAGTGTAGTAGAATGGAAAGCACGTGGCCCGGGAGTCACCCTTAACTAGGTTCAAATCCCACTGAGGCTTCCTGGCTCTTTTGCTCTGGGGACATAACATGCATTCTTTTTTTTTTTTTTTAAGATTTTATTTATTTATTTGACAGAGAGAGACACAGCGAGAGAGGCAACACAAGCAGGGGGAGTGGGAGAGGGAGAAGCAGGCTTCCCACGGAGCAGGGAGCCCGATGCGGGGCTCGATCCCAGGACCCTGAGATCATGACCTGAGCCGAAGGCAGACGCTTAATGACTGAGCCACCCAGGCGCCCCATTACATGCATTCTTTAAACCTCAGTGTCTACACCTGTACCATGGGGGAGCATACCTACCTTGTCTCCTCATTGTAAGACTTAATGATAACCACAGAAAGGTGCTCAACACGAGGTCTCGGGTGGACACAGTAAACACTTCCAGGCATTGTGGGAAAGTCCTACAGACAATCGTGCCTGCTTTTGAAGCCAAAATTTCACTCTCTACTTCAGCCCGTTCTTCACATACTTCCCTTCCCCTGGCTGCAAGTATTTTCATTTCAACCCTGAAGTTGTAAAAACCACTGATCAGGAAAAGCAGAACTGGTTTACCCTGCCAAGCGGACTTCTGCCAAATGGACGGCAGCTTGGGGGTTCTGTCTGAAATAAGTAAGAGATCGCAGAAGTCAGTGCAGTCAACAAGGCACGGTAGACGCGGCAACTGGGGGAAGGGCGCTGTGATGTGCTGGGGGTCGGGGGAGGGGGGGGAAGCAGGAGCCACAGCGACTCCTCGGCTCTAGATGGTTGGCACAGGGCCTTGTTGCAGCTTCTTGCTTGTGCTGAGTCCCCTCTGGCTGGGCATGCATCTTGCTGGCTCCGCAGTCAGGCATCGTACCTTCTCCCTCCACCTCCTATCAATGACACAGGGGTCTTGGGGCTACGCCCACCAGCTTTTCCTGTGGCTAACCTTGTCCTTGCTCCTCCTAGGGAGCAAGGGAGTAGGCAGCTGTGGGGGCGGGGGGCAGCCGGGCAGTACATCAAGTCAGAACAGACCTCTTCTTGCACGGTGATTTCTGCAAGTCAGGACAATACCCCTCATCACCTCTCTCCTCTCTTTACTCACGTCCTGCTCCACCTGCACAACGGCCCCCCGGTTTCTTTTTTTTTTTTTTTTAAGATTTTATTTATTTATTTGACAGAGAGCGAGAGAGAGCACAAGCAGGGGGAGCAGCAGAGGGAGAGGGAGAAGCAGGCTCCCTGCTGAGCTCAATCCCAGGACCCTGAGATCATGACCTGAGTCGAAGACAGACGCCCTGGCCCCCCAGTTTCTGAGTAGATGACACAGAATCAACCTCAGGGGAGGAAAAGGAAAACTATCTTTGGAGCAAGTCCAATTTAGAAAAAGAAAGGGTTGTCATTGGGAAGAAGTACAGCTTTGAGTCATCTGCCTATTTTAGAGATGTGAAGACTGATGTTTGGAAAAGAAGGGTGGTAATTTTCTTTGGAAGATTGAGTATGTGGTAATATGCCGACATCAGAGACCTTAGTCATTCAAAGCACCACTGTCTAGAGCAGGGTTTCTCAATCTCAGCAGGTGGACATTTGGGGCCAGCTAAGTCTTTGCTGAGGAGGGCTGTCCTGTGCATTGTAGGGTATTTAGCAGCATCTCTGGTCCTTACCCACTAGATGCCGGTAGAACTCCTTACTTGTGACCAGCAGAAATGTCCCTGGGCATTGCCCAATGTGCTCAGAGGGGCAACGTCTCCTGCAGCTGAGAATCACTTAACTAAAGCTGAAGTGTCTGTGCTCAGTCCTGCAGCTGCCCCATCTCTGGTTCTTCTGAATTCTCTCTAGCCCCTAAGGAGTACAGGTTGGCATGCCCTTGAAGGCCATTAGACCCCTGCCTGGCCTCTGGGAGAGGCAGTGGGGGGCGCTACCTGCGCTGCAGCAGCCCGGTGGGGGCCGTGGCCCAGTGTGCTGCGACGCAGTTGCCTCTGAGGGGGTGGTCCCCTTCGCCTCCCGCCACTCTGCATTCATCCTTCCCTGTCCTCCTCTGCCCGTGCCCCGTCTTGCTGCTTCTCAGTTCTGTCTCACAGCCCTCTCCTCTGCATCCTGTGCATCTCCACACGCATCTGTCAAACCCTGTGCTTCTGCTTAAGAACTCACGGTAGGAATTCAGGGTGGCCCAGCCCTGGTCTCACACACACACACACCCAAACAGCAGGAAGCAGAGCTGTGGAAGGCACAAGGCCATCCTGCAGCTGGGGGGTAAGTGAGGGAGGGGATCCTTTCAGCCTCCTCCCTCATTCTGGAATGCTGGGGTAGGTGATGGCCCAAGCCTTGGGTGACTGCCGTGTCTCCTCATGCCCAAGGCTTTGCTCTGGGAGTCCAACTCCTTCTGCGTGTGGGTTCAGGCCCTCTAGGGCCAGGGCTGGGGACACAGGGGTTCAGTCTCCTAAGCCCCCCAGCACCTGCCGGCCTGCAAGGAAAGCCCTTGAGCTGCGCAAAGTGCCAGAGACACCGAGGGTCCTAAAGGGAAGTAAGTGATAACAGATGGATGTGAAGGCATCACAATTCAGTTCAGTTAGCAGAAAGCTCTCATTTCAGGAGCAAAATGCCCGGTGACGGCTGCCGGTGTGAAAAACCTTTAGGCGATGTGGCCTCTCTCTGCCAATGGACATGAGCCGTGGGGTCTGGGAGGCTGGCACAACCAGCAGCGGGCCTGGAACCCGGCTGAGCCATGAAGCCTCAGGAGGGAGAGAAGGGCGTGTGGGAGAGGGGCCAGACAGGATGCAGAGGGAAATTCCTGTGTGTGTGTGTGGGGGCAAAGCCCCGGGTGAGGAAGGGGGCCAAACCTGTGCTGGGTGCTGGGGTGGGCCTGCGGAAGAGGCACTTGCCGAAACCACACACTTCCTTACATTCCATAGCAACGTAATCCGTATGGGGATATAAAGAAGCATGTGGCCTCGGGAAGCCGTGCTGGCCCTGGCCCGCTTTCTCCTGTTGTCCAGATGCAGCCCCGCACCTCTGATGTGGGCCATCGGCACCTCCCTTCCCCCGCAAAGTGGAAACGCTCAGAGGCGGGACCACCCACGTGTTCCTCCGCCATCCTATGTGGCCCCCAAACCATCCTGGAACAGTGTGGTGGGGAATGGCGGTGCTTTGGGGGCCCAGTTTCTTCCCCCACCGTTTGTTCAGAACCAGACAGCACCCAAGTGTCACTGGCTTATTTTGGTGCAGTTATCATCTTGTGATTGTTAGTACTATTCATTATTTTATTTATTTTTAAAGATTTTTAAAAATTTTTTATTTATTTGAGAGAGAGAGAGACCGCGAGAGAGGGAACACAAGCAGGGGGAGTGGGAGAGGGAGAAACAGGCTTCCCGCAGAGCAGGGAGCCCGATGTGGGGCTCGATCCCAGGACCCTGGGATCATGACCTGAGCCGAAGGCAGACGCTTAACGACTGAGCCACCCAGGCGCCCACTATTCATTATTTTAATCGCTTCTGCTTTATATATGTCAGTATGATTCTTTTTTTCATGTTTGGAATCCCACGAAGGATAAACCTTTTGTCAAAGAGGGCGAGAACCCAGCAGAGAACTGTCCCCCATGTGTGCGGCGAGCATCCCCCACGCGGAAACGCAGCGGGCCTGTGTGGCCCTCAGTACCCTTGCTGTGGGCATGCGCTGATGGGCCGCAGCTGCCGCGGCAGCGTTCCAAGCACCATTGCTCACTGTGGGAAGGATCTTTCTGTTTGTCTCGTGCTTCCCCCAGCCCGTCACCTGTCCTGCCGTCTGGGAGACCTGAGCCGCTGAAGGCTGAGGGACTCTGGCAGCAGTCTTGCCTCTCTGGGTCTGGACAGGCCACACTGGCTGGAAGGAGATGGGGTTTTCAGCTTCGTGGCATCTGATTCTCTGCAGGAGGGTGCCCAAAGTAGAATTGCACCCCAAAGAAGTTTAGAGGCTCGCAGCACTGACAAGGGCAGTTAATGAACTCTACTAATACAAGTACTAAACTTAAGAACAATTTTTTTTTTTTTTTCCGAGCATACTCTGTGACAGGGATACTTTTCTGTGCTTTGCAAATACAGTCTCCTGAAATCCTTGCTCCTACTCTACGAAATAGCTAGTATTGTCATCTGGCTTCATAGATAAGGGTCATGGAAACAACTTGGTTTACATATATGCACATGGTAATCCTTAAAAACGAACAAACTAACTAATCTGGTTGGAGGGACAGTCTTGATCAACCCATGCAGACAGGCCGGGAAGGTACATGCTGAGAAAGAAGAAAGGGAAAGAAACACGATGGGCCTTGCACTCTTTGCACACTTAGCCTCTGCAGCTGTGTACTTGGGCTGTTGCTGCCGCTGCTGCTGGTGATGACTTAGAAACCGTAATTTTTCTCAGGAAAATAGGAAAGTGTCCTAAGCGCCCCATTCTCTTTACTGGCTGGTCTTGGGAGTCATCCATTTAATCCAATCCAATGACTGTGTAAGCTCCTGCTATGAAAACATGGCTCTCCCTGCTAGGCAAAGGCAAGCTTCCTATGAGTGAGAATGTGGGGTCGCTCTTCCTCCCCCTCCCCAGGTGTGGGGTGGTGGTCAATCAAAAGCAGGAGCTGATGGGAAGAGAGAGAATGGGGCCAAAGGAGAAGATGTGGTCGAGAAGAGGAGGATGTCTCATCTCTTCCAGTGAACCAGGGAACCGACAAGCTGAGTAAAGTTTCATTTTAACTGGTTAAACCGGTCAGTTCAAGATCCTCCCAAGTGTGTGGCATGTAGGTTTGAGGAGTGAGGGTTTGCACGGAAGAGAAAGACCACTGTGTTTCTTGGTCCAGAGAACTAGAAAGAGCCAGCTTTAAAAGACTTGCCATTCAAGCACTGGGTGTTATACACAAACAATGAATCATGGAATACTACATCAAAAACTAATGATGTAATGTAACATAACATACTAAAATAAAATCTAAAAAAAAAAAAAGACTTGCCATTCATGAGTAAGCTGAGATCCAGAAGGTGATTAATTCATGTAAGATGACAAAAGACATAGATTTCTAGATAAACGATGTGAGATAACCAAGAAAGTGCTAACCCAGTGCTAAATTCACTGGGGTGTGGATTTCTTGGTCTTTATCAAGCCCGACCTTATATGGTCAAATGGTTACTTAAAAGCTCACTTCAAAATCTACAGGAAAAAAATAATAACAAAAAGCTTTTAATAACCAATTACTCGGTTGCTCTTGAGTCCAGGAAACTAAATTCTTTCAACTTAGAACGCACAAAGAATTTTGAACCTGAAGGGAAAGTTTGAAACTGGAATGTGTTGTCTGAATCCTCATGACACTTTCCCTGATCATCTGACTTAACATGCAAGGAAAGAAATGCATGGAACAGATTCGAAAATGGAACACAAGGTAGGCTGGAAAGAAAACAAAACACACAACTGCAACAGAATTAAAATATTTCAGACTAGGCATGATTGGAAGTAAAAAAATCTAGGATGGGGAATATAAAGATATGTTTAAATAAAGTCCTTTGAGTTGCTTTGGAGGAAATTTCAACATACATTCAAAGTATTTTACCAAGGCACTGAAAAGACAAGCCGAAAGTTCAAGGTCACGTGCTGTCAGATTTTCATACATCACAGGGCAAAGGACATTGATATGGCGATTGGATGTAGGTTTTTTGACATTATTTATTTAGTGTCCTACCTGCCTAAATCTTCTGACTTTGGTAGGTAGTGTTAATAGGAAGAATGGGGAGGGATGATGTGTCACCTGGCCCCTTGTGTGCTGGGTGATATTGGTGACCTTTCTTCCCTCATCCCTGTACCAGATCTCATGCCAGTTATCTCCAAATAGCTGTGTAACCTCATCTGCCCACCACAGGATGGGTTGAAGATTAATGAGATAACACATGGGAGGGTCTTGAGTTTCTTAGGAGAACAGACTGATGACAATAGAAAATGTCACTCAACGTGTTATTGAAAACAAGATTTATTTCTCCCTCTCTCTGTCCTGTAATCAGACAATTGTTCAAAGCCTTAAATTAGTAAATGGTCCTTTCCCTAGTTCCTGGGAAGCAAGCATCATTTTAAAACTTCTAGAACTTAAGTAACAATAAAAGCAGCGTCAAAAGCATAAGCCGCAATCACAGTTTTGTTTTGTTTTGTTTTGTTTTTTCCTACTTCTTTCACTGAGCAGGGCAGCATTTGAACATAAATGACTCAGCCACAGCTTTACAGAGAAGTGAGGATGGGGATTTCCCATTAATGGTCAGCAGAAAGACTCTTGGATTTGGGACAAATCCAGGACGGGTTAGGAGAGGGAGAACACGGTGTAACTAATGTAAGTAACACGATGTCATCTTTATTGGAAGCAGAGGGCTGCAGGGAGGAAGACCATGGCGTGGGCATCTGTGTCTTCTGGCTCTGTGACCTTGAGCAAACTACTTAGCCTCTTTGAGCCTCACTCTCCTTATCTGTAATGTCAGAATAATAATGCTTCCTCACTAGGAGACTTCAACGAGATAGATTGATGTAAGGTGCTGTGAACGCTGTATTAAAAGTCTAATAAATGGTCCCTTACTAGGATTACTAGTATTTAATATATGCTTACTACGAAGACAGCAACCAAAACTACTCACTGCATGAAAGTCCCTTTATTTGCTTGACTTTCAAGAGTTTCATTAACATAATAGTTGTTATTAGGAAAGGGGTAGTTCTAAGATACTTGAGAAAGCTTAAATATTATAAAAAATATTTCTCCCCGCAATTCTGGTTTGCCTATTTTTTAAAAACAATTTTTGATATTCTCAAACATCTGAAAAGGATTTGTTAAAAAGGAGGATTCATCAGTGTCATTTCTGATAACAATCGTTATAGGTTCTGAATATCTGGGGCACCAGTCTCATTTTCAGGATTTTTATGAAAACAAAAATATAGTGAAATGTTCAGACTGTTCTCTTATTGGCCACAAGGACTTGGCCCTCTGACGACAGATCTTTAGTCAGTCAGCCCTTTGTTGGACGAGGGAAGGAAAACAGGACTTTCTGCAGAAAAATCGCCTGTGTCTCACTCTCTGAATATCTAATACGGGCAACTTAGCTTTCCCTATCCCTTCTCTGCCCCACAGTCAGGCTTGCAAGTTTTAAATAATCAATAACCGTTTTTTTTTTTCTTAAAATATAACCAGCCCTGCCTGCTTTTATGGGGATTAGGACGCTGCTAGGGTCTGCAAGAGGAGTGGTCTGCACAGATGCGTGCGCCCCGCAATCTGAGCCCTCGTGACCTTAGGCCCTGGTATCACTACTGCTGTTCTTGGTAGCTAACCATGAAACAGAAGCTATTCTGGAGTTCACCGAGGTACAAGCCAAATTATTTGGGGCTTACCATCATCTGGCTGAGGAGGTAGGAAATAAAGCTGAGGCCCCTCCTTTTAAGGCAAGCATGGGGTAGTATGTCGGGATAGGACCTTATTTTTCCTAAGGCTCAGCCAGATTGTCTAGCTATTTTTAGAGCACTGGCCAGTTCTGAATGTTGATTCAATCATGGGCATGAGTCCCATTTTAACTTCCCAGGACAGCCAAGAGCAAGGCTAGCTGCAGGAGCCCATCTCCTCTCCCTGCAGGCATCCTGCCACCCTTCTCTGCAGAGGTGAGTCCTGGTGGCATTTCGCCATCACTGTTGTCCTGGCCCTGCTGCTCAGCAGAGCTGGAGAGCCCGAGCTGGGACTTCAGGCGAAATGGAAAAAGGGGTAGAGTGGGAGCCAATGTTTTACTAAAGGCAGTTACTTATTTACAATTTCGTGAAGCACATTTTATTAGACAGGATAAGACAGTCTCCAGCAGGTTAAGTAATTTGGAAGCACAGAGTGGTTAAGAAGCTCACCCAAATCACACAGCTGGTAAATGGCTGACCTACGACTTGGAGTTCCTCTCTCACCCAAAGCACGCATTCATTCTAACATGCGGTCTTTTCCAACTTTGCCTGGTCCTTAGTGCCATGGAGGCACTTATTAAAACCCCTTTCCCCCCGCCTCACGCCACAGCCATGGACTTGGGCTCTCCATGGGGAGGGGCCAGGTGTCCCTATTTTTAACAAGCACTCCCAGGTGATGCTCAGCAAATTTGGCAAAAAAGAGCTCCAGAAGCATCACTTTCAAACTTGAGTGAACATTGGGATCACAGGGGAGCTTGTTAAAATGCAGATTCTTCTGCCTCGCTCTCAAAGATACTGAAATAAGCCATCTGGGCCAGGGCCCAGGGATCTGCATTTTTGCAACCACTTCCAATTTATTCTGTTGCCAGTGGGCAGAGGACTTTGAGAAACATTGACCTAATAATATACGAGAGAGAGAGAGAGAGAGAGAGAGAGAGAGATGGATGGATGCTTAAGTAATAAAACTGTTAATTCTGGAAAGGACTTGTTTTACAACCGTCTAAGTCAAATTATATCGTTTGGATTAAAGGAAGAATTTCTGCAAACACGGTGACAAATGGTTATACCCAGACACAAGGTGATGCCCCTCTACAACATGAATGGCTAACATATTAGTAACAGAAAGGGGAGCGGACACTCTTGTCCACACCAGCCCCCTAATATCTTATCTTTCCAGTGTTTCCTGTGCTCAGCTTCCAGCTGGAATGTTCTTTTCTCTTTGCCCATCTTCGCTAGTTAAAATCTCTGTCTCTTTAAGCCCCAGCTCAAAAGACACATCCTCCACAAAGTTTTCTCCCAGTTCTCTCTCATTCTCTTCTTAGTTCCTATCGTTTGGACCTGTACTCAGGTACCTATCCCGTCTTACTTTGCTGTTCCCATTCCTTCTGTACCTCTGATTCATGTATCTCCTCTCCTTGGGCCAGGATCCTGACTACTTCCTTTTTGATTTCCCACACCACCCAGTGAAGGCCTTTTGCACAGGAAGGGGGGACCAGATAAAACCACCACCACCACCACCTCACGTAGAGATCACTCACTGCGTGCGGGTACTGTTCTCAGGGCTGTCACAAGTCACTTATATTAGAAAACTCCTATTTTGAAGACGCAGAACACAGAGCACTGAGAGGTGGTTTGTGGAAAGGTCTCCTCAGAAGTAATAACTCTATAGGGGACTGGAGTCATGCCTGTAAGGAGATCTGAGCTCTGTGTGTTAAAGGAAACCACACTTTAAAACATTGTGACCTCCTGACTTAGTGTGTCAGGGTCATCTGGAGGGCTTGCCCAAGCACAGAATGCCCAGCCCCATGCCCCGAGTTTCTGATTCAGGAGGTCTGGAGGAGGATCTGAGAATCTGCATTCCTAACAGGTTCCCAGGTGATTCTGATGCTGCTTGTCTGGGGACCATACTTTGAGAACCATTGGTCTAGTTCAATGTTTCTGATGCTGAACAATTCAAGGGCAAGGCATTGGCCATTTTGTTCTGAGCTTCCTAAAAATGGGGAGGTAAGGAAAAAGAGTAAAGCCACACAAAGGCCAGGAAAGCGTAAGTCCTCTTTAAGGGTATGACTGTAGGAGCTTTCACCCATGAGGGTGTAGACAGATGGTCAACCCTCCAAAGAGAGGGAAACCCCCATGTGTGAAGTTACAAAGTTGCTAAATTACTAAATCACTAGGAGTTTTCAGCCTGAGGGCTTGTATACTACCGTCTTTTTTGCTCCCAGATCTTACTGACAGACCTTAAGTGGAGTATGGTGAAGATTGGGTATAAAATAAAGCAAATGTTTTTCTTGGGAAAGACAGCCCAGCAGGACGTTCACTCACTCACAGGACCTCATATCATATTTGCAGGGGGATCGTAATGATTATATAACATAACGTAATGTAATAATACCGAATAGTGATAAAGCTCTTTAGGTCCAAAAACTCTTCTTAAAAAAGTGCACCTATTACATTGAGTGAGTAGTAAGAATTGCTTAAGGTCCAGGGGACCTTGTCCTAATTTTCCAAAGAAATACATTGCTCAGGGACTTTGTTTCTTAGTTTTTAAAAAGATTTAACACTTCACATTGTTTTAACGGGGATGTCATCTGAAGAAATCACTCTCATTCGGTGATGGAATAGTTGAGATAAATTACACATTAGAAATAAAGTCCTCTGAGTTGCTTTGGAGGAAATTTCAACATACATTCAAAGTATTTTACCAAGGCACTGAAAAGACAAGCCGAAAGCTCAAGGTCATGTGCTGTCAGATTTTCATACATCACTCTGCAAACCCGAGCTCTTCCTTAGGTAATTGACCGGCTCCTCGGGCGGATTATGCCAGATCTCTGCCCTGGAGCTGAGCTGTGTTTCACTGTCCTTCTGTCTCCATGCCCACCCTCCTTCCCTCTGCCTTTGCTTCGAGTCCCCACACACAGAAACAAGTCCACTGTCAGCATAGCCAACAAATCATTCCGACGCACCGAAAATGTGGGCAGGGGTGATTTCTCTCGTTTATTTCCCCTTCGCCTAGCTCTGCCTGATGGGCTTGGATTCCAGAGGTCCTCCCCGCCCATGTGATAAGCAGAATGTGGAGCTTCACCTGCTCGCATAGACACTGCCGGCTTCAGATGACAGAAGCAGATCGCCTGCAGGGCTTCCCAAAAATTCACAAAGAAAGCAAGACAGATGGGCAAGGCAGGAACGGCCAGAGGACAATTAGAGGAGAAAGCAGCACCGGGAACAGCTCGGTACATACCTGGGGAAAAGTTGCAGGCAGGTCCCTCCTCCTCTGTGGGCCTTCTTCCCTGGCAGGCTTCGGCCCCATTGAGGTGTTTAGAGCCTGGGTTGTTATTATTATCTTTTTCAGAGCTGGCAGTGTTGGCTTGCATTTCTATGCCTTCCTGTCAGAATTCTCTCAAGGAAACAGCAGCTGGTGAGCTCAGAAATGTCAGTCAGAATCTTGGCCTAGTTTGGGGCCTTGAAGATTCTTACAGAAAGTTAAAAAGGTTTCTGGGCCAGTGTCTCCTTTGGGTTTTCCTTCTCTTGCTTCTCACCTTTTCCATCTTCTATTTTTTTTTTTTTTTTTTTTTTTTTTTTTTACCTCAGTAGCTAGCTACTTAAATTGCCTGCCTCTGTCTTACTGATGGTCCCCTCCTGGGTATGGCTGTGGAGCTTCTTCCAGCTCAGCCTGACAGCCTGGTGCTTTTCGAAGCATTTAACTAGTACCTGCGTGCTTCTTCCTCATTTTGTCTCCTCACTTATTCCCCGTTTTCTTTCCTTTCACTCCTCTCTTTTTAATCGCTATCCTTCTAGTCACACACAGAGGGGCCATCTTTGTCTTCCTGTGTGTATACCCCCTGCCCCGACGGTCTATCATCTCCCCTGCGCTCTGTCCACTCGTCTGTCTGTCTTTCTCTTAGGTCTGTCCTCTTGTTGCTTTAGCTCCTCTCGTGTGCTGCTTAGCTGTGACCTCGCACCCCGTCCCCCTCCCGTCCTCCTGAGCCTTACCAGCCTCACCCTCTGCCTTCTCTTGTCCCCGCTCTCCAAGCGGGCCTCCTCCTTTTGTACTCCCCAGCCCTCTACCCACCCCCAGCGCACTCTCCACCTGTTTGTGTCTTTTAAGGGCCTTGGTCATGTCCATGCCTTCTGTCCACCTCAATCACCATAGTGACGGGCCTCTGAAAGCTGTTAAATTACACCTCTTCAGCTGTCCCATGGCAAGGAGATATGTCCTTTGCCAAATCCCTTTTCAGATAGGCAAATCTATATTAATGAAATGAGGCATGTATTATTTTAAAGAGTGAGAACGTTAATTTTTTTTTTTCAAGTGAATGAATCCCCATCTTTTATACTGGGTTTCTTTTAGGCTATGTCAATATATACCACTTCAGATATAGTCATTTTGGTTTACCTGTAACTTGTTTTGGCCATTTTTCAGATGGGAGGGTGGCTGCAGTGAAGTTATAGAAAATACAGCTAGTTTGGCGCTTGACTAGATTCAATAGCATATATTTAGTGAGTGTCTGCCAATCTTGGTGTACCATGCTGAACACTGGAAATGCAAAGACGTGTCCATGTTCCTTTCCTTGAGAGACTTAAACAGGTTCTTTCAGAACTAGAACCTATATGTAGAAAAATATACCAAAAAAAAGAGAATATGATAATTGCAAAGTTATAGTACAGAAAATAAGTACAGTTAGCATTCAGAAGCAGAGATTGTTAAGTAGTGAACCAGGAAGTGACAGCTTAATGGAAGACATTGGGTTTCAGCGGTCACTGAGGCTGGGGAGGCCTTGCATACCTGGAGGGGTGAGGGAAGGCCGTTTCTAGATGGGGAAACAGTGAGAGCAAAGGCATGGAAGCTGGAATGTCCAGAGTGTTCCAGAAATACTAATTAACCTGTGGCTGGACCCAGTGCTTTGTAGAGGGGTCACCCTGGGGAAGGCCTTGGGCACAAAGCAGCCATTTTGAGAAAATACACTCGTAGTAGGAAATAATCAGTTTTTTTGTTTTTTTTTTTTTAAAGAATCTTTTAGACCACACATTTATAGGTAACCTAATTTAAAAAGAGTAATGCTATGTTGGTATGATTTCTACAAGTTAAATAAATATAAATTTGGATTCTTTGATCATCATCACCTGGAAAGCCATGGTCTGAAATCAGTTGCTATTGAATATAGAGAGAAATGAAGATTTCTCTCCAATCCCAGTATTAAAATTCTCTTTCTTATTTAATTTTGGCGTTCGTTAGGAAGGTCTGCTGTTAAAACTGCTCATCCCACTCATTCAGTCTGTCTTATTCATGTAGCTTGTCCCAAACGCTAGTCAACAGCATCTTTCCTCTTGCGGAAGGCTCAGTCCCAACATGGCTGGGTTAAGTATTTGTTTTAGGTCTATATACACTTTACCATTATACTGCTTTATTTGTTTGTTTGTTTATTTTTATTTTATTTTTTAAAGATTTTATTTATTTATTTGAGAGAGAGAGAGAGTGAGCTCACGAGCTGGGGGAGGGGCAGAGGGAGAGGGAGAAACAAACTCCCCGCTGAGCAGGGAGCCCAACGGGGGACTCAATCCCAGGACCCTGGGATCACCACCTGAGCCAAAGGCAGATGCTTAACTGATTGAGCCACCCAGGTGCCTCACCATTATACCGTTTTAAAATTTGTTTTACAATTTTGTGTAAGTCTTTTTTTTTTAAAGATTTTTATTTTATTTGTTTGAGAGAGAGAGTGAGAAAGAAAGCACAAGAGTGGGTAGGGTCAGAGGGAGAAGCAGACTCCCCGCTTAGCAGGAAGCCCGATGCGGGACGTGGTCCCAGGACTCCGGGATCATGACCTGAGCCAAAGGCAGTTGCTTATCCAACTGAGCCACCCAGGCACCCGTGTGTGTAAGTCTTGAATTCACAGGACTATAAACTCCTGGAAGTCTGGTTTATATTCCTTTTAATTTCTTCCCTTGTCTTTAGTATAAGGCACACAGTGGGCTCCTAATAAATGTTTGTTAAGTAAACCACATAAAGAGGTTTGATAAAATTCCCACAACAAAATATAAACCCACCAGCCACCCCATTGATAGGAAGACAAACAACTTTTTAATGTTTTATCACTCCCTTAGTTCTTCTGAGATTTATCTAGGGTCAAGGAGGGAAGTGATCTTAATTTAATGGCTTACCTGTATATAGAGTTATATTATTAATTTTCTTTCTTTTTTTTTAAGTTTTTATTTATTTATTTCTTTGAGAGAGAGAGATCAAGAAAGAGAGCACTAGCAGGGTGAGGGGCAGAGGGGCAAGCAGACTCCCCATTGAGCAGGGAGCCCAATGTGGGGCTCTATCCCAGGACCCTGGGATCATGACCTGAGCTGAAGGCAGATGCTTAACCAACTGAGCCACCCAGGTGACCCTATCCTTTACATTTTCAAGTCACATTTTTGTGAGCCTCAAAGACTGTTTGAGGTCAGAAGTACAGAGCAGTTAGGGGATTTGCTGAGGGCTAAGTGGCTAATTATTGAAAAAACTGGGATGAAACCCAAGTCCTCAAACTCCTAGTCAATCCACCCCCCCTTTTTAAATCTTAGCACATTTTAGGAATTCTGATTTCTCTGACAAAGAGCTACTTTGTTTCCTTAAAGTCTCCGGTAAACCAGGTCGGTTTTTAACCAGGCAAATTGATGAGTGAAGTAGAGGCTGAATTGAGGGCTGGGGAGGGTCTTTTCCTCAGATCTTTCCTAATGAGACGCTCTTCCCTGTGGAAATCTCCAGAAGCCAGGAAAAGGGTAAAATTAGAGCTGGTCTGAGCAAGATTGTATTCAAGGTTAATCTTCAAGATCATCTCACTTAGTTACCTCATTTAATACATGAGGAAACCAAGGCTCGTTAGCAGAGACTTGCCCTCTGTCACAGAATGAGCACCTCCTGACCACAGGTCAGTGCTCTTTGTATCGCATTCTAATTGCCTCCTGTTTGGTAAAGAGTCCCCCTCCCCCACCCCCACCTCCAGGCGACACTGGGCCAGGGCAGTGGTGGTGGAGGCAATACTCAGCCTGACCTGTTTATGACTGCAGGGTACCTCTTAGAGCCCTCCACCAGTGAGCAGAAATGAGGGGAAACCCTGCAACTGTGGGGAGAAGGCAGAAAACAGAGTGTTCCATGTTAAACATGGGTCTCATGCTTTGTAGTGGGCTCAGCTACCGAATTTCATAAGGATGATAATAATAATAATGAAATCATGGGATGATAATAATAAATCCTTTGAGATACTGCCAGAACTCCGTATTGCAAGCTTTAGATGCCAATGGGCAGCTGCTTGGCTAAATGTGGCCCCCAGTTGTCAAAGAGAGACCCACCCCGATACGGGAGAAACAAATCAACAAGGATGTGCAGGGCACACACAGGGCAAAACCACTTGGAGGTGAAACTTTCAATTTAGACACCACTCCTTGAGGAATTAGCAATTTGAAAATGTGCTCAAAATGTCAAGTTTGACAGAAAGGCATTTATGGTCCCATGAACTGGCTTGCATGGATCAGAGATCAAATAAAGTAACAGGTGCCCCGGTTGATTATCCTGTTTTCCACCAAACAGTTGACAGTTGTCAGCATGGAGGAGGCTGGATGCCCATGATGGTGGTGTTAGCAGTAAAGTTCTGTTAACTTTTTTCATTTCCAAGATGGTTTGATTTCCTCAAAACTAGAAGGTAGGACTTTGCTGCTTTCTGTGTTATTGCTAGAAATCCCCGATTCTCACCTCAATTTCTTCATCTAAAAACTAGATGTAATAATATCTGAACCACTTCCCTCGTTAGGTTTGTTGGGAGGATTAAATGAAGTAGCTTATTTGCTATGAGATATCCGGAAGTGGTTCTTGGTTGGTTGGCTTTAGTCATATTGGAGTGGGTACATAGTAAGCAGTGTGGTAAAGATGAGGGGCCAGTTTGAATTTCATTCAATCGTGGATGGAATCGATGGGGCCGGGGTGGGGGAGATGCTTTGAGGCATTTGTCCATAAATGTTTATTTTAAGAGGAGATCATCTAGTATAGTCTTCTCCTTTGTACTAAGGAAATAAAGTCCTGAGTCTTAGAGTGATTTTTTTCCTCCCTCCATGTTGTTCATGGAGTAAGCATCTAGTGCTAGGGTGAGAACCCAGGATCAGAACCAAGGCCCAAGGCCCCGAACTTGGGCTCCTGATTCATAATGTTACCATCTGCCAGGTTTGTTCAAGTGAGACCAATAAATGCTTATGAGAGTTATCTGTCAATGAAATAATACTACATTAATGTGAAGTATTCTTTTAATGAACTGTGTCCCCAAAATCCTTCTACTGCTGACAACTACTCTTCACCCTGGGTAATGGCAGAAATGTGGGGCCTTGGACACCAGCTGTTCCCCAGAAAGTTTTCCCAGCTGCTGCTAGGGCCAACTCTGTGGTGGAGGGCTCAGGAGTGGGGGATTCCAAGAGTGCAGATTCCATATAGGATGGAGCCAAAGCAGGTCAAAGGCAGAACAGTTGAAGCTGTTTGGGAAACAGGTGGGAACAATGGAACATTCATTTGGTTAGATGTGCCCTTAAATCAACACGAAGGTTTATCCCAGTTGCTTGGTTTGGGAAGACAGTGCATGTAGTGTTTAAAAGCTTTCTCTTTGTTTCTTTGTTCATTTCCTTCCTTCCTTCCTTCCTTCCTTCCTTCCTTCCTTCCTTCCTTCCTTCCTTCCTTCCTTCCTTCCTTCCTTCCTTCCTTCCTTCCTTCCCTCCTTTCTTTCCTCCTTTCTCTCTCCTTTTCCTGTTCTTTATAAATTTAACATTTGAGGCTTGTCCAGAACTTAAAAGAAACTAGAAAGGTGATTTAACTCTCTTTAGCTTACAAAGAGATGTTAAATGAAAGTTGATTACCAGACATGTGATTTTCCCCCCATTTTATAGCATGTGATTTCAATGCAGAAATTTTTTTTTTTTTAGTTATATGTGAAGGAAACTAAGTTTTATCAGTTCCCTGGCCTGGGACAGCTCCATGCCTTCCCATACTTTTTCTCATTTAATCCTCACAAAAGTGTTTACCCCAAAGAGATGCTAAACTCTCTATGGCAGAGATATCTTTGTCTTTCACATTCTGTCTTGGCTTTCTGCATTTAGATTATTATTTTTAAAAATGTAACCTATGTCTTTTTGTCCATGCACCAGGTAAAACAATTTTGAAAAAAGACATATTCTCAAACACATTTTAAAATTTACATTTGGGGTGTTAAATTATAATTATTTAAAAGACTCAATTTCTGGTCTATTATAAGTATTTACATTTTAAGTTCAAATAGTATATCGTTATTTTAAATGTATCCAGTGAAACCTAAGCCATAGCTATTTGACACTCATCATCTTTCATTAAAGGAATACAAAAGCAAGCTCTTTTAAGCAGTTGAAGTTTTGTAATATTCATTCTCTTTGCCTGAAACCTGTGTCACTCCGTTTTATTTCTTACAACACATTTTATCCTAATGTAGTGCATTATGTTTGAAGGTACATTTATTTATCTATCAGATTTTGCTACAAATGTATGTACAAAGCTTGGAATTAAATTTAAGATGAAAACCTTTTAATTAAAAATTAAAATAAAAATTGTTTTATTTCCTGTGACTACAGAGTATTAAATGTTTTTCTCTGGATTATCATTACAATGATGACTAGTATACAGTTCATCAAATAGCATAAATATGTTTCAAATAATAATTACTAAACATAAAAATTAAAATTTATTAGAAATATATCTTATGAAACTGATAGGGCTTTAAAAACTTTCCAAACTTTTCCATGTGTTCATACATCCATGATAGATATTGCTACTTCTAAGGGGGGAAATTTGGCATTGACTCCCTTCTTTTTTTCCACTTTTAGATATGAATACTGAGAGTATTCGTTTGCGAAACTAAGAAAATGGGAGGGGAAGGAATTTTATGATGGCAATTTCGCACAATTCTTTGATCCACCCTTGAGTTTTATGCCAGATATTATGTAGTATTCTATTATAAAAATTATTATTAATGATCCATCACTCACAACTTGCTGAGGTTCTCCTTCAATTTTGTTGAAAACTAAGAAATGGACCCTACCCAATTTGCAAAAGAACCTGTTGCCCAGTTATGAAAATATTCTGTTGGGAGAGGCAGTCCGCGTGGCCCCTGAGTGTCCCTGCACATTCTTGCTGAGTCTGCCAAGAATGCAAGACTGGCTGCTTTTTATCTGGGACATTTCTGAAGGCAGTGAGCAACCTTGAGATAAAGTAACATCTCTCCCTAGATAAAAAGCAGGCTTGCTTCTGCTTGCTATAAAAGTGTTAAATGCCCCAGACTCAGTGTGATACACACCCAAACGCATGTGCACACAGCGTGCACCTAAGTCCATCCATTGACTTGCATTTCCTCCATGAGACTTGTAGGACACAGGAAACCAATGCAAACCAACCAAGCTCATGCTTCTTGCTGTGCTGAGAGTAACAAAGTCATAGCCTCTGACCCACAAGTTTCATGTCTTTTGTCTGCCTCCATGAAACCTTCATAGAGTAGTTCATTAACTTTTAAGTAGGATAAAATCCCAGATCCTTCACAGACCCTGACATATTTATGTTTTTAATTTCTGGGAACACTACCAAGAAGGCATTATCATGGCTCATTGAATGACTGTTAATTATAGCAGTTACTGTTTCACATGGGGGCACCCTGATGTCATATAATACAGTCAAAGTGTTGGAAAAAATCTAAATATTGTTGACTTTAATACACACTTGTCAATACGGTATTTTTGAAAAACTCTTTGAAAATCTTATCATGTACTTTGAATACATATTCATGAAAAATTTGGAACCATAAAAAAAATTGGAGCCATAGATGTAATTCATTCAAGTTTTGGGAGTCTCTGCCATTATAACCTAATTGGCAAAACCAGTCTTCCTAGTCAAACCAATCAGCTAAGATAAACTTACTCAAAGTCATTTATCTGTCTTTATTTTGTCAATACAAATAAACATGTTAATATGCCTTTCTGGGACACCCATTTTATTTCTGAACACAGCAATAAATGATCTCAAATAGCTCAAGTTGGTATTATCTCAAACATCTCAAAATGATGGAATTCAGTGCCCCTAACTTCATAACATTTGCTATCTTAAAGGCAACATCCAATTCAGATTCAACCATTTGGCAAGTCAAACTTGTTCATGAATAAAACAGGGTTTCATTAAGGTTTAAAGCATAGATCTGAGCAATGAAGCCCCTCTGCTTGGGTATTGCAGCAGCTCCATAGATATTCTTATTCATTCTCTCCAAAGAAAGCCCAAATCAACACAAATCAAAGTAGGGAAATTTGAAAATCACACCTTCAGTTATGAACTTAGAAAAGTCTTTGTGTGATGTAACATTTAATAGTATTGTTAAATACAATATTGTTTCTTTTATTGTAACAGTAAATGTATATTATTAATTGGAAATTGCTGGAACTGTCCCTGGGTTTACCAATCTGTAAGGCAAATATTTTATCTACTGCAATTTTCACCACAATCTGCTAGATGGCTTTTCAGTGAAGTACCAGGATATCTGAATAGAGAATCAGTTTAATGTAGGAATGCTATTTCTTGAATTCCTGAACCCTGTGTTCACGGGCCTGCTGAATATCTCCCTCCCCATTTCCAACAGATATCACAAACTTGAGATCTCTAAAACTGAAACTAATTTTCAATTCTAAACTCATTTTTCATCTTCAGGCTTCCTGATCTCTGTTGACAGCAACTCCATCCTTCTAGTTGCTTGGGCCAAAATCCATCCTAGGAGTCATCCCTGAATCCTGTTTCATCTTCACTCCAAATCCAAATTATCAGGAAATCCTATAGGATGGCCTTCAAAATATATCCAGATTCTGGTCTTTTCTCCCAACCTGCACAATCTGTCCTGTTCTGAGACACTATCTTTTTTTTTGTTGTTGTCTAAATTATTGTGGTAGGCTCCTAACAATTCTCCCTGCTTCTGCCTGTACCCTTCTATAGTTTATTCTCAACATGGAAGCCCAAGGAATCATTTAAAAACATACATCCTTGGCCTAATGCCCTGCAATGGTGCCCTTTCACCCAGAATAAAAGTCATTATCTTTATAATAGCCCACAAGATCCTACATGATTCCTCCCCTTACCCCCAATCCCCTGACCTCATCCCCTACTACTCTTCCTTTTTCCCTTCTATCCTCATCACACTGACATATCCTCCCATGGGGGGGGGGGCGGTGGTGTCTTCATTCTCACTACTTCCTCTGTCTGAACTGGTTTTCACAAATATTCATATGGCTGACCCATTCATCTCCTTCAAGCTTTTGTTCACTTGTCACTTCAATGAGGCCTACTCTGAGAGTGCTATTAAAAATTGCCACTCATATTCCTTGGCTTAGCATGCCCAATTCCCCGTTATACCCTGTGGCAGGCAACCTCTTAAATGGCCCCTGCGAGCCTAACCTCCAGGTATTCAGGGTCTCGGGTCATCCCTTTCCTTTGAGTAACTTGTTTCTAACTAATAAACTTCGGCAAAGTTGAGGAAATGTCACTTGCATGATAGGATTACATACAATTTTGACTTCTTTCTTGCTAGCAGACTTTCTTGATTGCCTTCTTGACTTGTACACTTTGATGAAGGAAGCTGCTCCGTGGGAAAGGCGTGTGGGGCAAGCAACTGAGGGGCCTCTGTCAGCAGCCAGATAGAAACTGAGGATTGCAATCCAACAACCTGCAAGGAACTGAGTGCTGCCAAAAACTGCTGAGGGATCTCAAAATTGGATCCTTCTCCGGTCAAGCCTTCAGATGAGACCATAGACCCTGTACTGACTCTTTGATTACAGCCTCATGGCAGACTGTGAAGCAGAGGGTCCAACTAAGTTGTGCCTGGATTCCTGACCCACAGAAACTGTGAGATAAAAAATGTGTTCTTGTAAGCCACTAAATTTTGGGAGCAATTTGTTACTTAGATAACTAATTTATCCTCTGTACTTTTCCCTGCTAGAATATAAGCTCCAGGGCAGAAATCTTTGTTCTATTACTACTGTATCTTAACTACCCTGAGTGGCGCTTTGGACATAGTAGGTTCTTATATTTTTTGGATGAATAAATAAATGAGTGAATCATTAAACTAATGAATGATGCACTTGGCATCTAGCTATCAACAGTTCCATAAATTTGGGGGCACCTGGGTGGCTCAGTTGGTTAAGTGTCTGCCTTTGGCTCAGGTCATGATCCGAGGGTGCTGGGATTGAGCCCCACATTGGGCTCCCTGCTCAGCAGGGAACCTGCTTCTCCCTCTCCCTTTTCCCTTCTCCCCTGCTTGTGTCCTCTTTCTCTCTCTCAAATAAATAAATAAAATCTTAAAAAAAAACCAAACAGTTCCATCAACTTTGTAGCTATCACCAGTGTACCAAGAAATTATAACTTTTTCAACAATGTAACACTTTCCATATTTTGCAATGACAGTGCTAATTTGTAATAGGTTAACCAAAGTCAACTTTGATGACTACTTGAAAATTTAAAGCCATTTACATTTTTGCCAATGCCTTCAGTTTTCATCAACAAAAAATTTATAGTTTTATTTTTCAAATCTGGATGTTTGAAAAGAAGAGATTGCAAGATAGTTTCATACTACTGTTAGTCTTTAGTGTCACAAATTCTCCATTAGGAGCAGTGTATTTTTTGATAATAGGGGATCAGAGAGGACATTAAGTTAAAATTGGCATCATCAGTCTATTCTATATCTAAATTCAACTCATCTGCATATTGGCCCAAGTGCCCATTTCTAATGCCATACCTTGCACTAACAGAAATATATCAAGAAGAGAAAGAGAGGCAGCTCTATGGCAATTTCATGGGGCCTTGACTGAAGCAGGTTTTGCAGACATCTAACATTTCAAATGGCTCCTTTTTTGGTCACGCTTGAGGTGTTTGTTTGTTTGTTTTGTTTTTGCACCTCAGGAAAACTTGCCCCAGGAAGAATCAGGTGGAATTAAAGGCATAATTTCTCTTTGTTGAGTACAAGAAATAGGGCTCTGAAAGTAGTAGAAGAGGAGAACTGGATTGAGGTAGTAAGAAGAGTTGAGATTTAGCAGAGAGTATATGTAGAAGCCAAAGATCTGGAAGTGGTTTCCCTAGAACTTTCTATGTCCATATACCTATTAGAAGATCTTTCTTTACTCCCATTTTCAGACCTCTGGTCTAACTAACTGAAGAGGGTTTGCTTGGGGTTGGGGTGGGGGCAAGAAGGGTTGAGGAACCAAGTGTCTGTTTTCATAGTACTCTAGGCTGACTTCCTTCAAGTTAAAGGCTTATGCTATTATAGCATGGAGCTAAGTGAAGAAAGTGTTAATCATCCTCATAACCCATAAAATTTGAGAGTCACAGATTTCATAGAATTAAATGTACTTGCATATAAAAATGGAGAAATAAGTTCACTCCAGTAAAAACAAAGTCTAAGGGTACAAAAGCAGGCAGAGATCTAAACAGGAGGGAAAGTGCAAGTGACTACATTTTCCTTTTTTCTTTATAAATATCTTATTTATGGGGCGCCTGGGTGGCTCAGTCTTTAAGCGTCTGCCTTCAGCTCAGGTCATGATCCCGGGGTTCTGGGATTGAGCCCCACATTGGGCTCCCTGCTCCGCGGGAAGCCTGCTTCTCCCTCTCCCACTCCTCCTGCTTGTGTTCCCTTTCTCACTGTGTCTCTCTCTGTCAAATAAATAAAATCTTAAAAAAAAAAATCTTATTTATTTATTTATTTATTTATTTATTTATTTTAGAGAGAGAGAGAGAGTGAGAGTGTGTGTGCAGTGGGGAGGGGCAGAGGGAGAGGGAGAATCCCAAGCAGACTCCACACTGAGTGTGGAACCCGATGCAGAGCTTGATCTCACAACCTTGAGATCATGACCTGAACCAAAATCAAGAGTTGGGTGCTTAACCAGCTGAGCCACCCAGGTGCCCCTACATTTTCTAATTGCAATGAAAAGTCTGCTTTATTCATAACGTCAGATTAGCTTCCACTGTTTTGAATTATACTTTTTCTTTCAGTAACAGAATGATAGTTTCACATATCACTGACTCCATCTGGGAGACTTGTCACACACGTATAAATAAGCCACATTTCTATCTTCCTAATTTTATTAATATTTAATGTATGTATGATGAACAAAAATCAAGTTTGGAGAATGGTTCAGTCAGAGGTATTAAATTATATTGTACCCAAGGCAGTATGGCACCCGTTTCTTACTGTAGTTCTCAAGGAACTGTCAGCAGTACCGGCAGAGGTCTTTGGTATCAGGAGCACTTATTTGTGAATAAACAAACAAATAAATAAAAGCCTCCCTGAGGCATCTCAGAAATGTTGACATACTTGGGGGAGAATTGTCAGAAGCTAAAGTCCTGACGAGCACATAGGTAAGGGCCAGAGACACCCCATTTGCCATTGCATTCCAATGTACATGGTTGTCCAGTGGAAATTCAAATTACAGATAAAACCCGGAGTTCTGGTTGAGTGGCAGCTGTTGAAACTCCTTCCTTCTTCCCTATCAGCTGCCTCTGAGTTCCCACATCCCATGCCCCTCCCCACCCTTTCCACAAGAGGCTAGGGCTGAAAAGTACCATTTTGGCAATGATTTGGGGAGAAGTAAGCTTTTTTCTTGTTGATTTTTTTTCCAGTAGAAAAATTGGTATCTCCTGTCTCAGCCCTCTGATAGACCTAGTCAAGATGGATCCCCAGACCTCCTGAGAATCATTTAAAAGAGAAATGAGGGGGTGGTCTTTACAATAGTAACAGGAAAATGACTGGTACAGACTGCCTGGCCTCTCTCCATCGTCAGAAACCAGCACTCCCACCTGTTCCCCTGGCTTAGCCCTGCCTTTAAAGCCCAAGACCAGCAAGTTGCCTAGTTAATGTTTAAAACAAAAACCTGTTGAACAGAAAGAAATTCCCTCAAAGGACAAAAGGTCTTCATGCTGAAACCCCCACCAAAATCTTTCTTGGGCAGAGAACAAACAATTTTTGATGAGATGTATTTGAGTTTCTCAGGGAAGAATATTATTAGAGTTTAGGTCAGGAAAAATAAGGTTCTGAGTAACAGCCTAGAATTTTAGGGCAAGAGGAGGGGGCACTGAGAAGATTAGTGGACCCCAGACGCTAGTATGTTCAGAAGAGGGTTTGGGCCCTTTGAACACAGACCACCAGACTGGCCATGAGTTGGGTCTACAGAACAGCTGCATGTTCAATGGAGAAGTCAGTCAGAGTGGTTTCTGAGAAAGGCCATCCTCTCAGCTCTTTTGTGATACAGAAATCATTAACTAGCTCCAACTACACTGGAAGAATGTTTGGGAATTTTTGTTAAATGTGGTTAATGTGGGCAGCAAGAGAAAAAAACCCAAGTAAATGTTTGACATTCTGCCTGTGATCTGAGGAGAGGAGGTAATGGAGGATTCTACTAAAATAAATGGTATTTTACTTTGAATTACTTGATAAGAATGAAAGAACATGTGATAGGAGTGTCCCTATCCCTTCCTGCCCAGCTGGGAGTGCCCAAGCAGACCCCTCATGGGCATCCTTCCTTCCTTACTCTGCTAGGAGTTGGACATAGTCCCCTTCAGGATTCTAAATGTCCAGCGTGTATCAGAGGTTGACCCCACAGCTGGACAAATAATCTGAGGACTTTTTCTGTAGGATCACATTCCCACATAGGCCATATCTAGAGAGTGGATAGGTAGGGCTTATGTGCACAGAAAGGATGAAAGCTAAAATGTAAATTCCTTATTTTGTTCATGGATATGTCCTAAACGATTAGAACATCAATACATAAATGAATGGCTCTACTCATATGGTGGGATGGACAGCCCAGCTATGGCTAAGGCCAGCACAGCTTCCGATGCTTGGATGCTTCTTATGGTAGTTGCTTTCCCGGTGCACTGCACCTGTACCTTTCAGGTCACGGCTCCCTTGCCCCTCATCTTAGCCCTCTCCCACGAAAAAGATCAATGAAAATTTGATTATACTCCCTTTTCTAACTTATGGCATTCCTGTGCTCTGTCTTAAGGTATCTGCCCCAATCCCCACATATACCCAACCCAAAGGAGAGCTGCCTTTATAGTTTTACAATGAAGAAAGGGAAAGAAAAAACCCCACAACTGTACCAAGATTCTTGCCCCAGGGTAAATAAATTACCTGCCTGTGAAGTCTGAATACTCCCTTCTGTGTGCTCTTACCCTGCATTGCATTTCTAAAGGTTCTTAGGGAACATAGATGCTACTTATGGGGTATTTTGTAGGATAGAAGAAGTGAAAAAGCTTTATTCCTAAGGAAGACTACTTGGCCCAGCATCAGTCACGTTGATGTGTCATGGATATATCACACGATGGTACAGAATTCAGGAGCAGGAAACCAGAGACAAAATGCTATTCCTTCTCCTTTGTCATTCATTCATTCATCCAACAAATATTTATTGTGACGAACTCTGGTCGTTAGAAGCTGGGGATGCAGTGGTAAAACAGAGACACAATTCCTGTCTTCCTGGAATTTACAGTCTTTCAGGGAAGTTATATCTTTCCTACCTATGCCAGTGGACAATGAAAGAGAGAGGAGTTATAGATGGTTAAAAGGCCTGTGGCAATCTGTGAACTCTTTCTAAGGAATCTATGAGTAGAAGACTGGGAGAATTTTGGTGCTAAATTGGCCTTATGTAATGAAGGTTATATTAACTCCAGGAGAAATCTAACCTGGCCATAGGAAAATACTTAAGAATGATATATAAAGAAGTATTTGAGTCAAATCTGGGAGTGAGGGTGTGTTTTTAACTCAGGTTTAGTGTTGCAACTATTAGGCTAAACCTAGGGGAAAAACAGAAAAAAATCTTATGTATGGTGATGAAATACAAAGACAACCTTAAAAGACAAATTATAGATTGGAAGAAAATATTTGTAACATCTATATCATCCAAGAAGTAAAATATCCACAATATATAAAGAGCTCCTAAAAATCAATAAGATAGTAAAGATTACAATGTAAAAACAGGCAAAGATTATTTTATTGGTCACTTCCTGGCAGAAAACAATGGCTTCCTCAAAGATTTCAATGAAGAAGTTTAATGAAGGGACTATTTACAGATATGAGACCAGAATTGAGGACAACAGCAATGGTACTGGCAAAATTAGGAAGCCATTACCACTCCCAGGTCTGGAGGCATAAGCGGAAGGAAAGGCTTCTAAAAGCTTGGAGAGAGCGGGGTTCCCTGTAGGTCCTGGATCTTGGATCTGAGCCTGAGCAGACATGCAGAGCAGGGCATAGAAGGGTAAAGAATGGACCTGTGGTGGGGCTGGAGGAACAGAGAATAACAAGGATAGTCATAAATGGAAACTCACAGTTTAAACATAAATATCTAATAAATATTTAATTTGTTTAAAACTCAACCTCATTAATGGGCAGTGAAATGTAATTTTAACAATAGGATGCTATTTTCTCACATCAGACTGGGAAAGCCGAAATAAAGTATGCTATTTAGTATTGGTGAGGATGGAAAGAAGTGAGAACTCTCATACGTTTTTGATAGCATAAATTGATAGCTGTTTTGGAAAGTAATTTGGCAGTAACTATCCATTTAAAAAATACTCTTTGACCCAGCAACCCAGCTTCTAGAAGCAGTTTACTCCACTGAGAGATAGTGAATTAAATTGTTGTGTTCAGAAGGAGATACTCATCCCTGCCCCACTCCATCCCTGGAGATTATAGTCTCTAAGGGAGGATAACCATTTCTTACTCATTGTTCATAGTTTCTGTCTCAAAGATGTAGTTCAGCAAGTATTTATCGAGTACCTACTATGTGCCAAGGTCTTTCCCAGGCACTCAGGAGAGAAAGGGAATAAACCATGGCTCCTCTCTTGGAGGCTTATAATCAAGTAGGTAAGAAGATTATATGAACAGATAATTTGAATAGAAAGTGCTAGAAGAGGAAGCAACCACAATCACAGAATAATACTGAAGCAAAGAGGAGGAAGAGTGTCACTCACATGGGAGATGTCCTTAGGGAAGTTAAACATATTGATTGAGTTTTGAGAGATAAGCAAGATTTACCCAGGTGAATAAGGGGACAAAGGCACTCCAGAAAGAGGGGACAGCATGAGCAAGGCATGAAAGCAGGAAACAGAAGAGTATGTTGGGGAGACAGAAAATCAGCTTAGTAGAGACTATTGCTCCTGCTAAGATGGAATAACAGGGGACAGACTTACCCTCCTGCCTGAAAAAAACAAAACACTCAGAAAAATACATAAAGCATGGTTTTCAGGAAACTGGACATCAGGTCATGGACAGTGATCTCTGAGAGATGGAAACAAATGAGGTTTGTTTTAAGGTTTCCTCAGCTTACTGCTTGGAGACAGTCACCAGGCTGTGGTGCAGGGGAGCCCAAGTGGAGCCCAGCAGACTCTCTGAGTTGAGGACACAGCGCTAAGAATCCTAGGCCAATTTCACTGGAAATTACAAAACACTGCTGAGAGAAATTAAAGGAGATAGGATAAATGGACAGATATGCTTTGTTCATGTGTTGGAAGACTGTGTTGTTAAGATATTAATTCTCCCCAAATTGATCTACAGATTCAGTGCAACCCCAAACCAAATATCTGCAAACAGGGATCCCAGTGGAAAACAACAAGTTGATTCTAAAATTCACAAGAGCCAAGTCATAACGACTTGGAAAAAGAAGAACGAAGTTGGAGACCTGACATTGCTTGACATACCTCTAATATACCTATCATATTCCCTACAATAAAGACTTACTATAAAGTCATAATAATCAAAACAGTGTGGTATTTGGCATTAAGATAGACAGTGGAACAGAATAGAGAGTCTGGAAATAAACCTACACATATATAGAATTGATTTTTGACAAAGGTGCAAAGGCAATTGAATGGAGAAAGGATAGTCTTTCAACAAGTGGTGCTGGGACAGAATGGATCATAGGCCTAGATGGAATACTTGAAACGACACAACTTGCAGAAGAAAACATGCAAGAAAACCTCTGTGACCTTGGGTTATAAAAGGTATGGTACCAAAAGAAAAATATTTGCAAAATTTTGTATCTCCTAATGAACTTATATTCAGAATACGTAAAGAATTCTCAAAATTCGACAATATAAAAACAAACAATGCCTCCTACCCTCCCCCCAAAGGGGACAAAAGATTTGAACAGACACTTTATTGAAGCAGATTTATGGATGACAAGCACATGAAAAGATGTTCAATGTTAGCAGTTATTAGGGACATATAAAATAAAACCATAATGAGATACCTAGTAGGATGTTGAAATAAAAAAGACTGACCATATCAAGTCTTGGTGAATGTGTGGAGGAAAGAGAACTCACACACTGCTGGTAGGCATGTAACTTTAGTACAACCACTTTGGAAAACAGTTTGGTAATTTCTTAAAAAGTTAGACATATACCTACCATGTGATCCAGCCATTCTACTCCTAGGCTAAGAGAAATCAACCGGTGAATAGATAAACAAATTATGGCACAGACATATGATGGAATACTTCTCAGTAGTAAAAAGGAGTGACTATTGATACACGTAGCAACATGGATGCATATCAAAATACGCTGTCTGACCAGATTCAGTGGAGTGGTGAGAGCAGACGTTAGGCTGGGAAGAAAAAGGAAGATGTGCTGGCTGGCATAATCTACTCTTCTAGAAAATTTGAATGAGAAGAGAAGCAACAGTGCTTCAGTGGCTACAAAAAAGCTTAGGAGGGGTGCCTGGGCATCTCAGTCAGTTAAGAGTCCGACTCTTGATTTCAGCTCAGGTCATGATCTCAGGGTTGTGAGGTTGGGCTCTGCGTTGGGCGTGGAGTCTGCTTAAGATTCTCTCTCTCTCTCCCTCCCCTTCTGCCCCTCCCCCTCCCTCTCTAAAAAAAAAAAAGCATAAGAAAAAGGAAGAGTTTTGTCTCCCTAGAGATGAGATATGAGCATGGCTCTAAGTGGAGTGGAATCAGTCTGCAGATACTGGAAGCAAAAACCAAATTCAAGGTTCATATCCCTAACGGCACATTATTCCCAGAAATTCTGACTTAATGCAACTGGTGTGGGTTCTGGGAATTGGTGTTTTTAAAAAACTCCACAGTTAATTATAACACAAGTTTGGTAATTGATAGAACAAACTTTACGAGGAGGGGGGGCTTGTGGGATTAAGAGCACAGGTCCAGGATATCATGTCACTTGGGCTTTAGGAAAGTGTTTTCAGGTGCTATGATATTCCTGAAATTCTTTACTCTTCTTTGTTCTTGCCAGTTTTGACCAGAAAAGTGGAGGACTGCTGGGATGAGCGTGTCTTTCTGGCTCTCTCTGGTTTGGGGGAATGTGGAGAATAGGTAGACTAGTTAATTTGTTCATTCATTTAAGAAAAACTGTGTTCGTTTTGCTCTTTGCTGGTTGGGGATATAGACAGGTAAATGGGAAATTCAGACAGTCTGACAAGTGCAGAAACAGTGGAAGTGGAAAGCACCAGGAGCGAACATAGCAGGGCTGTTAGACCTCAGTGGGCCAGGGAAGGAATGTTGACGCAGAGAACTAACAGGTAGGTAGGAATTAGCCAGTGACAGAAAAGAGGATAGTCACGCAAAGTCCTAGTGGGGAAAGCACAAGTGCCAATTTGGGGAACCTGGGCTTCAACCTGAGGGCCCTGGGGAGCTGTTGAAGGGTTGGAAGCGGGGGACCCCAATATCTTATGTGTGCTTAGAGAGAACACACCACCCTCAGGGTAACAAGGGTCAAAAGGAGATAAGGCTTGGGGAAGTGAGGCTAGTTAAGAGGCAGTGAGGGTAATTCAGGCAGAAGGTGATGGTGCCTGAGTGAGCAAATGGCTGTGGGAAGGTGAGAGGTAGCTGGGTTTGAGAGACCGGGAAGAGGACTTCACAGACACGGCTACTGGGGGTTGGAGGGAAGGGAGAAATTCAGGAAGACACCCATTTGTTGGGGCAGGGGGTTATGAGGACAGATTATGGGTTCAATTCTAGCATGGAGTGATGATATCCAGCAGGATGCATGATAAATAGTTTGACTCTTAAGAGAAAGAGAACTTTGTTGAAGATGAATGTTTAGGAATAAGTAACATCTTCACTTTACTATAAGGCAAAGAAATTGCCTGGTTCTCTCTTCTGCTTCCATGCATTCGTGTCAAAATAAGCCAAAGTGTGAGCAGCACCATCTACGCCACTGAGTGGTGTAAGTCCATCGTCTTAGCTTCTTCCTGGCCATGGCTGCAGAAAGCCAAGTTCATACTCCATGCTATTTGGATGCAAGGGTAGAGAGGGAGAGACCCATTAATCTCACCCTTCCCCACATGCAGAACATCTGCTGTCCTTATGATGGGGGTGGCTACGAGCACACCTCCTAAGCCCCCACAGATATAGGAGGGCTGCACGAGCTGATGGCTGAAACCAAAGAAGCCCCAAACCTGTTGTCAAAGCAGCTGCATGAGCCATAAATTGCTTGCAGAAGCAGACCCAGGGGAGGGAGAGAAACAGGGGCAGCTATGGTTGAGAAAGATTTCCCTTTGGTTTTCTTATTCAGTTCAGAGCTGCAGGATTCCAGGTTCTTTCTTGGAGACAAGAAATCCATGACCTGTATTTTTCTTTAGATTCCTTTAGTCAGGCTTGTCTTCCCCACCAACCTGGTGAGTGGTTTTACCACTGGGCTGGGTCCCATTTCCAGGAGAGCCTTCCCGTTGTGAGGTCAATAACAAAGCATCCCTTTTCTGGGCCTTGCAGGGGCTCCTTATCCTGTTGATCATTATGGCATCATACATGTCTTTTTACAGAGGAGGAAGAGCAATCCTGTAAATTTATCTCTACTTCATTTTCTTCCTTTGCGGTTTACAGATAAAGATCTTGGCCATTCAAGTGGGGCCCTGTGTCTGACTCTATGATAGGGCCATACACCATACATAAATTTTGCATTTTTATCTGAAGTGTGTGTGTGTGTGATGAGAAGGGATGACTTACTAATACATTTGAATTTTAATGAGTGTTTTAGTTTATATCCTGTTACTGAAGAGTTTTAAAGAAGGAGACATATAGAAACTTACACGGGTCATTAGAACTAGAAGTTCTAGAGGGGAGGGAGGTAGGGGGATGGGCTAACCCGGTGATGGGTATTAAAGTGGGCACGTATTGAATGGAGCACTGGGTGTTATATGCAAACAATGAATCATGGAACACTACATCAAACACTAATGATGTACTGTATGGTGATTAACATAACATAAAAAAAAAAACTAGAAGGGCAGCAATCTTGCATCTTACATAATTCCTTGGCCTCCTTTCCTTCCATTCTTTCTTTTTTCCTACCTTCCTCCAACAAATGTTACTGTGTAGTCCCCATGTGCCTATTATACTAGGTGCTGTGGATGTTGAAATGAATTAAGAGCCCTTCTTGTCCTTGAGGAGTTGTCTACACTTGCTGTGTATTGAGAGCATCCCCTAAATCCAGAAGGAGGCTTGTTTTGTGTGGCAATGGACAATAACCAGCCACCTATTACATTGGCGCTGCTGCTTCCCCACCCTCTTGGTGCCTGCATTTGGAGTTCTTTCCCAGGCAAGCTAATGGGTTCGAGTTGATCCATGCATACTCTAGCATCCAGTTCCCTGGTGACTAAGGACCATCTTCTCCCAGGTGACTGGTCATACCCGGGGGCACAACCTGTGGTTCTGGAGGTAGGAAAATTAACCGGAATACAACTTTGGGAACTTGAAATTAATTCGGACAAGGGTGATGCCCCTTGTTGAGAATCAATTTCTTTTTCTACTGAATCATTTCCATTGTGGCCATGCAGGTGTGTTCCAAGATCACCATTAGCAAGAACAAAAACCCGCCATAGCAAAACTTCTTGAGAAAGATGTCTGTTGTCTCCTTCCCATGTTTTTACCTCTTATTCTCTTCTCTTCTTAGCAGCTGGACTTCTTTCCTCTCTGCAGTGAAACTCTTGCAAGGTCACTAATGACTTTTACATTGCCAAGTTCAAGGATTGCTTTCTAGTTCCCATTGTGGCATTTCTGGAGCCATCATTCGCTTGCTTCCTTGCTGCATCTTCTCAGTAATGATGTCGGCTCTTTCTCTCTTGCTTGGCCTGTAAATATTAGAGTACCCTGCTGACCCCCAACTCTTCTCTAGTTGTAATCTCTCTTGAGGTGATTCTCCACAGCCCCGTGGCTTGACCTAGTGTCCAGCTACGCAGACAACCCCAGATTTACCTCTCCCCAACCTTCTACCTCATATATCCCACTTCCCACTTGACTTATCCATTTGGAAGTCTAAGAAGTACCTCAAATTTAACATGGTCAAATTGTTAACTCTTAATGCTCTCTTCCACTTTATATTCTTCCCTCTCTCTTCTCTACCTTGGAAGGTGACATGCAGTAGCTCAGGCCCCAAATCCAGGTTGGTGTCATCTTTAATTTCTCTTTGTCTTCACTCTTCACTTCCAGTCTTTCAGCAAGCCCTCCCAAATACATTCCATATCTGTCTCCTCCTTTGTTTCACCACCATATTCCAAGCCATCAGTGTGTCTTGCCTGGGTTATGACCACTCTTGCTTCCTTTTGATCAATTTGTACCTAATTAGCCATTAGGTTTTTAAAAAAACAAATCAGAATGTTTTATTTTATGGTTTAAACCCCTCTAATAGAGTTTCATTTTATTTAAAATAAAATCTAAAAGCCTTACTATGACCTCTTCTATAACTTATGTGAACCCCACCAGCTTCTCTCACGTCAACTGCTGTCACTTCTCCCAATGCTCTATTCACAGCTACACTGACGTCCCTTCCAGTCTTTAGACATTCCTGTTCATGCCCACTTCAGGCACTCTGCATTTGTTGTTCCTTCATGTGGAATCCTCTGCACCCACAGCTATCTCCTTCTGGATGTTTTGGTCTCTGCTGATATATCATTGCCTCAGAATATTCCCTGGATATGTAAAGCTCTAGGCAACCTTTTCACCCCCCCATTACATCATCTTGTTTTATTTTTATTTTGGAGCCTGAAGTGGGGCTTGAACTCATGATCCTGAGATCAAGACCTGAACTGAGATCAAGAGTTTGACGCTTAACCGATTGAGCCACCCAGGCTCTCCATCTTGTTTTACTTTTTATTACTCAGGTTTCTTACTATCTGAAATCATCTTGTTCATTTATTATTTTTTGTACCTTGTCTTCCTCCAAAAGAATGTAAGCTTTGTGGGAACATGGACATTGTCTCATTTAATTCTCAATCTCTAGTGCCTACAATGGCATCTGGTACATAATTGATGCTCATAAGTTATTCCTCTGCTCATGACCTTTTACTTCTTCCCATCTTAGGGTAAGTCAGGTCTTGTGCTTTTGGTGACCTACAAGATCCTATACAATTTGCCATACCTCCCTGTCCCCCAACCACCACTTCCCTGAGCTCATCTTTCTTACTCTACTCTGGTCTCACTGGTCTGCTCACTAAACATTGTGCAGTTGGTTGAGCATCCAACTCTTGGTTTTGGCTGAGGTCATGGTCTGAGGGTTGTGAGACTGAGTCCTGCATCAGGCTCTGTGCTCAGTGTAGAGTCTGCTTGAGATTCTTTCTCCTTCTTCCTCTGCCTTCCCACTTGTGCTCTCTATCTCTCAAATAAATAAATAAATCTTAAACATTGAACAGACCAAGCAAATGCCTCTCTCAAGGACTTTACACTCGCTGTTTCTCTGATGGGAGCTCTTTCACCTGAGCCATCTGTGGGCTTGCTCTTCATTCTTTGTGTCTTCATCTGGGGATTTCCTTCCCTTTCCTATCACAAATTTTCGTCCCTGCCCTGACATTTTCTTTCTTCCTTCCTTAATTTTCTTCCTTGGCACTTAACACAATCTAACCTGTTATATATTCTACTCACTTCCTTGTTTATTTTCACTTTCTCCCACTAGACTGTAGTTTCTAAGAGGGTAAGGGTTTTTGTCTGTTTTGTTTACTATTATATCAAATGCTTGGGTAGTGTTTGGCACACAGTCGTTCTCAGTAAACTTTTGTTGAGTGAGTGAAAAAAGAAAGAGCAGGTAGGTTCCATTACAAATTCTGGACTTTACTGGGAAGCCATTGAATGATTTTAAGGAGATGAATGTCAAATTTCCATTGAAAAAAGATTGCTTTGGAGATTTGTGAAAGATGGGGAGAGTAAATGTGGCATTTGGGTGAGAGGGTAGGAGGAACTTGCAGTAGTTTGGGGGACAGAGTGGTAGCCTGGATTAGGGATGTAGCAGTGTGGATGGAGAAAGGGGGTGCCTTTGAGACAGTTAAGAGGCTGAATGTATAACAACAGGTGATTGATTAGAAATGGGAAGCTGAGCTTCGTCGAGAACGAATCTAAGGTTTCTAGTGTGAATACCTGTGTGAATGGTTGTTCTATTCCTGGAAACAGAAAACCCTGGAGAAGGGAAGAGATTTCATGCAGAAGATCAAGGGCTCAAAGTATCCGGACCTGCTGAGTTTCATATGTCTGGGAGATAGAGGAGTGGAAATACTGTGTTGGCAGTTGGATATTCAGGTCAGGAGCTCAGAATAGTTGAGTCATCGGCACATAGATAGTACATGAAGCCATGGCAGTAGATTATAAACAAAAACCAGTATCAGGTTGCATCTGTGAGACCAAAAGTTCATCGAACAATTTTATAGTTCTAGCATTTATGGTTGTTTCTCTCTGGTAAGGCTTGTTTGCTAAGTCACTCCTATACTAAGCGTCAGAATACTCTCAATCTCCAGCTGGAGCCTTAAACTTTCTGTTGAGTTCTACTTGTGACCCTTCCACCAGGGTTACTCTGGACATTACTGCAACTCTGTCTCTTGAATGAGCTCTGTTTTCGGGTTTCCCTGCTGCATCACCTCTGAGTCTTCCCCAACAACCAACCTGGCTGTGAAGAAGATATGAGGGATGGTGACAGTCACCTAACCCAGCTGCAAGTGGGAGCAATTTTTTCTCAAAGCTTTTGGATCTGTGCTCAGAGCACAGTCATTCAGTGTTACAGGGTTGGGGGGTGCAGAGGGACACATAACCCAAGAAATAAAGAGCACAGGGCTAATGGAAATGCCTTAAATTGAACCCAGATGGCTCTTGCTACAGTTCTGTGAACATTTTGATATCACTGTGTCTTTGTTTCATTCTGATTTAACAGTTGTAGGAAACTATGCATTTGTTTTTGGCTTGTTTTTTTTTCCTCCTTTTTCTATTTAAAATATTTTTTAAAGATGATATATTTATTGTAAAAAGTTCAGTGTAGAAGGGTATAAATGAGAAATACAAGTCCTGTTTCCTCCTCTGCACCTTTTTTTCTTTTTCAAGTGGTTCAATGGGTTGTCTTGTTAAATTTTGTTTTAAATTCAAATTTGGTTGCGTTCAGCAGCTTAGCATGATTGACTCTGGTTCCACTCAGGTTTCTTTGTAGCAGCTGTTTTCCATGCATGAATATCTTGCTTGTGCTGGGGTCTTCTATGTGGCTTCTCTGGGCAGCTTTTGACTGAAAAGCACCTGGGGGTACAATCAGATCTTAATTCTTGGGCAGGAGATGGTGTGCTCTGAGAACAGGCAGCTGCCCTCCTTTGGGAGGAGTGGGAGCAGGTGGGGGCAAGAGGGCCACATGCCACCAAATCCCTTGCAAATTTTCCCCCTTCCCCAGCAGAGGCTGCCAATTGGGCTGAATACCACAGGGAGATTTTTTCCACTGTGAACAACTGTCCCAGGACAGCACGCTGGGTCACATTTCAGGAATCTTGTGTTGCCCTTGAGAAGCCATGCCGATGGTTGTCAAGTGTGTGTAGGGGATAAGAAGACTCCAAAGAGAAATGATGAGTCACGAGGCACTGGGGGGAAAGGGGGTCTTCTGGAGGGGTTGGGGGCAGAGTGCTGTCAGATACCTCCAGCTTCCTCTTCAACTTTCCATGGAAGTGAACTATCAACATGATAACAACTCACACTTTAAAAAAATTAATTATTTGTTTCATCTAATCTTATTTTTTCCCTTCCTTGAAATGTTTAAATTTCATTTCAATTTAGTTTCCAATCCAATTTGAAATATATTAAATTTATTTAAATTTGAATTAGGAACTATCCCATAAATATTATTTCATAAATATGAAATATGAAAGAGTTAGGAACAATTTCACAATTTCAATTATGAAACCTATTTACATTATAATAGTTTATTAAAATTAACTGAACACGTAATAATATCACTGTACTCATTTTCTTTCTAATTGTCCTTTGGCTTTGAAACATATCATTAATATCTTCATTCCCAGGACCATCTCTTTCTCTCCTTTTTAAAATCACACATATCATATACAAATACATCTTAGGAAAATATTCCAGTAACACCATTTCTTTGCATTTGAGGGCACTTTACAGTTTGCAAAGTGTATCACAATTATTTTCAAATCTGATTTTCAAAAGAAAAAAATCACCTTCATCTGGCAGAGGAAGAATCTGGAAGGCGGAGAGATTGAGGGATTTGCCTGTGTTCATGCTGAAGCAAGAGTCAAAGTAGGATCTTCTGTCTTCTCTACAGTAGCTTCCTTGCCTCCACTTGTACAGAGTGGATCAGACCTCAAGAGGGTCCTGAGGATAGTGGGATAGAGCAAAAACAGGTCATTTTCTAGAAGGTGTTCTCAGCTGATGGTGCACATATGCAAATCTTTTGAAAGACCTTGGGAGAAGGCCTCAAGCTGGCAGACTTTTCTAGAGCAAGTGTGAGGCCGAGGGGATGGAAGAAGAGGAAGAAAGATGGAGGTGGGAGGTCAGGAGGTGAACCTCGTCTAGTTCCTAATTTTGGTCAGTGTCCTTCAATCACAGCCCAGGAGGTTCTGTGTGGCTCTTTGCTTGGCCCAACCCCTTTATTATAGTCACCTTCCTCAAATGGGATGACTTTCTTAGATCCCATACCTGTACAGGGGAGTGTGCATTGATTTGGTGATCCAGGGTTTGGGCAGGGATTCAAGGAGGCAGCCAGCTAGAGCTAAACAACAAAACACACAAATAGCAACCCCTGGGTAATATTATCAATATTCCAGGCCCACTTCCTCCCTCACTCCCCCTGTGCAGCCCATAATCATCAAGACAAACCAGCCATGTGGGATGGCTTCTCTCCATTCCCACCCATTCCCCTTGAGCGCTATTTCATGTGTCCTTGGGTTATTTAACTCAATACTTGGAGCTCATTTGATCGTATTTCACCTGCATAAACATATTGTTAGGGAGAGTTTGGGGCTCTGAAGGGGAAGCTGAGAGAATGATTTGCTCTGGGCCTTACACTCCACTAAAGGGGCCCAACCTTGTCTGGGCTCCATCCTTTGGGGTTCAGATGGGCTTGAGTTGAGGGGCCTTGGTTTCAGTATGGTCTGCTCCCTATCCTGATATCTCAGCTATTAGAACGAAGTTTCGCTACCCCTGAGATGGAGAACTGGGGAAAACAGCGTCTCCTTAAAGCATGGTGGCAAAATGGGCTCAGGCTTATAAAAAAAGCCTAAGAAAAATCACATGCAGTGTGCCTCAGAGTTTCCATTTGTCAAGTGCCTCTGATAGGGAAGGGGGCCCATTTAAGATCAAGTAAAGGTACAATGGGAAGGCCTGGAGGCTGGGCCTGGCTCTGCCCCTTGTCAGCTGTGTGATCTTGGGCAAGTCATCTGCTATCTCCAGGCCTCATTTCCCTCATCATTAAAATGAGGGGATTGGACTAAGTGATTGATATTAATAATATTGATATTGATTATTGATAGACTGATAATTTGAATATCTTCTGGTCTCCCAGCCTAGGAGATCAACAAGGACACGGATTAATGGATGTCACTTCTCTGATTTTGAATACCCTTGACTATGTTTTTGTTTAATATTTATTTATTTACTTTTAGAGAGGGGGAGCGTGGGCACGTGAGAGTGTCAGGGGTTGTGGAGGGGCAGAGGGAGAGGGAGAAGAGAATCTCAAGAAGACTCCACGCCCAGCATGGAGCCCGACATGGGGCTCAATCGCACAACCCTGAGATCAGGACTTGCGCTGAAATCAAGAGTTGGACGCTTAATTGACTGAGCTACCCAGGTGCCCTGACCCATGACTACCTTTTGCCTTACAACCTCCCTCATCCCCTCCTCTCTTCCCCACTCCTGGCTCCTTTTCCCTCTCACCCATCACTAGTATAGATCTAGCTAGCCACACTGTTTCTGTTCTATACCTAAACCCCATCATTCTGATGCCCCATATCCTTAGGGAATGGATCTTGCTAATGGGCTACCTAGTGATGATGACTTTGTTAAGCTGCCTCAGTTTCCCTCAGTGATGAAGAAGGGCCATCTGAAGAGACACACTGGAGCCAGCACACCTTTATTTGATCACCTCTTTGTAGAAGTATACTTAAACACGTGGGGTACCCCCGGCTTAGAATTCCATGAGAAGAGTCCTATTTGTAGAGAACAATGGGGCCATCGCCTACTTCCCAGAATGTCTGTAAGTTCTTGCATTGGTCCTACAAGCCAGGACTTTTAAAATCAAATCTCTTTGCTCCTAGCCCATCTCAAAAGTTCTTTGGTAAATAAAGGACACATTAGCAATCTGAAGGATAGATGTGGACCAGGCACTTAGTCCTGGAAATGATGAAATTCTACCAAACTACAGAAAATCAATTTCTGAAATCCCAGCTGGTGTTTGTGGAATACATTGCTTCTCTCAAGGAACATACCTGGGCTTTTTTCATTTACCTCTCTACACCAGATGAGATGGGAAAACATTCTCCTGAGTACTTACTCTTAACACTTCACTATGACACTACTTCCTTTTGACACAAGATATGTGGGTTTTTCCCACATCAAGCAATTCTGTCACACCAGCTGGGTGGTCCTATGCTTTAACTGAATTCTGATACTACTTATCTAGAGATAGTGTCAGATCCCACAGGTTAAGGGCTCAGTCCCACAAGACCGCTCCCATATTAGATGCCAATTGCAAATCCAGGTTATCACCTGTAGTTCTGACCAGCTAGCTATAAATCCAAGGCTCCCATGATCCCCTTCTCAGGTTCAATTAATTTGCTAGAGCGCTCACAGAACTCAAGAGAAACATTTCACTTACTAGATTACCAATTCATTATAAAGGGACATAACTCAGAAGCAGCCAGATGGAAGAGATGCATAGGGCAAGCGTGTGGGAAGAGGCAGGGAGCTTCCATGTTCTGTCTAAGGGCACCACTCTCCCCCACATTTCCATCAACCCGGAAGCTATCTGAACTCTGTTCTTTTGGGGTTTTATGGAGGCTTCATTACTTAGGCATGACTGATTAAATCATTGGCCATGGTGATTGAACCCCATCCCCAGCCCCTCTCCCCTTCCTGGAGGTCAGGAGAGCGGAAGTTCCAACCCTCTAATCACAGGATTGGTTCCCTTGGCAACCAGCCCCTTCCCTAGGTGCTTTCCAAAAGCTATCTCAGTAACATCATGTCAGATGTAGTTGAAAGAGGTTTGTTATTAAATCAAATGACCTTTATTGCTCTTATTACTGAAGAAATTCCAAGAATTTTAGGAGCTCTGTGCCAGAAATGGGAAGAAGACCAAATATATATTCTTTTCTTAAGATTTATTTTATTTATTTTAGAGAGAGAGATGGAGAGAGAGTCCATTAGTGGGGGGAGGGGCAGAGAGAGAGAATTCCCAGCAGACTCCACACTGAGTGCAGAGCCTGACGTGGGGCTCAATCTCACCACCCTGAGATCATGACCTGAGCCAAAACCAAGAGTCGGATGCTCAACTGACTGAGCCACCCAGGTGCCCCCCCAAATATATATTTCCCATTACAAATCACAATCTTACACCAGAAATTCCCAAGAATGTTCAGAAATGCTAGTTTCAAGCAAAACGATGGATCTGTGATGAAGTATTTGTGAGATACTTGAACATCTTACATAGGATTCCTTTCTGCAGGACTTCTCAGGGGCTTTAATAACTCAATCTACTTTGTAAGTTTTTAAGGACGGGGATAGCTTTTAGCATTTTCCAAACTTATTTGTCTGCAGAACTCGATTTTTTTTTACAGATTGTCTTTCTAAATTATTCAGATGCACAGAATATCCTTTTTAAGTCTTTTTCAAATTAAAGAAGTTGCTATAATGCTGTCCCATGAGGTTGATTGGTGGGAAGATATTTTGGGCCAGATTGGGCACTGAGGTGCCTGAAATTTTACATTTTGAATGGCTATCTTTTCCTAATTGGTATTTGCTCCCAGCAGTCTGGTTCTGTGTTCATCTTTAAGGGCTCAATATTGCCCCCCAGTGGGTCCAGCTAGATCCTGGATTTTCTGTGCAATTGTCCTAAACTTGGGATATGACCTTGGCAGTTTCTACAAAACAAAATCTTTTAAAGTCACAAAAAAGATAATACTGTTCTCATACGGGGTAGCACTTAAAAATCTTTATGACACAATAATATGTGTTTGTTTTGGAGTAAGAATAACATTTAGGTAAACAAAATGAAGAAAATAAGAATAACCCATAATCTTGCTGCTCAAAAGTTAACTATTAGTCTTTAGACATGCATATCCTTCCAGTCTTTTTTTATTTATATGTGTACATAAAAATTCATACCTTCCCTGCTCCTAAGCAAAAAAAAAATTTTTTTTCTAGCCTTTGTGTGTGTGTGTTTCATTTAAATGTCATTTGAGAACCTGCTCCTTGAATATTTTCGGTCCTTTTAAAGGAGGCAGGAGCTGGGGCGCCTGGGTGGCTCAGTCAGGTAAGCAACTGCCTTCGGCTCAGGTCATGATCTCAGGGTCCTGGGATCGAGTCCTGCATTGGGCTCCCTGCCCCGTGGGGGCCCTGCTTCTCCCTCTGCCTGCCGTTGCCCCTGCATGTGTGCTCTCTCTGTCAAATAAATAAAATAAAATCTTAAAAAAAAATCAAGGGGGCAGGAGGAGAGAGAGGGTGAAGTATTGAAGGGGTAACTCAGGAGCTAAGTAGCTCACTATGTTTTGTGGATAATTGCATCAACGTCTTCCGAGAGGAACACACTTTAACAGCACCCAAAGACAACCTTCCTGGCTGTGTGAGTTTCCTGTGGTTGCTGTAGCAGTACCACAAACCTAGGAGCTTAAAACAACGTGGCTTTATTGTCCTACAGCTCTGCGGGTCTGAAGTCCAAAATCAGTCTCATGGGCCTAAGTCAAGGTGTTCGCAGCACCTGTCCATTCTGGAGGTTCTGAGGGGAACATCTGTGTCCTTGCCATTTTCAGGTTCTAAAGGCCACCTGAATGCCTTGGCTCATGGCCCCTTTCTTGTGTCGCATCACTTTGGCTTCCATTGTCACTTCTACTAATGACTCCGATCCTCCTGACTCCTCTTAGGAGGAAGACCCTTATGAAACATTTGGCCCACATGGATAGTCCAGGAGAGCCTCCCCATCTCAGGATTCTTAACCACATTTTCAAAGTCCCTTTTGCTACATAGGGTAACAGTCACAGGTTCTGGGGATGAGAGTGTGGATATCTTTGGGGGGGGGTGTAATTCATCAATTCAGTCTACCACACTGGCTTTTTCTTTCTTCTGTTGTTTTTTGTTTTATTTTTTTAGAACTTAAGGTAAGAATTAGATATTTTTTATTTTCTGGAAGTCATGGTCTCCAAAGGCCATGGATTAATCTGATAAATATGAGTTTGTCAGAGGGTGGCAGAAAGTCAAAGAAAGCCCTCTTGCATCATCCACCTTGGTTAAAAGGTGCACCTCTGGGATTGACCTACAGGGTTTGGCCATCTATGCTCAGGGTTGGGGGCGGGGTGGACAATTGGGCATTCTTGGCATGATTAAGAGCTGGATCCCAGAAGTTGCTGTGTACAGTCCCTTCCACACTGCATTTGAGAACTTAGCATTTCAGAGTGTTCCTGCCACGTCTCTAGCTTGGCTGGGTGCCCCCTTTGAAGTTTTGTAGCAGTTGCTGTCCATAAATAAGGCATGCCCTGTGCCATCAAATTTCTGAGATGAAGGGCACGACTCACTTACAAGAACACTGGATGTGCAGGGCAATGTTAGGGAGCGACCCTGGTTTCATTCTTCTTCCCCCTCCTTTCCTCCCTCCATCCTTCCACCTTTAACTGCATGTAAAAAATACATGAAGGCCCCAGAGAGAATAATCAAAGCTCTGTCACACTTGGCAGACTCTCTCTTGCTTCCCTTTAACAAGAAGGAAGAGGAAAGAAATGAGCATTTGGATGAGAGCCCAGTAGCCAACATCCATCTGTTCAGACGTTCCTTGAGCAGAGGTGGCTCCTGGACGACCCTCTAGGTGGTAACACTAATGATAACTGTATTTATTGGGGCTTACTCTTGACTCGACTATGCTAGATTTCCACATCTCGTCCTCATGACTACTTCCTGGAGTTGGAGTGTAAGAATTTCCATTTCACAACTGGGGAGTCAGGGCTGCAGGGAGGTTAAGTGGTGCTTTCCCCAATTTTTCACTTCTAGGCACACATAGAAAGTGGTAACATTTGAACTTCATCCTGTGGTAAAATGATAGAGCTGCTCAAGGTGAAGGTGATGGGCTTTGGTCTCCAGCTGCTGAGGTACCACCCAGCAGTGTGCTGAAGCGGGTGAGACCTCAGCACACCTCAACTTTTCCAAGACTGCAGGACGAGGAAGTCATAGTTGGAAGCCATGTTTGTCAGATTCTTGTTTCCAGATTCCTTTTTTTCCCCTTGTAAATGCTAGGCTCTCTGGAAGCATCTCAAGCTAAAATAATCACTTTGCCTCTAACTTATCTTCTCCTTCTAGTTATCCTGCTGCCTGTCTCAGGTCAGGTTCCCAAGAGGCAGAACCTGTGACATCCTTGGGCAAGGTGCTTACTGAGGGGTGACCTCAGGAGATAATGTGTAAAGGAATGGGTTGAGGATCCTGGAAGGCAGGCAAAGATGAGCCTGATCCCTCGGGGAGCTCTGGAGTACCCCAGTACCCCAAAGCCCTTTTTGATCCAAAGCTGACCCTTTTGAACTCCACATCCCTCAGTCAATGGCTTTGGGCTGCCTTGTGGGATGGGTGTAATCTCCCAGGCATTCTGGGCAAGGTGGCTCCCAGGGCTGAGGGTGACTCTCTGGAGATAGGCACAGCTACCAGGGAACCTACACTCAGCAGCAGAGGGACAGGACCACCAACCCGATGAAGGGGATCTGAGCTGGGCATCAATAGCCTCCACCATACATCTCAGTGGTCAAACTGCCTTTTGTCCAACAGCTCAAACTAGAAACCCCAGACTCCTCTTTGATATCTTTCTGTTACATTATGTCATTGGTCAAGTTCTCCTGGATCTATAGCAGAAATTCTGCTTGTTCTCCTCTGACTGCTGCCGGGGTTCAGGCAACCACTATTTTCCTTTTAGTCCATTTTCCTCCAATCATTCCCAAGGCCTCATCACATCTCTTCCGACATACATTTTCCCCTTGGCCAGTCTACACAGCTGCCAGTTAACCTTTGTGTCAGTTGATGTCATTTGACACCAGAAAAGCATCAGCTGTTTTCCAAAGCCTATAGGAGAAAATGATTGTTTCTGTAGCATGGCCCAAAATGCTTTCCCAAGGTGGCCCATCCCACCTGTCTATCTCTGTCTCTCTCATTCTCCTACGGCACCACTGAGTCACTTGACTTCTACTCAGGTCATGATCTCAGGGTCTTGAGATCAAGCCCTGCATTGGGCTCTAGGCTGGGCATGGAGCCTGCTTTGAAATTCTCTCTCTTTTTCCTCCCTCTGCCCCTCCCCACTCACTCTCTCTCTTTCTCTCTTTCAAAAAATAAAAAAAATTAAAAAAGGTTTATTTTCTTGCTTCCCTTTTAAATATGAAAAAGTTGGAGATTATTCTAGAATGATCAGAACTTTGCCTATTTTGAATCTGCTGAGGCTCTGCTTCAACCCCCACAATGAACCCATTTTGCTCAACTTATTTTGGGGATCCGAGAGAGGTTATCCAGGTTTAAATTGAAAAGATATGGAGAAATCCTTTATTTCTCAAGGTGATGGGACTGGTATATACAGGTAATAACAAAATAAAGAGCCCAATAGAACTATTTCCCTGCAGCTTTGGTCAGGAACAGGTGGGCCTGGCTGAGGGACACAAGGTGTGAAGCTGAGAAGAAGGTGGGAGAAGCTGCCCAACGTGAGTGTGGGCCCAGGTATCACAGGAGATGCCCGGATGCAGCATTCCTTGGGAGTGGGCTGAGTTACTAAGGCTGCGACCACAGACAGATGGACAAAGAGAATGGGTTTGTGGAGACCGAGGAGGGCAGTCCTTCGCCCCAGGTTTAGGGAGCTAGCCAAAGCTGGATCCTGTCAAATTGCACCTTTCTTTCTTCAATGATCTTTTTCTCCATATGTCAACCTACTACTTAGAAATGTAATGCAAGTTACTTCTTTTATTCATAGGCCAAGGTCTTTTGTTCCTTTTTGCTGCACATATTGCTGTAATGTTCATGGCAATTTAGCTGTCGGATGTGACCACAGAAATGGCTGATAGAGCACAGGGCTGTGGTTTGATGTCCATACCACACCAGTAAGCTTCAATGGATATACGTTTCAAACTTGCACTGCAGCCTCTCCCCGAGACCAGCTGGCCCTGCCCTAGCTCTGCAGCTTTATTTTGCTTTGCTTCTCAGTATGTAGCTTTCAACTGTACTTTTTGGATTTCCATTTCTTCTCAAAGAAACAGCCTTTCTCCTCTCTCTGTCCGTAGAAATCTCACCCATCCTTCTGCATCCCATGTAGGTGTCAGTGGCTCCCAAGTCCTCCCTGAGGTGATTACTCTGGATTTATCTCTCATTCCTCTCCTAGGGCGCTTCCAACATCCTGCTTTATGCTGCCTTGTTTGTAGGTGTTCTATATTTTTCAAATAGATTGAAAGCTTCTGGAGGGCAGAGGCTACACTGTGGCCCTCAGAGCATCTAGCGTAACATCACAGGTACTCAATCAACGTTTGCTTTTTTTGCTTAATGAGATTAAATTAGAGTCAGAAGTTCTGATTTTCCATCTCCCCATTTAGTTTCTTCATTAAGTGAGAAACCAACAATTGCAATTAATGACAGCACATTTTCCTTGTAGGGCCAGTTCTTCAGGACTACTGCTGAGTGGCCATCTGCACTGGGGATGTTCATGGGGGCCAGGGGAGAAGTTTCTTCCTAAGTGCCTCTCACTCCACCATGTCGGCCCTAAGCCTACCTCATGGCTTTGGTGCCTACCAGTTCTCACAGCAGGTGTATACCAATTTCAGCTGGGGAAACACATTGGAGTCTGTGGTCCAGGGATTTTTGTTCCAAGTCCTTATTCCACATTAATTAGCTGTGACTTTAGAAGAGCTTGCTTCCTATTTTTGGGAGTCACAATAAAAGGGTACAATAACCTGTAGGACTGCAGTAAGGATTATATGAGTTAATGTGTGAAAAAAAAAATGAAAATGAAAATCTTGAAAAAGTAAAAAAAAAATCAGGCATTATTTTAGGATGTGAATGTTCCCAGCATGATGCCTCAGTGCCTCAGACATAGTCTACATATTGAATGTGTTCGTGGTTTGTGACTTTATTAATTCATCTATTCATCTATCCACCCATCTCCATTATTTTATTTGTTGAGTGCTTATGGTGTATCAGATACGGTGTACCAAAATAAAAAGGCTCCCTCAGCATGTGATGAGACTGGGTGTCCCACCTGTGGAAGACTGATTGGCATTCAGACAAGTGTTCATAGGCAGTTGTGCCCCCAGGCAAATTACCCAAGTTCGGGATGAAGCATGGTTCAGAAACCTGATTGGCCAGCATACCAATGAATCTCCACTTTTCGGGTGGGTTTTCCTTCACCAAATCCTAAGCGACTGCTCCGTTATCCTCCGGTGCTCATTGATTTGCTTGTGGTATGGCAGGTCCTGGCTGGTGTAGCTCTCCCTTTACACCTGTACCTGAGAGCCAAAATGTTTGCTTGGTGGCGTGGAGTCAGATTTGGGGACTGGATATAGGGTTTGAATGTTTAAGGGCATCAGGTACATACGAGATGCATCTGTCTCCACACAAGGTGGAACTCATTAAGATGGACTGGATTTTTTCAAAAATATACTTTTATGTTGAAATAGTTTAAAAGACAAGAAATTACAAAAATCAGAGTTCCTGTGTACCCTTCATCCAGCTTTCCCTAATGGTAACATCGTACATAACTATGGAACCTTTATAAAACTAAGAAATTTGCATTGATATAATACTATTAACTCAACTGCACACTTTATTCATGTTTAACCTGGACTGGATTTGTTTTAACAAATAGATATAAGCTGCAAGCTATGAGATATGCCTGAGGTGTTATTAAAAAAGTAATAAAAAAAGATTTGATGAGCATGACTGAAGGCAGTGACTGAAGAAAAAGAAATCCATTTCACCTCCATCAATAATGATGCATACAGAGTTTAATACATCTGTAATAATTATTTAAGTATAATCAGATTAAATGCTATAATGAAGAAGAAAAGATTTAACCATGTATAGAGTGGGGGAACCTCATCTAGAGTAGGAGGAAAACTCACCATGGTGTGGTCATTTGGAGATCCGAGGATGAGTAGGAATTAACAATGAGGTAACAGGAGTGTGGGGTGGTTCTTAGTTCAGAGCTTAGAGGATCACGTAAGTGTTTATCCCTGGGCTCACCTATTTCCAAGCTTTTAGGGCTGATTCTGGTTACTATTGTTGCATAGACAGCAGCCACTCTATTATTCTCACCTGTTCTGTGAATCAAGACTGTGGAAAGGGCATAGCAGGGATGGTTGTCTCTAAACACGATGTGTGAGGCCTCAGAGAGGAAGACACAAAGGTTGGCAGTGACTGGATGCTTGGGGTCTGGAATGGTGAGAAGGTCCATTCACTCATGGGTGTGGTGTCTGGGACCGCCAAGTGGAGTACCTACAGGAAGCGTCTCTATGTGGCTCGGCTTCCTCACAACATGGCGGCCCCAGAGTAGTTGGATTTCTCACGGGGGGTGACTCAGAGCTCCGAGCATCAGTGTTCCAACACACAAGGCAAAACTGCATTGTGTTTTCTGACTTAGCCTTGTAAGTCAGACGGCATCATTTCTGACACCTTCTATTAGTTTTAAGTGAGTAACAAGCCCCTCCGGCTTCAGGAGGAGGGAGACGTGGACTCTCCTTCCCCTGAGATAGCTGACAAAGAATTTGTGACCATTTTTGTAGAACTGCCACATTACATATCTTCACAAATAGGCCATCTGAATGGTTTTCTTCAGCTACATGAATAGCCTTAAGTCTTACTGAGTAATTTGATCCATTAACTTGTTCTTTTTATTGTTTTATTGTTGAATTCTGAATTCTTTCCAGATTTTTGGAATCCCCTCCTGTTTATCACCTCTATGTTCCTCATATTAGGTATTTGCACTCTGTGCTGTTTTATCAGCTGTGCAACATTTGCCAGAGAAGGGGCAAACGCTTCTTCCATTTTTAAAACAATTTCCTCTAAGATATAGAACTTGACAGTATCTTAACGTTCTGCTGCTAACGCAAGCATTCTACTGGGCTGCAGAAATGTATGACTTCAGTGTCACTCATAATTTTACAACTGAGTGTGAGATACACTTCTGAAATCTCAGCTGGGCTTCTGGACTCAGAGAGTAACATGGTATCAAACTAGAAAAAAATTAATTGCTTTTGTGTTGTTGCTCCCTGCTGGTATGATTTATTTTAAAGTCTGCTGAACCCAGGGAGAAGGAGCTTTACTGTAACTCGGAAACTGACATATGCTGTTTCGCCCCCATCTCTCACAGATGCTCCAAATTCAGAGCAAAGGATGTATCTGCAGTCTGGAAGGCACTGGATATTGCAACATCTATTTTATCTGACATGACAAGAATAGAGTTACTCCACATAAGTGAATTTTATGAGCAACCGAAGTCTACCCCTTTTGAGTGCCAATGTATTTTATAAAATTTTTAATTTTTTTAGAATAAGATATAACATGTATTATACTCATTTCCCTGTTTTCTTAGATGTAGGATGATCAACCGTCTTGGTTTGTCTGGGACTTGCCCTGTTTTAGCACTGGAAGTCCCAAGTCCTGGGAAAGGTCCTAGGCAGGGTAAACTGGGGGAGATGGCCATCCTACATTTAGATATGGACTTGATTTCACTGCTTTCTGATTGCTCTGTTTTGTTGGTAGGGACCCAGCTGTGTTGAATGTTATAATCCAATGATGCCCTCAGGATGATTGAGGCATATAGCACCGTGTACCTTCAGACCCTATGATGGGAGAGTCGCCTGTCAGCTCTGCTCATTTGTGTGAGGAACTACCTACAGTTCAATGTTACTCCCAAGTGTGCAGGCTTTGTAAGTTGTTTTCACCTGTGCCCCCCAGGGACCTTGTTGGTTTTCAGGACTCTCATCGAGATGATGGAGGTCACTACAGTTTGGCTTCTGGATAAATGGGGTCATTGTTATCAAAATAATTTAATGAGCAAAACTGACTCAAGACAGAGGCAATCATGACAAATTACTTTTGAGTGATTTTACTTAGTGGGAAAGAAAACTTATCTGAAGAAATTATGAAGCAGGTGTGTCACCCATACCTTAGACCCTCTGGTGGAACAGATTTGTTTCCCCCCAAATTGGAGCGCCTGCATTCCTTTATCTTTAGGATCTCAATTTAATTAGGAATATGATATTAAACCAGAGAGAATATCATTGCTTTAGTTTTGTTTCTCCATGTAAAAGGGATACTAGGAAGCCTTGAGGAAAAGGAAGGAGGACCACTTGGGTCTATTTTATTTTATTTATTTATTTTTAGAAGATTATATTTATTTATTTATTCAGAGAGAGAGAGTGACAGCGAGAGAGGGAACACAAGCAGGGGGAGTGGGAGAGGGAGAAGCAGGCTTCCCACTGAGCAGGGAGCCCAATGTGGGGCTCGATCCCAGGACCCTGGGACTATGACCTGAGCCAGAGGCAGATGCCCAACGACTGAGCCACCCAGGCGCCCCACTTGGGTCTATTTTAGACAGGTGAAAGGAGAATTGCCCTGGGAGGAGTCTGCCAACATAGAAGCAGCATACCAGATCACCATGGCTGGTCACACAGGATGTGTCCCTGGAGAAAAAGAGCGAAGCTTGCTTCAGAGTTCCTCTTCCCCATCTTACTTCATCTAAGTAAGATGAAGTTCTTACTTAAACAAAGGGGCCACATGAATATCCTGCTCCGTGGTCTGCCTCTGCCTTCTATCAGAAACATGCATATATTTTGTAGAGCATATAAAAAACAAGTTTGATGAAGAGAAAGTGAAAAAGCAAAATGCATTGACTTGGTTTCTATTTAAAACCTAATTGTGGCTTCTGTGGCCTTCATCCACTCAGTGTTTTTTCCGGAGATGGACTTACAAGGCATTCCTGTGCATTTTATCATGCCTACACTATATAAGGTACAGCGTACAATGTTTTGAGGGTACAGAGAAATAAAGATAATTTTTTTCCTTAAGAAATGCAGCATCTGGTTTGGGAATGACATGTATAGGTCAAATGTTGCCAGGCCTCGCCAGCCTGGGCGTATTTATGAGGTCACATTTACAGTAGTATCCAATTTCTGATGGCTTTGAATTCTACATTTTCCCATCTGGGAACTTAGCTATCTCTGAGAGCTTATATATCAGTTAGGGTTCCAGTAGGAAACAGATGGAACATTCAGGCTGAAAAATTAATAAAGGGACTATTCTAAGAGGTGTGGTCAAGGTTTAGGAGAAGCAATAAGGGATGGTGTGGTAAATGCAAGCTAGCAATGATAGGAGCTGTTAGTCTTGGGCCTGAAGGGACAAAGAGAAGGGCTACCAGAACTTGCAGAGAGAGAGAGAGAGAGAGAGAGAGCGCTATATGGAAAGGGTGCCTTGTCAGAAGCCGAGATTAGCAGGGAAGCAACTGGGGGAAAAACACCCTTATCACATCTTGCCCCTCTGCACCTCCCCCTGGGCTCCTGGTGGTGTTCTCCATTTGTGAAACCAACCAGAAGCCAATGGGCAAGGAAGCCCACTGGTGCAGTCCACACAGGTCACCCTTCCTGGGCACAGAGCAGAGCAGAGAAGGTAGAGAGTAGATCTGGAGGTTCAGATGGAAGATGTCAAGCACACTGATTTCAGAGCATTTGTAAGGTGATATCCCCTTGTCCTTCCTCTTTTGTTCTGGCTTCCTTTGTTTAAGATCCATGGCCTGCAAAATGATCTAAAGGATTTTCTCCATTGACACTGCTCCTGGGGTGACTAATAAAATGTCTGAAGTTCTTGCCAATGTGTTCTCTTCCAGCGTACCTGTGTTAGTCTGAGTCCTCTGACAAATAGATGCCAAGACAGGATTAAATGCAAGGACTTTGCTAGGGGAAGTGCTGAAGAGAGAAAGTGGGGATGAGCTGGCAAGGCTGGGAAACTGATCCCACGTGAAGGAGAGGTGGGTAGAAGCATCCTAGGCTGCAATGTAGTCTAAGGGAGGTTCTGCAAGGTTGATGGGGAGCCTTCAAAGCAAAGTCTTCATGAGAGGAGTCCTGTGCTTTGCTAGTCCTGACCCATTCAGTCCTTGGTTGGAAGCAGCCTTGGCCAGATGTGGTGATGAACCTTAGAGCACAACAGCTAGACCCTGATTTGATTATGCTTTTCATAATTGGGGATCTGTGAGGTGCATTCTCATGTGCCCCTCTCCCCTCATTTCCCAGAGCTGCTAGTCCCCAGGAATTTGGAGTGGTGTTAGAATCCTAGAGAAAGGGGTCAGAGAATGACTTTCTCCCTTGACCTCCTCAAGTTTGCTTCATAGCCGTGAGCAAGAATTTTTGTGCCAAGATTTCATAAACTCTCATAGAAATAGCTTCCTGGGGAACAGTGTCAATGTCTGGGGGTGGGCATGGCTACCTCTGTTGTGGTGGCAGGAGAACCATGGTCAGGCTGCCTTCTGAGGAACATCTGTCCTTATTATTGGGTCACAGACCTGAGCTCAAGACTTTACTTAGATTTTCTTTATGAGAGGGAATTTGGAGTATGATTAGACGTCTAGAGGTTGTGTTTGCTTGGCAAAATTAGATCTATACCTAGATTTGGGGGTCTTGAGGTGGATGAGGGAACTCACAGAGGGGAGTACTTGAGACTCCCCAAGCTTTCAGGTGGCATACCACTCGCTGTAGAGTTCTACAACTTCTTGTTTTAGGCCTTGGAATATTAAATGGCTCATTTCTCTTCATTTCTTTAACAGGAGAGCTTGAGTGCCCACCAGGACGTTCCTAGAGCACAGAAGCCGAAGTCATTAGGATTCTTTTGGTTAAGAATGGAAAAGTAAACCTACCCATAAGAAATTTGGGGTGCTTTTGGATAAAATCTTGACAGCTAGGCTGGCATCAGAGTTATGCTATGTTCTCATGCATTAAATCTAGTCTTATGGGGGATGCTTCCCAGGTCTGTGATGATCCTTTGAGGTGGAGACTCAGGGCTATCAAATTCTACTGGAAAGTTTCCCCTCCCAAAGGAAAGGTCAGGAAAAGATGAGAATTTCTTCTGGTCAGGAACCACTGGGCGTAGGCTGACATGGTCAGGAAGCTGGTGATATAAATTGGAATGGATGGTGGGACAGAGACAGAAAAGTCAGACATGAACCAATGAAAAAGGTGGCTGGTGTTGACTTCCTGGGCCTGCTTGTTCTCTGATTCTTTATCAAAAGACTCAAACCAATGACAGAGACCCATGGTCTGGGTGATGAGTACAAGTCAAGGGCCTCTTCTTGGTCCAGAAAGCGAGGTCAGAAGGGAGGGAGGAAAGTAAAACAATGGAAAGGGTTAGTGGGCCCTTTCTTAGGAAGACTTTGAACAAGTCACTTCCTTTCTCTGTTTCCTTAGACGCACACTCCTGTAGGGAGAGTGTCAGCCCATAGCAGGGAACTCACGAGTCATTTCCCTGGATGAAAAGACTGTTCATGAATGGGGACCAGCCCTCCGCTGGCCCTGTGTCTTGGGCCCTGTGTTTGGCCACTGACTTACTGGCAAATACTTTCAATTGCTGAATGCCTGTTTGTCTCACTGGGTGGACTTTTACTTAAAATTCTTATCTGGGGCACATGCAGTAAGTGGAGAAAAATGTGAGACACTCTTTCTTTAGTCATTAATAAAAGTCCCTGAGGAAAAAGCCTAAATAGCTTGTGTTAATCATTAAACTTGCCCTATGGTCAGTTCTGAACTCTTACTTTGGTGCATGTTTGGCCAGGACACAAACGAGTTAGGTGAGTTACAGTCCAGCATGAGTGGGTTACCTGCACAGTAGCTATGGGCTGGGCTCTAACCAGAAAACACAGTCGTCGGTTCTCATCAGAGAGAGACAAGATCATTTAGAAAGGAAAGATAATCTCTCCCTCGAGTCACAACGAGACAGAAACAGAAAAGGTACTGTGTGATTCAGAAATGTCTCTGCTCTCTGTTCTCTAGGTATTGCATCTCTTGCCAATGTCTGGGTGAACAAAAGGAAATGGAGGATATGTATTAACAACCTACCACTCTGTCTCTGAGTTCTAAAGGAGGGGAGGGTAACAGGGAGGGGAGGAAAAGAGGAAGGGGAGGAATGGGAGCAGAGAGAGACAGGGGCTAAGAGGAGACTTGACCAAATGCACATAGCTCTTGTTTGATTGGAAATTCTCTGGTTGGGAGAATTAAGTGGAGGCTGAGTTTATCCTTAGGAAGAATTAGTGGATTAATCATGTTAAGAAAAATTACACTTATTATTGATTTGACTGCTCTATTCTAGAGGAAAAGATGCAGGTCTGAGCATAGAACTTTAAGAAAACCAGTGTGTAAATATTGACTTCTGTTGTCCCAAGCTGGGAAGCAGGCATTGAAATGAAATATTAAAATCATGCAGCCAGATTGAAAATAGACTCTCCTGTGCTGAGAATATTCTGTTGGGTGTAATAGACAAGTCAGATCCTGTTCTTTGGACTGAATAGCAAATACTCCTGGGCACCTTTCTCTATGCGGTAGATGTATTTCTGAAAATTGAATGTTTTAAAATTGAATTCTATTCCAAATAGATGTAAAAAGGTAGAGAATTTTGCAACCTATAGGAACACTTGTTGAATCCACTTGGATATTATAGATTTCCCTTCATAAATGTAAGTAGCCTCTATCCCTAACCCATCCACCAGGGACTTGAAGGCATGTACTCAGATTGCCTCTGTTTTCCCAGCTCCTCGCACAGTGCCCAGCATATACTAGGAATATAATAAATGTTTGTGGAGTTTAATTAAATATAGATTATTTCATATATTGGGTTATCTTAATCAGGACAGTCCTATAAGTTTATTCTAAGTTGCATGCAGATGTTCTTTTTTTTTGTGAGTTTATTGTGGCTTTTATGTTTTCTGAAAGGGTGTAACTATTTTTGCTAGTTTCAGTGTTTTCTTAAAAATATAAATTAAATGTATATTTAGTAATATATACATGTATTTAGTTCTGTCAATTTTTTTAACTTTTATTTTTTAATTTTAATTTTAATTCCGGTATAGTTAACATATAGTGTTATATTAGTTTTAGCTGTACCATATTGATTCAACAATTCTGTTGAACAATAGAGTAACATACAGAATTGTGATTCAACAATTCTGTATATTACTCAGTGCTTGTCAAGATGAGTGTACTCTTAATCCCTTTCACCTACTTTACCCATCCCCCCACCCAGCTCCCTTCTGGTAATCCTCTATTTGTTCTCTGTAGTTAAGAGTCTGTTTTTTGGTTTGTCTCTTTTTCTTCCCCTTTGTTTGTTTTGTTTCTTAAATTCCACATATGAGTGACATTATATGGTACTTGTCTTTTCCTGACTGGCTTATTTCACTAGCATTGTACTCTCTAGGTCCCTCCATGTTGCAAATGGCAAGATTTCATACTTTTACATGGCTGAGTAATATTCCATTGCATATTTTATCCACATCTTTATCCCTTCATCTATCAGTGGACACATGGGCTGCTTCCATAATTTGGCTATTGTTGATAATGCTGCAATAAACGTAGCGGTGCATAGATCCTTCCAAATTAGTGTTTTTATATCCTTTCGAATTAGTGTTTTTGTATTCTTTGGGTAAATATCCAGTAGAATTTTTTAAACTTTTAGAGAATTTCACAGCCAGTATTTTTCAGAGGAATTTGTCTGTGTCCTCTGACTTGGGGGGTGCCCCGGGAGGAGCTCAGCAGCCTGTCCAGAGCAGTCATCAGGGCTTTATCCAAGGCATATGGTTTTTAGCTAGGCTTCCATGGATTCTGCCCATCTCACGTGTGTGAAAGTCATTTCTTTCAGATTAGGTAAACCGGGCATAAAATTTTAAAATATATATTTACCAGTTAAAATTTACTGAATACTGTGTGGGACCTTTGCACAGAGATGGTTGTGGAAATAGAAGACTGGGCCCTGGACCTCTTAGAGGAAGGGATAATTTAAAAGAAGAGGTATATTGCACTATGTGGCCCAGGCTGCCCAGGACATAAGCTAGAGGTTCAGAGAGGAAAGGGCAATGAGAAATGGAATGGCTGGGGGTTAGAGGAGGTCACTGAGATGATGTGATTGCTGGTTGACCTGAGTTGGACATGGACAATTGGAGGCTCCTCAGCCCCTCCCCTGTCCCCCTGTTCCCACAGTGTGAGACGTCTTCAAGGAGACAGCCTTGAGATAGTGATGTGTTGTTGAGACTCTCTGGATGGTCTACGTGACTAACTTCAGTTAAGGCCTCTATACTGACTTTTCAGATTCAGGCAGGCAGATATGGAGAGCTACTCCTATTGGGGCTGCCCAAGACAAGCCTCATATCTAAATTCCCTTGCTTATTAGACCTGCTACCTACCAATCTGGAGCAGTCTGCCTCTTTCTTCGGTCTCTTCTTGCCCTTGAGTACAAGAGTGTTTTCAAGCCAACAATTGGCCATCCAGCCAGGAGACCAAAGACATGGGCCTTAGGAAAGGGGTATCTGCAGGGGAAATCCTGCACTGCCAGCGGTCTCCATGCAGGGGGGTGGCCTGGATGTAAGATGCTTGTGGACTACCACATGAGTGCCGGGACACCAGAAAGTGCCAGCTGGACCCATGAACTGCGTAGAGCACCTGGTGGCAGAGAGAGGGAAATGAAGATCTGCTGCAGTGGGCTCTCCTCTGCTCTGGGCCATTTGGCCAGACCCCAATGCCTCACTCCAGGCTGAAGCTCAAAGCTAGAAAGTTGGAAGAAGAGCTGACATTAGAGAAGGACGTGCAGATGTCCACCCACTACCCTGCTGGCTCTGGGGCTGGCAGACCAGGTAGAAGAGCAGGATAATCAGTTGGAGAACTTCTTGTAGATCCCAGCACTTAACGACAAAGCCTGGTTGGGATGCTAAGAGGTGGAATCCCTGGGGAAGTGAGGAGAGCAAGGAGGAGGATGTTGAGGGGGATGTTGAAAAACGGACAAAGCGCCCCGTGCCATCCTGTCCCTAATACAAAGGAAAGCAAAAAGCACAGCAACAGCAACCCCAGGCAGCCGGGGCAGCCACCAGTTCAGGAAACACTCAGGAGGAGAGAATATAGTCCCACTGTATTTATTGATACGGATGCCATATTCCAGCAAAGGGTAAGTATCCAGGCATGGTTAGTGTAGCTATGGGATGGATACAAGGGGCCATGTCATTTCTCTGAATAAGCAGGAGCCAGGGAAGACGAGTAATATCGCCACATACTCTGCCCTCCAGCCATGCCTGTGCGATGTTCGGGGGTTCAAGGGACCCACTTCCTTATAGATTAGATTATTCTAGCCCATAGGGAGGCTTGGCCTAACAAGGGGGCTCTCCCTGGGTACAAGAGGTTGTGGAAATCTATAGAGAGGGTACCACAAATTCTGAGAGAATTGGAAATGAGACAGGGAATTGATGGCCCTGTCTTTGAAGGCCCCGATCAGGCCACATTCACAGCAAGAATGAAAGCCAAGATCTCCAGCGTGCCCTCAGTACCTGGTATGGGATGCTGAGATCCATGCTGAGTCCAATCGTGGGATAAGACATTGATGATGTTGGGCAATCCATCGCTGATCTAGGCAAAACTGACAAATCCTGTAAGTGGGAATGGGCTGTGATAAAGACCTGAGACAGAGAGGGAACTCAAAAAGCTGAAAAGCTATTCCAATTGGCTGTAAAGGGTCTGATAAAAGTAATGAGGACGTCACTGTGGTTTGACATCCTTGCTTGCAGGACTCCACCCTGAAAAAATAGCCTGGCAATCCAGTGCTCTGTTGGTCGGCCTGTGGAAAACTTTAAACCGGAACAACAGTTCAGACCAGTTCCATTGGCCCCCACCATCCTTGCTGTCCCATCTGCTCCAGCAGAGGCCACAAGGATACAGTCCTATTTGGGGTGGGTGCCTTCCACACCTTCCATATAGGATGCAGCTCAGGATCGCCTCCAGGTTAGGGCCAGTAAAGGAGGTTAGAGGCCTCATGTTCAGCTCACTGTTCACTGGTCCACCGGAGATTATCAAAAGGTGATGGCTCTGGTGGATACCGGAGCCCAATGCACTCTAATGCACGGTAACCCTCAGAAGTTTTCTGGTCCCCTGAACACCATTGATGGTTATAGAGGACAAATAGTTATGGTCAGGAAGTTCGCTTTGACAACACAAATTGGGCATTCTTCTCCACAAGAATAAAAGGTTATATTTATTTTTTTAAAGATTTATTTATTTAGGGGCGCCTGGGTGGCTCAGTCGTTAGGTGTCTGACTTCGGCTCAGGTCATGATCCCAGGGTCCTGGGTTCCAGCCCCGCATCAGGCTCCCTGCCCAGTGGGAAGCCTGCTTCTCCCTCTCCCACTCCCCCTGCTTGTGTTCCCTCTCTCGCTGTGTCTCTCTCTGTCAAATAAATAAATAAAATCTTAAAAAAAACTAAAAAAAAAAGATTTATTTATTTATTTTATCGAGAGAGAGTGCATGCTCGCAGGTGGGAGGGGCAGCGGGAGAGGGAGAGAGAGTCTTAAGCAGACTCGGTGCTCAGCTGGAACCAGAGCCGGACACTGAACCAACTGGGCCACCCAGGTGCCCTAAGAACACAAAGTTTCTCTTGCCAGAGAGCACATTGGGCATCCATAGCCTACAAGGTCAAACTCTGCAAACCTGAATTGGTGAATTCTGCCTCCAGGTTAGAGTAATCAAACCAGTGCTGAGGGAATGCGCCAGTTGGGAATCAGGAAGTCTACCACTCCCTTGAAAATGCTCATTGTCAAATAGTACAAATTGCTTGGGGGACACAAGGAACTAGGAAAACTGTCCAAGAACCATATCGGGTGGGTATTGTATATACTGCCCATAATACTTTCAACAGCTCTGTACGGCCAGTAAAAGAGCCAGGTGGCTCATGGAGGATGATAGTAGACTATCGAAAATTGACGAATGTCATGGCCCCCCAACCAGGTGGCTGTGCCCAACATTGCCACCATCCTAGATACCTTGACCACCATCCTAGAAATGTACCAAGCTGTGCCAGACTTAGCAAAAGCTTTTTTCAGTCTACCACTGGCCACTGAGTCATAAGATCAATTTGCCTTCATGTGGGAGGGGCAACAATGGGCCATTCAGATACTTCTCCAAGCTACTTGCACAGCTCCATGGTATATTCCCAGATGGTAATCTGAGATCTGTCCCTCTTCTTCCCCACATCAATAAAAATGGGTCCATTACACTGATGATATCATATTAAAATGTGAAGACTAGTCTCTGCGGCAGGATACTTTGCAGGATTTGCTGAAACATCTGTGCGGGAGAAGATGGGCAGTGAACCCACAGAAAATTCAAGGCCAAGGCCCTATCATAAAGTTTTGAGGAGTTGTTTGGTTGGATAAGATGCATGTTATCCTGGAATCTGTGATTGATAAGATGCAAGGCTATCCAAACCCTAAGAACAGGAAAGAGATGCAAGACTTTGTATAGATTTGGGGGCTTGGGGGTACTTTAATTCCATACCTGGCACAGTACCTCCATCCCTTATACCACTTAGTAAAGAAAGGACACATATAGAACTGGGGATCAAAACAACAAGCTGCCTTTGAGAAGGTGAAAATATTAGTGAAGCAGGTTAAGTCTCGGGGCCTCTCCCAAGCAGAGCTACCCTTTGAATTAGATGTGTCTGTGATGCTATAAAGTATGGGCTGGGCATGATAGCAAAGACAATGGAAAGAGAGAGTACCTCTAGGATTTTAGTGCGAGCTCTAGAAGGGGGCAGAAACCCAATATGCCCCCGCAGAGCAACAGCTCCTAGCAGCGTACCTGGTGCTCCTCCAGGTAAAGCCTCACAGGAAGGAAGAGCATATTGTGGTAAACATTTCCCTTCCCATCAAGATATGTGTTAAAAATATGTTCCATTGACCCACCTCTGCCACGGTGGAGGTCAAACCCCCACTTTGACTAAGTGGCGTGCCCGTTTACAACAGAGAAGCCGCCCACCGTCTCAAAAATGCAGGTGTTGTGAGGCCATGTGGAGTATGTAGATGCTCCAGATGCTCTCAGCCCTTTTCCTACAGCAGCCCCTGAAGCCCCGGCAGCCTGGAGAGAGGAAACGGGGGAAATCCCTGCTGATGCCTGGTATAGAGATGGGTCTGGGCAGGGCAACCCTCCTGTAGGGACTGGAGCTACCGTCCAGCCCAACCCTGGCACCATCTGGATGCAAGCCCGAAGGAACCTCAACGGCCCTTGGGCTGAGCTCACTGGTTTGGCTGGTGATCACTTAGGCATCCTGCCTGTTAACCCTTTGCACTGACAGTTGGACTTTACAAAGAGAGGAACCCCCATGGCTTATATAATGGGAAGCCAAGGGATGGATGATCATGAATAAGCCCTTGAGGGGTCGGGATATGCAGAAAGACATTTGGGTCCATCTGCCAGAGCCTGAAAGAGTCCTCACTGTCTTCCACATCACAGACAGTAAGGCACTGACCCCCATGGCAATCAGGAAGCTGATGCCCTAGCCCAGGACATGCACTCGCCACTGATCCGTCAGTAGATAAAGCAGATCGGGTACATATGAAGAGAGGTCACCATAGCACTCACATAAGACGGCATGTTGCCAAGGTTCCATATTGCCCCTGAAATACAGTGACTTGGTTAATGCAGTAACAGCATGTCCTGTTTGTTCTAAATAATATCCAAGGCAACTACTAAAGGAGTCTGGGACCATCAATTGGAGTTTCCAACTAGTCAGGGATTGATTTTAATGGTCCCTTCCCTCTGAGTGTGGGTTCTAAATATGCCTTGTTTTATATGGGCACTGTATCTGGCTTAACCCAAGCTATCCCCTTCACAGCACAACCAGGTTGCTACCATTAGGGAATTAGAGAAGCTAAGTACCATGTACAGATACCCTTATTGAATAGACAGTCATGTGATAGGAGGTCACATTTCAAAGGTCGTGATATACAAGACTGGGCAAAAGAACATGACATCGAGTGGAGGGTCCTTCTCCCTTATAACCTATAAGCAGCAGGATTGGTAGAAAGGAAAAATGTAATATTAAAGCAGCAGATTAAATTACTAATAAGCAAAGTCATTTGGCTGGCTGGGCTAAAATACTATCCCAGGCTTTAATACATTTGAATGAAAAATCAGTAGGACCCTTTGCCCCATATACCAGACTGGGGACCCCTACTGAGACACCCCAAATGGCAAAGATATGGAAGTCATGGAAAACAGCCATTGCCCCATTTCTCATGTGGCTCAAGGTGCGATGCTGCTGAGAACACCAAACCCCATCATACCTGGGAAAGGCATTATCTACAGCAGTTACAATGAGATGTCCTACTGGAAAGGGTGAATTACTTCGCATCCCTGGTAAATGGGAACTACTCAGTCTCCTCTGGGATCCAGTTGTTCTGTGGCAAGCTGGACTTGTCCAAACACACTATGCTTGGAATGGAACATGCACCATTGAAAGAGGGAGAAGGTGAAGGTCCTGGTCTGGCATTCATCTCCTCTCATCTACCTCCCCAGCCAACATGTACGGTATGCACAACCCGGTCAAGTTCCTAAAGCTGCCAACTTCCCTCTCCTCAAGGCCAGGTGAGCATGTTCTGTTTTCCACTGGTACTATAATTTGGCCACCGTCTTTGTCCCTCCATTGGCCTGGAGGACATCATAAAACACATAGAAACCCTCACTACATTCACACAGCAAGACTTAAATGATAGCCGGCAAAGTCTGTCCTTACTGAACACCGAAATGTCTCTAATGAGAAAAACTATCCTCCAAAATAGGATGGCTTTGGACATTATTGTTGCCTCAGGAAGAGGTACCTATGCCATTCTCCTGAGTGTTGTTTGTTCATACCTGTGAGAGTCTGCTAATTAAATCACAAAGACACAAGTGAATGCCCTGAGCCATTCGACCACGATGCTAGGGGACTTAGTAAATGAATGGTTTGGGTCATGGGGCTCTTGATGGAAAAAATTGTTACTTATTTTGGGGATCATGATCTTAGTCTGTGTTTTCTCTTGCACGTGCTATGGTGTTGCTGTGGAATCTGCCTCTAAGTGCAGCCGGATAGCCGCCAAATGAGCCACCTCGATGCTGGCGGAAGCCCTTGCTGACTGTTCAGGGCACATTGCAGAAGAGGGGGCACGTGAGATTGTAAACACTGGTTAGGAGGGGTGGCATGTTGGGAGGAGGGGTCATGGAGAGGACGTGACCTCCAGTTGACCAGAAAGCTGACCCGGGCAGTCGGGCAATCAGAGGCTCCTCACTCCTCCCCCGTCCTTGAAATGTACACCCCGCCCTCCTTTCCCACAGTGGCGACCGTTTTCAAGGACGCGGCCTTGAGAGAACAATGTGGTGCTGAGACTACCTGCCTGGTATGGTTTGAACCCCACTGAGGCCTCTATATAAGCGTTGAAGATTCAGGCAGGCAGGTGCGGAGATCTACTCGTCCTGAGGGTGCCCAAGATGAGCCTGTATGTACGTTTCCTTGCTTGTTGAACCTGCCGCCTTCCAGTCCGGAGAGGTCTGTCTGCCTCTTTCCTCCGTCTCTCCTTACCCTCCGGGTAGGGGGGCAGCAGACGAACACAGGGGACAGATTCTGTGGAGGAGGTAGCTCCTGAGTAGTGCCAGGAAGGGAAGTAAGGCCAGGATTTCATTAGGCCATGAGAGACTTTGGGGAGTACAGAAGGCAGCCCCAGGAGCCAAGGAAGGGGCTGACCTGACAAAGGGTTGTCTGCGAGGTGATGGGGAGAACCATCTGGTGCAGTGCAGGGTTCGCTTTGGAAAGCCATGCAGGGAAACTTGGAAAGGTAGGGTCCCAGATCGTGGCCAACGGAGAAATCAGAGACAGGGCTTTGCATTGGAAATAGAGAGCCTTTGAAAGAAAAACTAACATGCCTGGGGATGTGCCAGGCCCTGTGTTAATTTCTTTGTATATATCACCTCAGTTAATGCTGATAAAGATCCTGAGAAGTATTCTTCTTTTTTTAGAAACATATTTTATTTACTTATTTTAGAGAGAGAGAGAGAAAGAGAAGCAAGTGCAAACCGGGGGAAGAGCAGAGGGAGAGAGAGAATCTCAAGTGGACTCCCTGCTGAGCGCATTGCCCGATGGGGGCCTCAATCCCACCACCCTGAGATGTGACCTAGGCCGAAATCAGGAGTGGGCTGCTTAACGGGCAGAGCCACCTAGGAGCCCCACTGAGAGGTATTCTTATCATTTTATGAATGATGGCGGTTTTGCATTGAATTAAAAGCATTAAGCAGAACAATGGCACAATAAAGGCAGGGTTTAGGGAAGCTAGGCCTGGTGGACTGGGCCAGCATTCCACAGGAATGGGGTAGAGAGACCCTGGCATCCTGGGGTACAGTTTGGAGGGTCCAGCTTTTTCTTCCTGTTTCTTTCCTCCCTTTCTCCTCTGCTGTGAGGACATGACAGTTTACCCCCAAATTCCCATTAGTACCATTTTTTTTTTTAACACTGTACCATACTTAACATTTGCTTTGTTAAACTTTTTACTCTTTTGTGTTGATTGGTTTCCTGGAGGACTGAGACTCTTCTATAAACAAAACAAAACAAAACAACCTCCCCCTACCCCCCACCCTACAACCACTATTAACTAGTATCTTGAGATCTAGAATTTATTATTTTTTAAATTAAGCTTTTGTTCAATAATGAGTTAATGAAAGAGGCTGTTCTTATTTACCCAGCTTAAACATGCATAAAATAAGTTGGTGGGAGAGGGGGAAGGGGTCGGATAGTGATGATTTTACACAAGATTCTTAGATTATCCTTTTCTCTTGAGCTTGGGAGGATGGTGGGTCCCTTTGAAGACTCTAGGGCCGTGTTGGTATCACTTCCTTAATTTTCCAAGTTTTGGCACAGTCAAGTAATAGTATGTGAGCAAAAATGATGGTAATTTTTCATTTTTTTTTTTATATAGCACGAAAACTACACTGCTCCCGCAAAATTGAAAATTTTGAGAGGATTGATTTAAGTGGACAGGATGACTGTCTGGCTGATCTCTCTGATGAGGATGGAAATACTACTTCTGGCAGGTGAGTAGGATGTGTTCTGAAGGGATTATAGATAGAACACAACAAGTTACCTTGAGAACTAGTTTATCGATACTTAAAATATTATTTGGGGGAAAGTCTTGAAGTATGTGCTCTGGGTTTAAATTTTCACTGCTTAGAGATTACTTTTTCCTGTTTAGTAGTTGAGGCTATGTATTAGTTATGAATATATACTTTTTAAAAAATTTTAAATTTTATTTATTTATTTATTTTTTATTGTTATGTTAATCACCATACGTTACATCATTAGTTTTAGATGTAGTGTTCCATGATTCATTGTTTGCGTATAACACCCAGTGCTCCATGCAGAATGTGCCCTCTTTAATACCCATCACCAGGCTAACCCATCCCCCCATCCTCCTCCCCTCTAGAACCCTCAGTTTGTTTCTCCGAGTCCATAGTCTCTCATGGTTCGTCTCCCCCTCCGATTTCCCCCCCTTCATTCTTCCCCTCCTGCTATCTTCTTCTTCTTCTTCTTTTTTTTTTTTAACATATAATGTATTATTTGTTTCAGAGGTACAGATCTGTGATTCAACAGTCTTGCACAATTCACAGCACTCACCATAGCACATACCCTCCCCAATGTCTATCACCCAGCCACCCCATCCCTCCCACCCCCCGAATATATACTTTTTTAATGGCCAATGGAGGTTGCTGTTAATAGTCTTGAGCTTCTAATAATAACTTATAACCTTCTTTTTATAGTTCCTTTTTGAGCCATATGATGTAATTCTTTTTAGATTTTACTGCTTTGTCTTCCCGAAGGGAATAGCTTATCTCGTCTTAGAGGTTAATGACTGCTTGTATCAAACTCTTCGTTTCTCAAATCACGTCTCTAATTTTCTTTGTGAATTTGATTATCCTCGGTATCTTTTTTTTTTTTAAAGATTTTATTTATTTATTTGACAGAGAGAGAGAGAGACAGCGAGAGAGGGAACACAAGCAGGGGGAGTGGGAGAGGGAGAAGCAGGCTTCCTGCTGAGCAGGGAGCCTGATGCGGGGCCCGATCCCAGGACCCGGGGATCATGACCTCAGCCGAAGGCAGACGCTTAACGACTGAGCCACCCAGGCGCCCCTCCTTGGTATCTTTTGATGGCATTAGTTTTGGCCCTTCTTTAGGTAGAAGTATCTAGTACTCTTTTGAAGGGTAAGCATGGGCTGGTCTGGCTGGGCCTGCCGTGAATAATTGTGTTGATGTGAATGATTGCCCACCACGCTTGGTTGTGCATTATGCCCCCTTTGTAAATGTACATGGAAGGTCTGGGTTAACCAGAGTTAGCATGGCCTGGATTATCCTTTATCTTTTCTGACACAGGAAATGAAAAGTGTTCTGTAGATAACACTTTCCCTATCTATGATCTCACTGAGGAGCTGACCGATTTTTGATGGCTCCTTGAATTGGCTTTGCCTCGGCTAAGGCATGTCGAGAGGTGTCTTCAAAGATAAGGATTTGATTATTATGCTCAGCCAATGGTATCGATGGGAGAACCCAATCTAGCCTAGCATGTGTAGTCTATATTGTTTTTTTTTTTCAAGGAAATTCCAGCAGTGATCCATGCTTCAGCCTCTCTCTCAGCAGGCAAGGCAAAAAAATCTACAGAATTTTGTATCCATCTGGGGAGTCATTCTGATCATATATTCAAAGGAGGAAATCAGAAGATGGTATACTGAGCAGGATGATTGAAATAGGGACAGCTTCTAGAAGTTTCTCCTCTCCTCTGGGGAAGTGGAATTACAAGTAATAAGGGGTGACTTTACAACAAAATTATGACTACCTAATTAAAGGGTGGGAAAGAGAGAAGAGATATTCTGTTTAATTAGGAACCAAATGTGTCCTTGAAGTCCTTCCCAAAGGAAGTAGAAATTCAGGATTGTTCTGGTGAACTGTGGGTTTTTGGATGTCCAAAATAAGAGGATGAGCCAGAACTGTCCTTAAAATGAAAGTTTTGAAGGTGTGATCCCCAAACCGGCAGCACGAGCAGCACCAGGTCAGAACTGTAAATTCCTGGGCCTTACCCTGCACCTACTGAGTCAGAAACTCCAGGGCTGGAGCCCAGCAATCTGTGCTTTGTCCAGCCCTTCTGGTGATTCTGAGGAATGCTATCTTTTGTTTTTATAACATTAGGGAAGCAGATGTATTGAATCTGAGCTTCAAACCCAGTGTTTTTCTTACTTACTGACAGTGCCGTCCCTGAGTTTCCATGTTGAACCTGAAGAAGGTAGTCTTGCAGGGGGAACGTGGATCACGGTCATTTTTGATGGTAGGTTTGGGTCTTACCAAATGTCAGTTTCTTATTTATTGGTGTTAAGAATCCTAAATAATATGAGTCTTTGGCTCTCCCTTGGCTAAGGACAGGTGTAAAAGAGGGCCTGAGGGCTGTTGGACCCACTGACACTGACCTCTGTGCTTCCAGATGCTCACTTGGTGTCACAGAAGTAGGGCACACGACACCCTCATATGCCCACGTCTGCTTTCTTATCCCAAGCTGTGGGATGGGACCCTAGAAACCCTAAATGACACGATATGGTAGCGTGTAGATAGTCCTTAGCATTGTGTTGCCCAGAATCTTAGTTATCTTCCTTGCACATGATTCTATATGTGGGAACTTCTAAACCACGGTTTAGCTTAGGGCTGAGAAAGTCCTGGATTTCAGTGGATGGACCTGAAGAGAGGAAAATTCTTCTTATAAACTCATAAATGAGACCATCCATTTACACCGCAGTCATAAATGCGTTTGGAAATGAAGAGTAGTCATTTAATCCTCAGGCAAGCTCAGCTTATCACCTTGCCCCTATGTGGCTGTGTTTTTATATTCTCCTGTGTGGATTACAACAACTCTGCTCAGCCCGAGATTCCCCTCTCCCTTGTGTTTAGGTTGGGAGTCGGAGCTCCTTTATCCCACCAATGGCTCTCAGCTGGAGATCTACCTGGTGAATGCGGCTGCGCCTGTCCTGCCGAGCATCCCTTGTGACGTCTCTCCCGTCTTCTTGGATTTGCCGGCGGTCATGTGCAGGACCAGGTACACCTGTCTGGGAAGGAGAAGATCAGACAGGGCGAGTGCTTTGCTTATCTCGGTAGTTTTGGGGTGGCAAATTAGAGCAACTCCCTCTATGACTGCAGTTATCAGCTATAGCTTTAAAAATGTTCTGTGTGAATACGCTTCTGAAAAGTTCCCTATCAGGGCTCTGGGGCTTAAGGGAGGATGAAAATACAGGGAAGAATTTTGAGAAACTTGAGACATTTATAAGGAGGGGTTGGATTGTGTTTCCAGCTGTGTTTTCTTATTGTTGTTTGCAAGGAGCTCTATCGCTATTAAGATTTCAATAAATGGTGCCGTTAGCCATCTAAAGAACTCATCTTCTGAAATAGGCACAATTGGAATGATTGTGCCTAAACCCCAAACCCATTAGGAAATTTGCTTTAGTCCTCAGCGTATTTCCTTTTTGGTGTGATTTGTACAGGATTCCAGGTCATTTGCTGTTTTACTCAAGTTTTTGTTGTCTTACGAAGTTTCTACGAGTTCGTTCTTTCCCTACTCATGTCTTTGAGATGCCCCGTGAAAGTGGATCATTGCTTAAGAGAAACAACAACAACAACAACATTGTCATTTCCTTTTGTTTTCTGTTCTCTCCTTCAGGAAGTCTCCCTTTTTTCCGTCTCTGCCTACTGAAATCTAACCTGCAAATGTCACCTCTTCCCTGAACGTACAGCTGAGTGTAATCTTGCCCTTCTTTGAAAGGGAGGCAGATAGGGGCTGACATCCAGGTGGTGGTGGTCACAGCTTTGAGGAAGGAGCACCTTTTGTAATTTACACACAGGCATGGCACGTGTAGCCGCAGTGGCCCTGTTTTCTCAGCCCTGTGTTTCTCATGACACTTAGGTCAGTTGTTCCCTTGCAGATTCATCCTAGAATGAAGTGCCTTGAGGACAAGGGGTGTGTTAATACCACCCTTGTAGTCCTTATGGTACTTAGCACAATGCCTTGTGAGTAGATGTTGCCCCATAGACGTCTCTTGAACTGAACTTTCTTACAGCCCTGCTGCTAATTGTTTTAAAACTGGGTTGTACGTCTTCCTTACATTTTATGGTAGGTATGGGCATAGAGTTCCTGCAAGAACTTGCCATGAAATAGATCAAAACTCTGAAGTTTTATATGTTCTATCTCCTCAATCCCAACATGCTAATGATTTTCAGATGCACCACTGATTTTATATAATCTTTTTTAGAGGAAAAGAAACACTATCCTCTTACAGGTACTCATTGGCTGGAAGATGAATATCAAGTTCAATTAACCCCCAAATGTGAAAAAATGCACATTTTATCATCAATTAAATACTGTCATATTCATTATCCTAAAGACATACCTGCTTTCACCAGGATTGACATTGTAGCATCTAGATCAGCACTGTCTAATCCAAACCTTAGGTGAGCCACAAATGTAATTTAAAATTTTCTAGTAGCTACATTAAAAAGTCAAATGAAACAAGTGAAATTATTTTAATAATTTTTATTTAACTCAACATATCCAGAATATTATTTCATATGTAATCAATATATAGATTATTAATGATATGCTTTATATATTTTTTGCACACCAAGTCTTCAAAGTCCACTGAGATTTTACACTTATAGCATATTGTATTTGTGACTAGCCACATTTCAAGTGCCCAGTAACCACATATGGCTAATGGTTACACACTGGATGGTGCAGATTTAAATACTTAAAGTCATGCTGAAAAGTTTGGTGAGAAACTCTTGGAGGGGAGGCACTTCTTAATTCTAGCTCCTTATTCATCATATTCCCTCTCTTACAAAAATGAACAGGAATGGCAGCATCAAAGAGGGGAAGAAATCACTGTGATATTTGTGAAAAGAGGAGAGGGGGTCCAGGACTCTCCTGATGGATATATGAAGTGTTTATGGACTGCCTGAATATTATGAAGTCAAGAATTTTTTTGGCAACATGTGAAATCAATGCCTTTTATCAGAGAGAGCCTAGGATTCAAGCCCTACTTTGCTCTTGACCTGTGGTGTTTGCAGACATAAGTTTCTTAATCTATTTGGAACTGTCAAAAAATTTTTTAAAAGATTTTTTATTTATTCATTCGTCAGAGAGAGAGAGAGAGAAAGAGAGAGAGAGCACAAGCAGGGGGAGCGGCAGGCAGAGGGAGAAGCAGGCTCCCCACTGAGTAAGGAGCCCGATGCGGGACTCGATCCCAGGACCCTGGGATCATGATCTGGGCTGAAGGCAGATGCTTAACCGACTGAGGCACCCAGGCATTACAGGAACCATCAAAAAATTTTTTTTTTTTAGTGGAAACTAGGATTAGATTATCTATCAATGTCCCTTCCACGTCTTGAAGTCCTATGAACCTACAATTCTGAGGAACAAGACAGAATTTTTTTTTTTTTTAATTTTAAGGACTTTCAGTAAAACAATTATAACATGTTGCTGAAGGATCCAATCTTTAAAGTCTAGTGGGTGAGTGGATCTAGACGGTGTAAAGTGAAACCTAGGAATCCTTGGTTAGCTCTGTTTCACAGGTGCCAGAGGAAATTTGGAGTGGTCATGTGGGGCTTCTGGCTTTGGTAGTTCACAGTTTTTGGTTCACAAGGATTTCCACTTTCTGCCCTCAGATCTCTGCTGTCTGAAGCACACGAGGGTCTGTATTACCTGGAAGTGCACTCTGGGGGACAGGTGGTGGGCAGCCCGAGTCCTGGACCACGAAACAACTGTACGTTCAAGGTGGGTTCTAAGGATGGAGGAATGTGTCTTTGCCTCATCTGAGGATAGGCTTGTGCTATCAAGAAGCAAGTTATAAGTCAGCCGGAGTCTGCTTTGCCAGGGTAAGAAGAAGGGTGGGTGGTAGTTGTGAGGTGTCTGAGACGATACCAATGAAAGTTAAGTATGGAGCCCTTGTATGTCAGGCTCTGTGCTTTATATACATTAATTTGATGTTCACAACAATTTTAAGGGGCAACTATTTATTATCCTGGTTTTACAGATGAGTGACTTGAGGCTCAGGGAGATGAAATAATGTGCCCATCTCATCAATAATTTTGCCTATGTCATCCAGGTACTAAATGGCAGAACTAGGATTTTTTTAAATTAGTTTAATTATTGACATATGATGTCCTATTAGTTTCAGGTGTATATCATAGTGATTTGATATTTTTATACATTACAAAGTGATCCCCATGAATAAGTCTAGGTTGCCATCTGTCATCACACAGAGTTATTACAATGTTATTAACTATATTCCCTTTCCTGGAGGGAATGTAAATTGGTGCAGCCACTATGGAAAACAGTAAGGAGGTTCCTCAAAAAAATTGAAAATAGAAACATGATCCAGCAATTTCACTTCTGGATATTTATGTGATGAAAACTAAAACACCAATTTGTCAAGATATATGCTCCCCTATGTTTATTATTTATAATAGCCACAATATGGCAGCAGTCCAAGTGTCCATCAGTGGATGAATGGACAAAGAAGAGGGGTTATATATACACAATGGAATGTTACTCAGCTATAAAAAAGAATAAATCTTATCATTTGTGACAACATGGATGGAATGAGAGGGTCTTGTGCTAAGGGAAATAAGTCAGAGAAAGACCAATACTGTATGATTTCACTTACATGTGGAGTCTAAAAGAACTAAGACTTGAACCTGCATTGGATTCTATTTTTTAAAAATTTTATTTATTTATATGTCACAGAGAGAGAGAGAGAGAGCACAAGCAGGGGGAGCTGCTGAGGGAGGGGGAGACGCAGACTCCCTGCTGAGCAAGGAGCTCAATACGGGACTTGATCCCAGGACCCTGGGATCATGACCTGAGCCAAAGGCAAACGCTTAACTGACTGAGCCACCCAGGAGTCCCCCAGCATTGGATTCTAAATCTTCATCTAAACTTAAGCCCATGAGGAGCTGCAAAGATTATCATTGGTCAGTGTTTCATTTCACAGCTGCAATTCTCCTAAGTCTTAGTAGGGGGAAGGGACTCAGAGACCCAGGTTCTACCTTGCCCTCTGCTTCGTGTGATTTCTGCTTCTCTTTCTAATCCTAGATTGAAAGGGCATTTGCTGGTGGCATTCTCCAAGTGCAGAGCTAAACGGAAGCAGAGAGTTTATGAGTTAATGCCTAACTTATGTTGGAGAAGCAATATGTATACTTGGTCTTAATTCTGTGTTTGGTTCAGCCTATTGTCCATTTCGGGTTAGTTTTCCACTAATCTCTGAAAGGGTAGGCCCTAGACTTTTCATAAAAGGCTGAGTTTTGACAGAGCTCTTTGTCATGGTTGTCCTTCCCACAGGGTGCCTCCGCTGAAGAGTTGTTCATAAAAGTCTTTGTCATTAATTAATGCTCCTTTAGAACAAGACTTCATCCCCTAAATTCATCCCTGTTACGATCTACATTTTATACAGGCAATTCATTGACAAATTTGGAATTTGCTGTCAGTTCACATTTAACAACTTGTTTCTCACTCCCAGAGAGTCTTGTTTTCGGAATTTTGCTTCTGTACATATGCAGTAGAAAGAAAAAAAAAAGATCATTCTTTCTTATTAAGCCCCGCACCCCCACCTCTCCACTGTCTCTGTGAATGTAACAGAAGACGGATGGCCAAGCACCCTCCCTGATCAGCGTGCTGTTTTTGGTTTTGATGTTCCTTTCACCCCAGATAGTAGTGTTCCTACTTATTAAAGATTGGAAAGGAGAGCAAGGGGAGAGAGGAGAAGCACTTCCTAAAATTGCACATTAAAGAAAACAAGTCCTTGAGTGCTTCGGCCTAGCTTGGCGAGTTGATGAATAATCACCAGGGGACGCAGTTAATGAGAGGCATTCCAAGCGAAATAAAACACGGTGTGTCTCTTTGTTTTGGGACTGGGACTGGGGGAACCGTGAGTATTAAAAATTAATTCCATCTCGCAGTCCACTTCAAAGAGCCGGCTGCGGGCGCTGACAAGTTTGAACAACTCACAGAAGGTTTATCAAGCAGCTGGGGGCTGTGGCTTCACTCTCCTAATCCGCCGCTTTTCCCCTCCCCCTTCTTGCCGCCCCTGACCTCGCTGGCGCTCAGGGATCCGCAGGCGGGAAGCTTGATTTGGAAGCTCATTAATTTTTCACTTTGTCCTGTCTCTAGCTTGCTGGGTGAGCGGGGCCTGTTTTCCTTAGAAATGTACCATTTTCATGTCGTGTCAGCTCAGAGGGAATCACAGGGAAGACTCTTTCCGAGGTTGAACTCTGAGCCGCCCCAGCATGCCAAGGAACGGGAAGGAGTGATCAAGGAGTCACTCTACTGCCCCCACGCTTGGGGTGGACGGCTCACAGACTGAGCGCTAGAGCTGACGCTGCAAGCTGGAAATCCAGAGCCATGTTTCCTTATTTGGTTTGGACTTGATTGTTCTTTTGCCTCAGTTTCTAACGTCTATGAGAGGGAGTAGTAAGGCTGCTCTGCCTCCTGAGGCTCCTAGGATATACTTCCAATGGAAATGACAGTGGTATGAAAGGCGCCCCAGTGGGAGGTGAAGGCCTGGGTGCGGGAGGAAGCTGGGAGGCCAGGGTAGGGAGTGCAAGTTTGGCAGGTGTGTGTGGAATTGCATTAATCCTTATCTTTTGGTGAGATCAGAGCTGCTCCCAGTCAGTGAGGTCACTACAGTCTCACCTTGACCTCCTGACTGTACATACTTCCTGTGACCTGTTCTCTAAACCTCTCCCTTAGAAAGGAGGAAACTGGCCTTGATGGCAGGTTGTACAGCCATGTGGATCAATGCCTAAAACCCACACTTGCCAGGCCACCGCCAGCTTTGTTGAAATGTTGTTGGCTCTCCCCTCTGCTTCAGGCTGTGGATGAACAATGGAGTTATTCTTTGGTGATATTCTCCCTGGGAAGGTGGACTCCTGGAATGCTGGAAGCAGACCAAGCTAAACGATCTGCTGTCATTGGATTTGCAAGTGGGAAGCAGTGTAGTTTATGGGGAATGAAGGCAGTCTGGGCATCTAGAGGGGGTTGGGGGTGAGGGCGGCCGGAGGGGGAGACCAGGTCTCTTCCTGAGTGTCATTAGCTCATGGGTCAAACTTTGGCCCGGTCAGTCCATCCTTCTGCTTCTCTTTTCACACTGGCCCTGGCCGTGAAGTGCACTAATCTTGGGTTAACCCAGATGCCTATAGGTGAGATGGAATTCCTGGAGTTGTCTTTTTCTCTCTTTTACTTACAAGCACCACATCAATGATCTCACAGGGGGCCACTCTATTCATTCACAAAGATTTGAATGTGTTCTCTATCCCAGGCTAGTCACAAGGATATGACCGTGACTGAGTCCGGCATCATCCCTGCCTCTTTGGAGCTTATAATTAACAGAGAATGGGCTTTGTGGGGAGGGGGCATAGAAAGATGATTTGGAGCGCCATGACCAGGCTTTCCCCTCTCCCATCAGTGCTGCTTCCTCCTTCTCAAAGAATAAGTTTCCTTCCCGTTCCTTGAATCATTTGCATCATTTTTCTCCCAATAGGCACCGTCCACTTTCCCAACAAACACCTCACTTGTGTGTCTACCCAACTTCCAATTTTTTTAGCTTGCTAATTCCTGTTTACGTGTTGGGTGATAATAAGTTAAGTTGCAATCCTTTCAATTTAAGTAAGTGAATTATTGTCTAGAAAAATTAAAAAATCCTTCAAGATTCCAAGATACCAAGTTACATAATGGAATTCTCAAGCCTGGCCTACCTACCTTTCTTTCTGGTAAAATGTGTTCCTGGGTATGGCAGGTGGACAGGTAGAAAGAAACTTGCCAAAGTTTGGACAATATGGTGCAGGGCAGAGAGCTCTGGGACCTTGATAAAATTCCCTTTACCTCTCAAATGGAAGAACTATAGTAATATCCGTCACCTCTGCTTCACAGATAGATTATGGGGATAAAAAGAAATAGATGTTAGTTGATTTGAGGAAATGTAACCATTTACCACCTTAGACTAATATTCAATGAAGAATGACTTTTGCTTCTTGTTTGTGGTCGTGATATGCTAATGAAATGCTCCCTTGTGATGACCTTTCCTGAACAGTTTTCCAGGGGGCAGACACCCATTGTTTACCAAGTTACACCACCAAGTGGAGCTCCAGGTAAGGAATCTCCTATTAAAACAGGAATAATTATGGATCCCTTTGCCAAAGCTATTGCAAACTCTTCTATCCAGGTGGGTGCTCTCTATAAATAGGAGCATTGAGCTTCTTCTCTGATGCTGTTTTAAAAATAAGTGTCAACTTTTGGTTTAATTTTAACCGGGTTTGGTTTCACCTCTGGGCACTTTTGCTCTGTTACTTCACTGATAACAAAAGAATCCAAACAAGAAAAGAGAAAGAGGCCAGCAAAATCAAACCAGGTACTGCCAGAGAATGGAGGAACTAGAAATCATCATTGCTCCTAACTTTATAATCATCCACATCTCATAGCAAACCTTTATGGAACCTTTCTGTGAGCCAGGCTCTGTTCTAAGCTTTTGGCGTGTATTATCTTGTTAGATCCTCACAAGAACCTGATGACATAGGGACTATTATTCTCATTTGCAGATGAGGAAATGAGATACTAAAAGGTTAAGCAGCTTGCTTAGAGTCAACTAGTGAGTGTGCAGCTGGGATTTGAACCCAGACAGGCAGAATCCAGAGTGGGCTGGTATATCCAACGTTTTGTTCTGTGTTGAGTGGTGGTGTTGCATACTATATGGAAGGCCAGCAACCCTGATACTTACCCTGGGGGCTTGTTTATGAGTTAGAGGACACACACATGCAAAGGCCAGGGGCTAGAAGAGAAGAAGAGAGAGAAAGAAGAGAGAGATATACATAAAAGAAAGGATTGCAGCTAAGAAATAGATTCAAGAATTGCTAAGCCTGCCTTACAACTAAGTAGTAAGCACAGCTAGGATTATATATAATTCGCTGTCTGATTCTTGGCAAATTCCAAATTCCTCTGTCTATTTCAGATTTTTCCTTTGTTTAGGGTTTCCAGATGGTGTAATTATGGGAATACAAGTTGCTAAATGTTTATATGTAGTTGTGTCTAAATGCATAAACTGATAGAGTTTTGAATGGCTTGACGACTAAAGAATGTCGAAATGAGTATCTGAGTTGCTGAAAAGTGTTTGTACTTGTGTGTGTGTATGCGTGTGTGTATAGACACAGATTATGTATGCATGTATTTAAAGATATCCTGAAGAATATGAATCTGGCATGATTTTATTAATGCAGGTTATTCAGAGATCTGTTTCTTTCCATTTGTCTGAATAATCAAGGCATGATCATATTTTATTAAAAAGAGATGTGGTGTGAGAATCACATGCAGACATTTGGGTCCCTGCTGTTTTGGTGTTAGAAAGCTCTTGTTTCGATGGCAGAAGTCCACAGGGTGAGGGATGAGGAAGGAGCCTGCCATCAGAGGTGTGAAATGGGATGTTGGCTCACCCAGATCTGTCAGGCCCGTTTCTCCCACCAAGTATGAGTGCTGCACCCTGTCTCCTCCACCTTCTGGGGGAATGACTGGTGGCTGGCCTGGTTGGAGTGGAGTGGTCCCTCCAGGCAGGATCACGCGGCGGCATCTTTGAAATCACTTTCCAGACAATTACTCTCATTTCATTTGGGAAGCCTGCCCAGGGTGGCAGCCAGGGAGATGGGGGAGGTGGTGGGGACAGGAGCGATGACGTTCCATTAGTAGTTGAATTTCTGTCTGTGGTTAACAGCCCTCCACTGTGACACAGAATTGCCTGGCGCCGTGGGCAGGCTCAGCCATTTCTCAGCCTCTTTGTTTAGGAACAAGACAAAAACTCAGAATTCCCAATTTCTATAACTTGTTACCAATTTTTAAAATTATGCCCATCAGAGCTTGAAATCATGCCCACCAAAGCCAGGAAATCAATAAGTTAGCTCTATTAAAATGAAGGGAAATTATTTTGCCAGTTGTTAATAGGAGTGGAGAACTGCGGACTCGAGGCTTTCTTCGTGTCTGTGACCTTTGTCTAAGGCATTAGGTTCCCTCCCTTTCTACCCATTCACTGTACAGTGGCTCTCATATTTCCTGGAAGGTTCCCAGGGTTTCACTGCCAGTCCTCCAATGACCGCATCTGAAAGCATCTCGGATTAATACTACACAAGCATAGTGTGAAGGGAACGACTTCTTGGTAATGTTCTTTCGTGACTTTGAATGTGGCCGTGAAGAGATCCCAAATCCTCTGCATTCAGTGACCTCACGAGCCCCATAGGCGCTCTTTTCTTTTCCATCTTTGAGGTTTTACTTATTAGCCAAAACCTCTCTCATCTCTTAATGTTGTTTGTGATGCTACAAGGTTACAGCACGGATGGTTAAATTCTCTAATTATTTGGCAGGCACACATTTCCAGGTCGTGGGGATGTCTGGTGAACTTTAACTACATCACCTCACTGTGGTGCGTTTGCTTAAAACTTTGCCTGGTGTAGTTCCGCAGAGGGGAGTTTAGGTGTTTTAAACTATGGAACAAAGCAGCTCATGTGGCATCTGGGAGGGGCCCCCAAACTCTTTTTGAGAAAGAGTTGCATCAGATTCCTTTCTCACCTCTTGTGAGCAGAGCGGGTAGGGGCAGGACCGAGAGTTGCTGAGAGGGGATGGCTGATGCCCGCACTTCCTCTTGAACTTGAACCAAAAGAGGGGAGTATTAAGGAAATGCTTGCCACCCAGTGGAAATCCCTGTGAGTCACATAGAGGAGCTCAGCAGTAGAAGTCATCCGTTTGTCAGGGGGCAAGGCAGACACCGACTGTCTGCAGATCCCCAATTTGCCCTATCTGTGAACACAAACATATTGGTTCAATGAATGGGATGTGCCATTGCCCATCTTTTAAGCCATAACTCTGTTCTATTTCATCTCGTCCCCTCCTTTCTTAGTTCCCATCCATGTGGGTCATCCTTGACATTTATCTTTTGTACTTTGAGATATGGAAAAAAGTTTAATATCCCGAATACCCATCCAGGTCTTGGGATAGGCACCTCCTGGGTTGTCCATATTAGCAAGTGTCCAGAGGAAAGTCTCATGAAATGCGGAGCACCCCAAGGCACGTGGTCCTTAAATCCCACGTTAGGTGGATGGTCTACACACAGCCAAGAGGATAGAACGAGGCAGCGTGTGGAAACCGGCCCCTTCCTCCTGAAAGCCTCATGGGACTGTGAGGAAGACCTGTTATTACTTCTGTGTTCCATACATAGATGATTAAGCCTGTGATTGCAATAACTGGTTATTTTAGCCTTTCCAATGTGTAGTATTGATCACTGGATCATACTTGGGGCTCCTTTTCTGTTGTACAGTTTGTGAAAAAGCATTGATATTCTGACTCATGACCAGTTTGGCCATATTAAATAGATGAAACCAAAAAGAAATAGTTTATAATTTATAGTTGGAGCTAAGTCTATTAAATTTTTAAAAAATCTTCTTAAAACAGGAAAACTAATACATGTGTACGGCTGGATTATCACTGGAAGATCAGAAACCTTTGATTTTGATGCTGAGTACATTGATAGGTAAGTGTGTGTTTCGGTGTTCAGCTAGTTACAAATATGCTGGGTTGCTTCCTGAGACCAGTTTCCCCGATAGCAATAAATTGTAAGCAGTTGGCACAGAATTGCTGTTTTCCTCTTTGCAGTTTATGGTCCCTGGTGAGCTGGGCTTCAGCAAACTTTGTTAATGTAACTGCAACTGGTCAATTAAGTTGGTCCATTTATTTACTGACAACTAGTCACTCTGGGCTCAGCGTGAATCGTGCTGTAATTGCATCTGTGGGTTTTCTTTTTCGATTCTTACCCTTCTCCACCTTGTTTCTCAGGCTGAAATAAATTTTTTATAAAATGATGTGTGAACCCAAAAGACCATTATAACTTCCCTGTTTGGTTGGTATGTGTTTGTGCATTTAGAAATTATGTTAGTGTGATGGGAGGAAGATGCGGGAGAAGGCACTGAGAGCCGCTGAGTTTTACTGTTTTGTGGGAATGATTGGGATTGCCAACATGACTTTCTTCACCAGAGACTCTTGAAACAGAAAGTGTTACTATTAAATCATGCATGCTAGGGAAAGAGGAGAACCAGAGGGAAAGTGGTGAAGTTGTCGTCTTTGGCGGAAGCCCTAAGCACCTGATTATGCAACCTCTGAAGTAGTTACTGTGAGGATTGATGAGGTAGAGGGAATCTAGTCTTACTATAGCTGAGCAGATTCTATATACTGTGTCTAATTTTGCTCGTACTCCTAGAGAGGATGGGGTATCCTCCTCTGTTCTGTTCCTTCTCTGTGATTCTGCCCTAGTTGAAGAGGACATGATCTGGCTACTCTAAGGATCTACATCTCTGGCATTAAGTCATGGTCAATTTGTCTTGAAAGGAAATGACTCTTTCTGTGGAGGCTAGAAGCCCCAAGTGCATCCTTAATAATATGTCACATTCACTGCTTGGTACCATGTCAGCCTGGGTCTGGGATACAGCATTTGAAAGGGGGAACAAAGGCATAAACTCCACAGTGGTTCTGTGTAGACCCAATAGAGCCAATGTGGACATGATGAAGATTTGGGGGAAAAGGGAAATGCTCCTTCTGCTGTGTGAAAATGTGGACCATGAAATAGTGCTATGCGCTCCTACCTGCAGGCTGAGAATTGATTCAACATCTCTTCAGGGGACAGGCTTTGGCCACCTGCAGAATGCCCCATAAATCCAGAGGAGAATGCTCAGAACAATGTTTCCTATGAGTTTTGCCAGGAATGTTTACTGGGAGCCTTACGCTATTGTCTTATGTCTTCCCCCCCCCCATTTTTTATCCAGCTCATTGATCTTGGAAGCTCAAGGAGACAAATGGGTCACAGCCTGCTCTCTTGTAAACAGGCAGACAGGAAGCCGGTGAGTGTCTTTCCTGTCTACATACATGCTTTTAGGTTCTTCCATGAGGGTTTCTCTCTCTCTCTCTCTCACACACACACACACACACACCATCTATTTTTTAATATAGATCACCCATAACTGCTGACTGCCTTATTTTTAGACTTACTGGAAAATACATGGTAATTGATTCAAAATGCAAATTGAAGTGGATTCTGAAAACTTTCTTGAAAACAAATAGCTAATACTAAGTGCTCATTCTAGGCCAGGCCCTGCTCTAACACTTTTACATTTAAGTTACCCAATATCCTTGTGAGGACAAATGGTTATTAGTTTCACTTTATAGATGAGGAAACTGAGGCACGGATGGGTCCAGTAACTTGCCCAAGGTCTTGAAAAGAGAAAGTGGTAGAGCTGGAATGAGTATCTGGGCTGACTAGCCAGGTTCCAAGTTCATGCTCTTAACCACTCCACTATAATGACCAGCCAAAGGAAGGAAAAAAAAAACAACTAAAACAACTAAAATTTGTTTATGTATTACAATAAATTTTTAAAATGAGTGTCTACATGCTTACAGTTTAGCTAACCAACATTTTGCTGGATTTTCACTTCACTCAGGATTAGTAGATTTAACCTTCTCTTGAGGCCATCACAAGAATTATACTCTATAGCTTAGTTTTATAGGACTGGCATGTTGTAGAGCCAGACTCCATAATGTAGTTTCTTCCTGGTGTCTTCAGTTTGTTTGCTCAGGATCCTTCTTTTGTGGGTTGACAATTTTTTTCCCCAAATTTTTATTTAAGTTCTAGTTAGTTAACATATAGCGTAATACTGGTTTTGGGAGGAGAATTTCATGATTCATCACTTACCTATAACACCCAGTACTCAACACAAGTGCCCTCCTTAAAACTCATCACCCATTTAGCCCATTCTCCACCCACCTCCCTGCATCAACCCTCAGTTTGTTCTATAGTTAAGAGTCTCTTATGGCTTGCTTCCTTCTCTTTTTTTCCCCTTCCCCTATGTTCATCTGTTTGTTTCTTAAATTCCACATATGAGTGAGATCATATGGTATTTGTCTTTCTCTCACTGACTTATTTCACTTAGCATAATACCCTCCAGTTCCATCCACATTGTTGCAAATGGCAAGATTTCATTCTTTTTTATGGCTGAATAATATTCCATTGGGTATGTATTCCATATATATATACACACACACACACACCACATCTTCTTTATTCATTCATCAATCAATGGACATTTGGGCTCTTTCCATAGTTTGGCTATTGTTGATAATGCTGCTATAAACACTGGGATGCAGGTGCCCCTTTGAATCACTATTTTTGTATCCTTTGGGTAAATCCCTAGTAGTGAAATTACTGGATCATAGGGTAGCTCTATTTTCAACTTTTTGAGGAACCCCCATACTGTTTTCCGGAGTGGCTGCACCAGTTTGCATTCCCACCAACAGTGTAAGAGGGTTCTCCTTTCTCTGCTTCCTCACCAACATCTGTTGTTTCCTGTGTTGTTAATTTTAACCATTCTGACAGGTGTGAGGTGGTATCTCATCGTGGTTTTGATTTGTATTTCCCTGATGATATGTGATGTTGAACATCTTTTCATGTGTCTCTTGGCCATCTGGATGTCTTCTTTGGAAAAATGTCTATTCATGTCTTCTGCACATTTCTTAACTGGATTATTTGTTTTTTTGGATGTTGAGTTTGATAACTTCTTTATAGATTTTGGATACTAACCCTTTATCAGATATGCCATTTATAAATATCTTATCCCAGTTCGTAGGGGGGTTCACACTTAGTAGGTTTTTTTTTTCTTGATAAGAGTTTGCTGTCCTTGTTGTAAAGGTTTTGGAAAGAATGGAAAGGTCTGAAAAAAGGTTAAGAGCAAGTTAAATTTTGTCTCTCACACTGTGTTTGGCTGATAGCATATGTACTGATGAGAACTCTAGTTAGTACTATTCTACATATTTGCTCCAATGAGTTCATTATGCCTTCAGTATCTGCCAATTTTCACTGACTAACTGGCCTTTTATTTTATTTTTTTTTACTTTCCTGGCTAAAGAGTCAGAACTTCTGAACTGAGTTGTCTGGTAATTCTCACCTCAGGTTTTGGTTCTTGCTCTAGTTATCCTCTTCAGGAAGACCGTGGTCTTGGAACTCTGCAGTGCCGTGTGGAAGGCAACTACATCGGTCTGTTCAAGAAGTAACATAAGTTGAACGTCTTATCTGTTTCTTTTTCTGTATCAGAAAAATACTGTTCAAGAATTGGTTCTCACAAGGATGAGAATAGTAACTACCATGTATTGAGAACTGTTTAAAAAGCTACCTGAAACGGCTTAAATAGAAACTAATTTAATCGTCACAGTGAGTGGATTGGTGAGGTTGGTGGAATTATTTTCACTTAATAGGTGAGAAAATTGCAGCTAGTAACCAGTGCAGCTGGTTAGTTTAGTGTAACTGTAAGCCTGGGCTCTTACCTGCTGTGTGTTACCGCATTTATCCTTTTATTGATGGAAGTCAACAGTAATGGTGCTGAGTCTCAGAGGTGTTTATTTTGGGCACTGTTAAAGAAATTACAGGTTTGGGTGGTAACTTGGTGATATCTGGAGTCCTAGGGTTTATGGTAGCAATGGCCTGGTCCCCGTGATACAGGCAGACTCCTGTGTTAATGTCTGTTTCTTTTTGTTACAGGCTCCCAGAATGTTAGTTTCTCAGTATTTAACAAAGGAAAGTAAGTAACTGGAAGCAAGCAAATTTATCTTCACCTTATATTATTGATCTCCTTCTTGTCTTTCTTATATTTTTGAATCTTTTATAATGGAAAATTCCAGACATACAGGGACAGAATAGCATAATGAACCCCCCTGTACCTACTTGATTTCCTTTACTTAGGTGAATAAAATTGTGTCCTACACACTCATCTTGAGGTAATGTAAATGTTTCAATGTGATGGTGGCACAAAATTGTGGGAATTAGGTCTTAAGTAATCTCATAATGCTGTCAATTTAAAACAGTACATTGTTCCAGGAAATGCATTGTGCCATTCCAGGAAATGCCTTCTTCAAGATGGAAAGGATCCAAATTTCAGAGTTTTGGAGAGTGGATTATGATTCTGAATGGTTTCTGCATGCCTTACCTAATGTTCTGACACCATATAATTTGTCAGGGGTTTTCCTTACAAGCATACTCTCTAGCTGACATTCATCCCTTTGTGGTGATAGTGACACGTCACCTAAAGCTCACAGCCCCACGTATGGAGGGTCTCTCTCTCTTTCTCTCCAATTTAGGAAGGAATAACACTAAAATCCTTGGAGTATCTACTATAGGCCAGCTCCTTACCAGGCCCTTTCATGTTCATCTTTCCCTAACACTTGTTACGCTCTGTGAAGTAGCTATTATTATCAAAAACTTTCTAAATCACAAAACACATGTTGCCCCATTGGTATCGTTCTCTGCTCATCAAAGGTATCCAAACTGTTCTAAAGATCAGGGGAAGTTGGCTCCCAATCTTCGTTTTAGGCAGCCGATTTAAGAAATGCAATCTTAAATGCTTTTTTCATCTAAAACAAAACTTTGTCTTGGAAGGTCCATGGTACACAAGAATGCATGGCTGGTCAGTGCTAAACTGGACCTGTTCCTGTACCAGACATACTCAGGTACTATTGTCCTTCTCCCTGAACTCCTCGCTCCTTCCCTCACACCTCACTCAATGTTGGATCCTCCTTCCCTTTCTCCTGGTACCATTTCTCTATAACCATGAGCACCTGAAGCCATCCCCGCCATAATGATGGGTGACCCTTGGGTTTTGACAAGAAGTTGCTTATGTGAGTGTCAGCTTTCATTACTATATTAAAAGAGGCTTGATCATAGGCTTCTATACAAAGTTTGTGGATATAAACTGAAAGAAAGGAGGTCATCCTTATTCTATGTTCTGAGAAATAACAGTAAAGAGGTGGCCCTGAAAAGTACAAAAGTGTGTCTTCCAGTTACTTTAATACCACTTCTGAGCATTCATCCAACAATTTATGACTTGCTGATATTCATGCTCAACTATGGTGTTTCTATCTGATGGGTAAACCTCCGTGCTAAAAAATGAATACTGAAAATTGGAAGCTTGCATGAAATTGTGAACCCAATTCTGTAGTAGGAAATTGATCACTAAAGAAGAGTGCTTAGATCTGAGTCTTGACGATGATCATAAAACCACTGCAGACAAGTCTGTGAGGGAGGAACACATTCCAGGGGCAGCAGGATCTACCTTTGCCAAAAGTGCAAGAAATTTTGTAGGTCATGGGGCAAATGTCATTCACTCTCTAGATAGTCTAATTGTGTAAAAAGCTGAATTTTGACCCTTGCCTTTATTTCCTTTAACCCGTGTAACTAGTCTCTTTGGGAGTCCATTTGAAGAAGCACCCGAGGGGAAGGTGATAGTGAGGGCCGAGAGAAGCATGGCTGGGGATTGCTGAGTGTTTTACATGTGATCTCAATATTTATTTAATTCAGCTATGAGACGGACAGTGCTAGTCTCATTTTACAGATGAAGACACAGACCCAGAAAGGCAAAGAAACCAAAGGTCCCAATGCTAGAAAGTGCAGATCCGATTTGAAATCTTATGCACATAGGCAATATACAATGGGCAGTACACTTTCCTGGCCACCTGACCCCAAGCTTCCTTGTGAGTGTGCCTTACACAATTGAACCCTGAATGCCACACGGGCTGACAGGTATCTCCAATCACACAGCTATTTCATATTTCCAGCACCAATGTCTTCTTGGGATGAGGCCTCTCAGGCCAGAACTTTCTCAAAGCACAGGAGGGGTTATGGGAGATGGGATGTGGACAATGACAGAGAGCTCTTGGCAAAGCTCCCCGAGGACTGCCATTCAATTACTCGTTGAGTTTGGTTAAGTCGTTTAGCTTTTCTGAGCTGTAATTAAATATCTACAAGCTGGACAAAATGGTGTCTGTCCTAACTCCAAAAGCTGTCAAAAAAGGGAGATGAGCAAGAGTCTTGGGATTCATCTACAATTTTCCTCCATTTTCTCGTCTCTAATCCATTCAGTTACCAGTTTCTGTTGGTTTTACCTCCCATTGATTTCTTGATACGGTTTTAGATTACTTATTGCAATTAGACCTCCCATCGATCTCTTAAAGATGATGTATCCACTCTATCTCTACAACCACTGCCTCAATTCAGAACCCCATCATCTCTTGCCTGGCCTGCCAAAATGGTTCCCAGGGGCCCCGATCTGCCATCTGTCCCCTGAATGGTCCTCGCTCTACATCGCCACCACCACGCCCTACACCAAACACACACCTGATGCCTCTCCCCTGCTGGCCACCCTCTACAGGAAATGGTACCACGTACCAGACTCTGGTCTTCTCATCTGCTTCTCCTGCTCCGTCTTTCCCTCTATATTCCAGCGACACTGACATGGACTTGAAATGCAACCTCTCTCCACACTCAGACTATCACTTGCTTTATTTAAACACCCTTTCCCTTCTCTCTCTCTCCTTCACTTGGCCAGTTCTAATTCATGCTTTAAGATTTGGCTCAGGAGTCATTTCTAGAAATTTCTTTCTACTCCACCAGACCCTCGCTGCACTCCTAAACCTCCCCTGTGCATTTTCATGTGCTCTCTCTAACCACTAGCCCAGGATGTCATAATTATACTGTTTCATGGGCAAGAGCATTATGTAAGAAATGCCGTGATAGACTCCAGACCATTCATGATTAGCTTCTTTGTATCTTCAGTTTATTGAAGAACACAACTCCTCTTTCCCCTGGAGGGAATAGAACTTAGAATGGTAAAAGTTGGATCATAGGAGAAGAAAGGACCAGAAAATCTTACATTCTGGGGGCTATGTGGCATATGACAGTGGGGTTTTGAAGCAGTCAGTAGACAGTATGGAAGAACACATGGAAGACAGCATGGAAGGTTTGAGGTGGTGAGTGCACACAGGGGGAGGAGCATGCAGAATGGGGAGGAGGGCAAGGCTCCTGAAGACGATGGTGGGATGCGTTCTTTTGCTTAGTGCAAACTGCAGACTCATAAGGGTGAATGAAGCCTTGCTTGGTGCTTCCAAAGTTGGGATTCCTCTATAATGTATAACCTACTATTCTGTGACTTATACATTGAGTACTTGAGTTCTGGTGACAGATTGCCTAACTAAGAAAGCATCATGGTATGTAGAGATTTCTGCTAATAGTGTGAGTGACTGCATTCAGTCATTTTCAAATATCGATCCTATATGTATTATTCATATAGTTATAGATGAGTCCTTATATGTGTTTTAAATGACTATTACTAGAAAAATTTCCAACCGTTGCTCATCTTAGAAAAGTTCAAGTAAGGAATACATTATTGATAGCTTTCCTTCTATTATTATATTATTATTTGGGTCACATTCTGGTCTATATTTGGAAGTTTACTTTTTTTTTTCTTTTGCAGAAATACTATCGGTGTTTCCAGAAACTGGGAGCCTTGGGGGAAGAACAGAACTCACAATTACAGGAGACTTCTTCGACAATCCTGCCCAGGTTACCATAGCAGGTAACTAAGTTGAAATGGCTGAAAATAGTTCGTAGTTTTAAATGCTGCAGGAGATTATGTATATCTTACAGCATGGTGAGAGTGGGGGAAGCAATTTTTGCCTCTTGCAACTCATGCCATCCTGTCCTAAGATATTTGACTTGTTTGGTTGAGACCAGGTGGGATTGCAGTCCTGCAGGAACAGGGTGTTCTGCGGACACACATAATTCACGGGCAATTCCCTCAGGGGTCCTCATCCTGGGAATGAAGAGAAGGGGAAATACAGCTGCCTCTTCACAAAGGTCTACTCCTACTGAAAGGCAACATCTCTTTCCACCCTCCTTGCTTAGCCCTCTATATAAGCTGGAGTAGACAGACATTTGCTATGCAGATTCTTCTGGAATGCCCTCTTGGCTAATCCTTTTGTGGGACTCTTCTAGAACCTTCTGTTCTGCCAGGTGGGAGGCTCCTCCAGTTGGTGATGCCAAGGATGAGGGAAAAGGTCCTCACCATCTCATGTCACGCTTATCCTCCCACGCTCAGCTGAATTGTTGGGCGCATTCTCAGTGAATGGCATTGCTTTGCCTGGCTTTCTTTCTGATTACTATAAGCTGCCCTATGTCCTGTTGCCCTGCGCTCTCCCTTTCCTGGCCCCCTTCATTTGGGGGGACAACGTTTGCTATGTGACCCACATCCAGTTCATTGCCTTCTGCCCAGGTCAGGCATAAAATAGGAGCCTGTCAACTTCAGTGTGGTTGTGTTGTCCTGCCATTACATCTATAGACCTCTCTCTCTCTCTTTCTCTCTTTCTCTATCCATTTATCTAATTTAAAAAATTCTCCTCAGGTATTCCATGTGATATTAGACACGTGTCTCCCAGGAAGATTGAGTGCACCACCAGGGCTCCAGGAAAAGGTGCAAGGCTCACTGCCCCTCAGGCAGGTAAGGAAGTCGTCACCACGACTGTTCAGTGAACTCCGGTTACAACCACGAGGGACGGGGAAGAAGAAATGAGTGTTTGCTGCCTCAGCTGTTTGGTTAGCTCAGTGAGCTCTGGGCCTGAGATACCACTGTCAGGGCTTTCCTTTCAGAGAGGCCCTTAGCTTTGTTCTGATGTTTTGTGACACTGTCCTTCTAGCCCCAACCAGACCAACGGCCACTGGGGTTCAGGGGAGACCTGACGTAGAAAGCATAACTTCAGTCAAGACATTGTTGTAGCTACTGGTGGAAACCCCTAAGCTGCCTCCCTCCACACCGTGGGTCTGTCTAAGAAGACCAGAGCATGCTCTGAATGACAGCAGCAAGCAAGGCCAGGGAGTGGGGGGCAGTGGGGTGCATTTAAATGCCATCTCTTCTTCCCTCTGCGTGGCTGCCTGCTTCTTTGAAAAGTAAGGATGTGTTGTGCCATGGCCTGAAGTTTATGCCTGACCTGGGCAGAAGTGGGGCAGGCAAGGGGACAGTTCCACGTGTTCTTCTCTGCAGATGAAGAGCGCAGCACTGGAGCACTGTTCTGGAAGCTCAGGTGTGGTTAGGGACTGAGGGTGGTTGGTGGCTTCTGTAGCCTGGAACCACGGTCTGTGCATCTGTGGTCCTCACTGGCCCCACGGGGGCTGACTTCATGGTTCAACTACCGACAGGGACCTCAACTCCAGAAGCTCTGCACTTACAGGGAAAGTAACCCAGCGGGGGGAGAAGCCTTTCTAAAGAAAGGCCATTCAGGTGTGAAAATGAATGCAAAGCTTTGGCTTGAGCATTCTCCAGGTCCCAGATCTGCCATTTTTAGTCAGGGAAAGCTCCCTTCCCAGCAAACAAAACTACTGAAGCAGGTGATAGAGAGAATGTGTGTTTCCTGCCAGGAAATAGAGAGCTGTCCCCTCTTCAAGTGGTTCCTGCGTTAGCTACTTGGGTAATGGTAGGATAATTTCCTGAATGCAGCTGTTTGGGGGACTTAGCGTCCTTTATGGAGACCTTTTGAAGTTTTTTCCATGAAAGGAGGCCAAATCACTATGTAAAGCAGTGGTGCTCCTAAAGCAGAGGGCGTTTGGCAACAACTGGTTGGTACAGTGGAAATGGTGGGGGTGGTGTGGCTGGTCTCTCCTGATGGGAGGCCAGGGGTGCCCAGAACATCTTTCCATGCACGGGAAAGGCATTAAAATAGTTCTCCAGTAATCCAAGTACTATATTAAAATATGCTTTTATTTTTCTGCTTGTTCCTTATCTATTTCCTTTTTTTTTTTTTTTTGGATTTCACAAGGAACAACAGTAGTAGTTTAAAATAATAATAATTACCCCAGCGATCCTTTATTGAGTACTTACTATATTTCATGCTCTTTGTGTATATATTTTAAGCTCCCTTAGTCTTTTTTTTTTTTTTTTGCCAGAATTATCAAATTGACTCATTTTCCCTCCAGCCCTATTGAGATACAATTGACATATAACTCCATCTCCCTTAGTCTTTGGTGCATGATCTCTATTTATTGTTGTCCCCATTTTGATGCACAAGAAAATGAAAGCATGAAGCAGTTTGCTCAAAGCTGCACATGTAGGAAGTGGCAGAGCTGGGATCCGAATCCGCAAGTGGATGATCCCCTAGCTGCACCCTTAGTCCAAGGGGGCAGTCATGCAATACTGATCATACAGCTACTTTTGGTGTCAGGGTTTGCTCAGTCCAGTGTCATTGAAGTTATCATGTAATGACAGCACGCCACATAATTTGTTCCATGTGTGAGTCCACACGTTGGGACCATGACATGTGAAAAATTTAAGGATTGCCTATTTTCTGGGAAAAAAGGGTTGTAGGGAATAGAATTCCCAGGCTGAACTAGACCTTAAGAGATACTGAGGGGGCATCTGGGTGGCTCAGTCGGTTAAGCGTCTGCCTTCAGCTCAGGTCATGATCCCAGGGTCCTGGGATCGAGCCCCACATGGGGCTCCCTGCTCAGCGGGAAGCCTGCTTCTCCCTCTCCCTCTGCACCCCCTCCCCTCACGCTTGTGCGCCCTCTCTCTCAAATAAATAAATAAAATCTTTAAAAAAAAAGAAGATACTGAAGTTCACTCCTGAACAAGAGAAGCCAAAGCGCACGATTATGTTGTCCTCCTTTACTCAATCATAGCATTTGTTTGCTTGGTCAGTTCTCCCCATGACTGGCTTCTCTTTCCTTGATGCTCCCATTAAAAAGGGCTCCCTACCCTTCTGTGGTCCTCTGAGAATATTTCCCCTTTCTGCTCCTTATCAAATATCTCTTCCCAAGAGGCTCAATCCTACACTACACAATATTTCTGCTTTCCAGAACATTTGTGTTATCTGTAGAACCTCTCACATGACTACTCCATCTGGGTCTCGGTGGACTCATCTTCATAGAGAGTATCTGGATCACCATCACTCTGTTATCTGAAGTAAAGTAGTTCCCCAATTTGGGGACGAATGTCCTCCGATATGTATGAGGTATGCATGTCTTACAGGCAACCGAGGGCTTCTGTTTGAAGTCGGAGATGCTGTCGAGGGCTTGGATCTCACTGCAGCCACTCCTGGGTACCAGTGGCAGATTGTCCTGAATGCCAGTTCACCATTTGGATTTTGGTCAAAAGAAGGACAGCCCTTCAGGTATGCTGTAGGAAAAGTGGGAGTTCCTATCAAAAGTGTCCTTACTGGCCTAGGGGAGACCAAGAGACAATAAGCAATGAGATTTCCAGGGGAGAAATTCGAACAGCCACCAATTCAACAACAGTTTGGCCACTGTTCTCAACCAGTGTCCATCATGCTAGTGCAACACAAGCCTTTTAGAGGTGCACATGAACTTTGGATCAATAAGTAAAATTTGTATTTTCTACAAGTCAGTTTCCAGTCTGCTTTGGGAGATGACTATTAATTGGAACATTGAGCTGAATAAGCCAGAAGACTTGGTAGAGAGCAGGGTAAAACTTGCTGTAGGTACGTGGCTAAGACGTGAAACCAACATCTGGCTGATGCCAAAGAAAGAAGCAAGAATATGACTTTTGGTCATTTGGATCAAGCACCCAGTGTCAAAGGTCAACCCAATGGCTGGTGCGTAGCAGGGGAAGCTATTATGGGCTCTGAGAGACATTGTTTTCTATAACAGTGATGTTTTCTAAAACAGTGTTTTCTATAATGTTGTTTTCTATAGCAATGTAATTATTGTTTTCCTATTAGTGTCGTTCTGAGTATTTTTGATCCCTTCAAGGACATGGCCAAAATGTCTAGTTTTCTAAAGTGGTCTTAAAAGTATAAAAAGTTGGGAATTGCTTAGACACACTGTTTCCTTCGTGTGCCCTCAGTGTCTATACAGAGGGATGGATTCTTTACTGTGTGATGGATCTCTTCTCCTTTCAAACCTCTTCTCAAAGAGGTTGGTCATGACCCCTGAATGTGAATTCCAGCCATTCCATGACTTCCTCCAAGGATTTGGCTATTTAAAATTTCAACTCAATTGTGGAATGAAAGACTTTGTTCCCTGTTCAGGGAATTTCAGACATCAAAGAAGCCAAGGAGGGAAGAAAATCTGTGAACAAAAAAGAGTAGTCTCTATTGTCCCAGAAGCCTAACTAACTAGGTATTTAACCACCAGTGTATAGTTTTAAAGTGGCAATCGTTGTGGTCCTTTGTGGCACCTATGATACATCTTTATCATAGTTTTTGAGAACCATCAATAATGTTCAAAGGAAAACCTTTCAGCTATATTCAGTGTGTGGGGGAGTGTTAAGGAGAGAGTCAGACCACCTCAAAATACAAAAGGGCATTTTGGCTATATGCTACCACCTGCAGAGAATGTCTCTGTAATTGCCATTTGGAGGAGCCACAAACCAGAGTAACTCTTTCCATTCTCTCTGTCCTTCAGTTCTTTAAAATTTAAAATTTTTAAATTAAAAAATTGGAATATTTATTGATTTATTGATAAATTGTTATATTGGTGGACCCTTAAAATAGTTATTTTCAAAATGATTTTCAGAAAATATTCTTGGTATTTATTGAGATAGTTTAATCATTTGCTGTCTCTAATACTAAGGTCACTGGAATTGATCTTAAACATTAAAAAATATGGTCATATTTTTGAAGTGTTTCATAAAATTGCCTGCATTCTTTGAAGTTGTAAGATGTGTCTTTTAATTTGAAATTGTTGACACATTTGACTGACTTTTCTCTGTGGGCCATAATATTTTTAATTGGAAAAAGACTCTCCGTAGGTATTGAGGTAACTGGTAGGCTCAGAGCAAATCACTCCCCCCCACCTTCCTCAGCATATCCAGTGTGCCTCCTGAGCTTCTTATTCAGTTCAACTGGTATGTATTGACTTACTGCCATGTTCCAGGCCTTTGAAGACAAGTTAGTTCATGAGAAGCAACAACTGAGGAGGTATTTATAGGTTTAGTTTGCCAATGAGGAACCATAGTTCCCAATCGGTAAAGTGTTCTTCTAATGTTTTTCTAATGTTACAAATCTCAAGTAGCAGAACTAAGCTTTGAATTTTTCTGATTTCAAGTCTTGTGACTTCTCCAGAAGTCCACCTCTGCCACATTACGGCACACGTCCTTCTTCAACCATAGGAATATGATATTTAAAGAGCCACAGCGGTCTGGGAAACCCCACATAAACACCTGCTTCTGTGAAGTTAATGTCTACCATGAGGGAGACAAAACAGAAGCTTCTCTTAATATCACTTGGGGCCATTTCAATCTATCACTTTACTCCCTTCATAAAGAACTGCAAAACGTTGTCCACAAATCAAGTAAGATTATTCAGCAGGAAGCACCTTTGCTGATTTATGATTATCCACATACACTCACAGCTATGCACATGCACACATGTAGTGTGGCTAATATCTGACTTGAGCCAGAGAGGTGATCTAACATACCTCAGGAAGTATGATACGTTGGAGTAGGAGACAAGGAATGAAGGTTCTAGAACAAGTCAGCACAGATTCTGATTGCTGATATCTCTATTTCTAATAATAATAATAATGATAATAATAATAATAATATTTACTATTAATTGAGTTCCTACAATGGGCCAGGCCCTGCACTAAGTGTTAGTAAATGTTTTCAGCTAAGCCTCTAGACAGCCCTGTGCTGTGGCTACAACTTTCCCGAAGACATGTTGACTGCCAAGGGAGTCATAGCCATTGTGAAGGGGTGGGTTGAGGTATTGACTAGCAGGTGCCTCAGGAATAGCTGTTTCCAGAGTACGCTGGCCACTCACGTGACACAAGAGTCAAGTGTTTCCTCCTCATTGCAACAAAGAAAAACAGTACAGTGGGGCGCCTGGGTGGCTCAGTTAGTTAAGCGTCTGCCTTCGGCTCAGGTCATGATCCCAGCGTCCTGGGATCGAGGCCCGCATCGGGCTCTCTGCTCAGCGGGAAGCCTGCTTCTCCCTCTCCCTCTACCTGACGCTCTCCCTGCTTGTGCTCTTTCTCTCTGAGACAAATAAATAAATAAAATCTTAAAATTAAAAAAAAAAAGAAAAACAAAGCACAAGGGCACCCATTTGTTGAGTCAGTGATTCGGGCGTTTGTTGCTCTCAGTTCTCTGTGTTTCCCTCCTTTACAGAGCACGGCTCAGTGGGTTCTTTGTGGCTCCAGAGACAAATAATTACACTTTCTGGATCCAGGCTGACAACGAAGCCTCCCTGTACTTCAGTCAGTCAGAGGACCCAAAGACCAAGGTATTCGCCTTCCTCTTACTTTCCTTTTTTTTGTCCCCAGTCCTTCACTCCTGAAAAAAAATAAGAATAAACACCAAAGCTCTCATCTTCTACTAATAGTGGTAACATGCCACTAAGCAACCAGGGATTTTAATGTTTCATTTTGTCGGGGGGTGGGTGGATTTATTTTTTATTAATTTTTTTGAAAATTGAGATATAATTGACATGATTTTAATTGTTGAAAAAGAATTTGGTTGAATGTGTTGGCATGTTTATTGAGCACTTACTATAAGCCCAGCATTAAGCTACATCTTTTATGTACCTTGTCTCTGATCTTCACAGCATCTCTGTGAGCTAAGTATATTTATCTCCATTTTCCAGATAAGGAAATTGAGGCTTAGAAGGATTATATGGCCAATCCAGGGCCACTTGGATCATAAGAGGCATAGTTAGAGTTCAAACTCATATCTGTCTGATTCTAAAACTTGTGCATTTTCCTCTGATTTTTCGGTAGAGATGTAGCCAGTCTTATTTAGGAATGTCCTGGTCAGCTTTGAAGGATAAGAAAAAGTGCTTTTAACAAAAAGCCAAAATTCCCTAGCACCATTGACAAAGAACCACATGTTCCCCCTCAAATTATTAACACGCTTCTATGAAATTGCTTTGCTGGCTGCTAGAGGAACATCATAGATGTTGATGTGGTCAAGTCGTTCTAGGGTTCTCAAATGGTTTAGTACTATTTTATCCATAGTATCATGTAAAGCTAGGGTTTCAGGTTGGCTGTTTCTGCTCTAAACATGGCCCATCCAGCCTCCTCTGAATACAATTTAATAGAGAGACAGAGACAGAGTGAGGAGTGGAGAAGCATACACAAGCACAGGCCCCAGGGCGACTGAGCTAACTTGTTGGAAAAACAGATCATTCCCAAGACCCTGTTAGTAGCTGTCCAGACACTTGCTGTTTGAGAAAGAAATGCCCATAAGCGTCATGGTGTTGATTGTGATATGCTTCTTGGGCCACAGGTGAAAATGGCCTCCATCAGGGTGGGCACTGCTGACTGGTTTGACACCTGGGAGCAGAATGGGCATGAAGGGACCTGGCAACGGAAGACTCCCAAGTTGGAGCTGGTTGGTGGCACCAGGTACTACCTGGAAGCAGAGCATTGTGGGAGAGCCCCCAGCAGGGGGATGAGAATTGGCGTCCAGATCCACAATACCTGGCTGAATCCTGATGTGGTCAGCACTTACCTCCGGGAGAAGCATCAAATCCGAATCCATGCCCAGAGACTTCCAGAAATCCAGGTGTGTGTCTCTTCTCTGTCCTGTGGGGTTGAGACTGAACTCTGGAAGGAACATCGTCTTGCCTAGAGGAAGGATCAACAGCTGGGAGCCAGGGACTTGAGTTGTAATGACAGTTCTGCTGCCAAAGAGATAGGATATCTATCCAATAGAGTTGTGAAAACATCTCAAAAAAATGCAAAGTCTTATTATTAAGGTAATTTTACTCATGGTCTTAGTGTTAGGAATTTAAGTTCCAGGTAAATTCTCTTTTAGAATCTTATTCCCGGGAGTAGAGATAAAGTCCTCCAAACAAACACACCCATGTATGCATGCACATGAGTGTGCACACACGTGATTCCATTGCTGTTACTGATCCAGGTCCTATCTCCCCACACATGGTGTTTTCTCCATCTGCTTTGTAAAGGGTCTCTCAGTGGCGCCCATATTTGTGTTGAACAGTATCAGTGTACTTTCAGTTGTTTGCTTCTTGGTGTACAAAGATGAGTCCATATGGACTCTGCTTTTCAAGCTTAGAGTCTAATAGTAAAACATGAACACAAGTAACCATAGAACAAAGTAGAAAAGAGCAAGTGATGTAAGATGACTGATCTTAGTATATTGTGCCTGTCAGGGAATATGCTAGGAGCAAAGCAGAGACTGAATAAACCTCTGCTCCTGCCCACCAGGCCACCCACCCTGGGAGAGGGCACTTTGTGAGAAGGGCTGAAAGGGGGCCATTCAGCGGCACTATTGAAGTCTCACACCCTAAAGAGAAGGGGGGACAAGGATGAATAGGGAGATCGACATATAAACGTTTTTGTCCGGTGCTGACACTTGGGCTCGTAGATATTTCTAGATGATAGTGAGTTTAGACAAAACTGATATTATAAATAAAAGGAAATAGCCAGTGGAGGAGATATGTCCCAAGGTTCTCCAGCTTAATTAGCACACATCATTTATTCCTGTCATTCTTGACAGACGCTGACTGTGTTTGGCAGAGGGAGCTTCTTCCTTACTTGGGACAATGTCACCAGTCAGCCAATCCCTGCAAATGCCACAGCCCATCAGGTGGGAACCTTCTTCAAATAATGACAGGTGGGGGAGCTGAGGGGGGGGGGGTCTTCATGCCCATGGTATAAACTCTTGAGGATTTTTTTTTTTTTAAACAGATTCAAACAGCCATTGAGGAGTTACTTGCCGTCAAATGCAAACTGGAACCGCTTTCGGCTGGCATCCTACTCTGGCTCGGATTTGAACAAGGTGTGCTTTCCTTGGCTTGACAAACGCTGATCCTCTTCTCCATTGTCTTCTCTCTCTCTTTTTCTGTAAAATGGGAACAATGTTCATTTCCTGCTACCAGAGTCAAGAAAAGTTATGGAAACTGGCTTTAGACACCTAGTGGCCCTGAGAGTGACAACACACATGGGAGGAAGCCGCCTGGTGTGGGTGTCAGAGAAAGAAAAGCCATTCCCCACTGGGCGGCATGGGGAGCGCTTGGCTACACCAAGTGCTCCCCATGCCGCCCAGTGGGGAAAGGGCAAACTATACAGGTGGGAACGAAAACACTACAACAGCATATTTTATTTAATTCAAATTGTATCCAAATAAAGGAATTGTTACATGAAACAGTCATCTTACCAAATTCTAAAAATATGAGGTTTTTAAGATGCTAAGATGAACTCCATTACATTCGGCACTCCTTGTCTCTTTGCTCCTCAGCAGTTTTTGATACCATGGTACAAAGAGAAAATCGTAATCGATTTTTGATGCTGTGTGGCAGACAAAATGGGGTTCTCACATCAGGAGACTTCAAGCCTTCAAGCACAAGCCTCATCCCGCTCACCCCAGGGCTCAAGGGTTGCTGTCATGGTGAACTCATAACTCAACCCCTCTACACATGTTGGGAAGCTCTGTCTTATCAGTGTCTATGCCAGTCTTCCTGTTTTATCTGCCTCCAGGCCCAGAAGGTTCCAGCTTTGAGGGGGAGCTCACCAGTGGGACAGAGCCCTTCTGTGGGAGGTTCAGCCTCCACCAGCCTCGACACCTTGTCCTAACACCCCCGGCTTCCCAGAAGGGCTACCGGCTAGATCTGTACACGCACGTAAGTAGCAGCCCTCACGCTTCCAGCTGATGTGGGTAGGGAGGGGTTGGCATTATTCTCTGGGGTTGAGGCTAAGGAAGCGGAAGCACAAAGGAGTAATTGCTGTGATCTGCCCAGTGCGTTTCAGGCTGAGGTTCCAGGTTTCTTAACTGCTGTTTCAAGTGGTGAACCGACACCTTGGTCCTTCATTAGTTAGTTGTTACATGGAAATGAAATGCCTTTGTTTTAACTGTGAGACCTATGGATGTTTTTATGTGCTCCAGGATCTTCTTTGCTCCCCAGGGAAGAGCATGGACTCTGTAGACAGACTATCTGGTTTTGATTATGGCTCTACCCCCTACATGTCCTCAGGGTCTCTCTTTAGTTTAACCCCCTGTGAAATGTGTAGTCATATGGTCTAGAATTGTGCTGGAGATTAAAAGAGATAATCTACTAACATGTGCACTGGTTAGGACTCTGTTAAATGCTAGTTGCTGTTATTTATTATAGTTTTTATTTTTTTATTGGTGGGTTGACTGGCACATTTCTTAAATAACATAGCCTTTGTGTCAACCTCTGCCATCTTTCATAAAAAGAGTACAGCCTATTCGCCCTTTGGGAGCTAGAGGGAACCTAACGGGTTGGCTGAACTCATGGCAGTGCTTGGGGGGGGGGTGGGTGGCAGGAGGACTCTCTTTCAGCCCTGAGATCATATCATTCTTTGATATTCCTCAAAATTCCATCTCCTATCTGTTTCAGCTCAGTGGAACTACCATGGGAGCTGGGATTAGACGGGTCAGGTTGGGGCCCCACCCATTTTCCGGCCTGCCCTTTGCAGGACAGGCTCCCAACAGGGGCGATTTTGCCCAATTTTGCCCGCTTGGGGAAGGTTGGCAATTATGGAGACGCTGCCGGTTGTTACACCTGGGGAAGTACTACTGGCATCCAGTGGGAAGTTTCTAGGGATGTTGCTAAACATCCCCTGATGCACAGGACAGCCCCCTCACAGAAAAGAATTATCCAGTCCAAAAGGCCAACAGTGGAAAATAAATCCTGCTATAAAGTCTTCTTGTGACAATTTTACTTAACTCAGAAACCGAGGATGCCGGTGAGTTAGAGTTCACGAACTGAGGCTCAGAGAGGTGAAGTGACTTGCTCAAGGTTGCACAGGGAACTGGGTCGGAGCAAGGGTGTTCTAATTGAAATGCTCCAAAGTACTGACTGCCAAGCACAGTGGTAGGCATTTAATAACTCTCTGTGGAGTCAATCACAGTTTATTCTGTTTGTCTTTCTGGTGAGACTAGTAAGCTCCAGGAGGACGAGACCTGGGCTGACTCTCCCTCTCACAGCACCAGGGAGTCTCCTAGGGAGGGGGGACCTCCTGACGACACATGGCTTGAATGGCTGCTTCTTGCGCTAATCGAACTCATGTTCTTTATTTGGTGTCCATAGTTGTGCTTTGCATACAAAGGCCACATGAATAACATCCTGAAGGTGACCGTGTATTTCACAACCGGCTCTCAAAACCTCATTAAGAAGAACATCACCTGTGACTGGAGTCTTGTGGGGACCAGTCCCAATAGGTAGCTAATCTGTGGGGAGGTGTGGTGGGAATTCTGCTGGCTGGGATGATTAGCTCTCTTGGGGACAGGGGCCCATGTGCGGTACTAACGATCTCTTATTTGGGGCCTCAGATATTAACCTGGGGTTCTTTTTTTTTAAGATTTATTTATTTTAGAGAAAGACAGAAAGCGTGCACACAAGCAGGGGGAGAGACAGAAGGGGTGGGAAAGAATCTCAAGCAGGCTCCACCTCACCGCTGAGCCTGGAGCCCGATGTGGGGCTTGATCCCACCACCCTGAGATCATGACCTGAGCTGAAATCAAGAGTTGGCTGCTTAACCGACTGAGCCACCTAGGCACCCCTTCACTTGGGATTCTGAACACATCTTATTCAACTAAGAAGTTTGATTTAAGAGTAGTTAGTTGTTAGGAATATAATACTTTTTAGAAGTACTCTCACACTTTTTGTGGGGATAGAATGATAGGACATCATATTTGGAAGAGACCATAGAGACTGTTCCTTGACATTACAGATGAGAAAAATTGGGACCCAGAGAATTGGTGAGTCACCAAAATTCATATAGCAAGTAAACAAAGACTCTGCAGTAAAACTCAGGCATCTTGCTCCCTTGATTCGGTGTGCTTTCCACATAGGTCTTACGGGTGACACTTTTGTAAGTGGTCTTACACCTGAGTAAGTCCAGGAGTATTAATCTTCTCTGTGGTTAGAGCCTAATGTATGACATGCTTCAGATGCATGATTATACTGTAATCTGAAAATGCTGCCGACATTGAGTGTTATGAATGAATGATTGACTTGAAATGTGACTCACTGGCGTGATACCACAAGCCGAACTGAGCCTGTCTTGGATGGGATGCCTCTACCCAGGGCACACAGGACTGTTGGGGTGCAGGGGTTCTTGGGGTGTCTCTCCTGATTGCACAGTCCACAGGCCCCCAGGTTGGTGAACTTGGCTCTTTGGGAAGGGGCTTCAGGAGCACATGGAGAGCTCCATTTCTGCTGTGGGCTTTGTTTTTCAGTTGGTGGTTCACTTGCACTGACCTCTGGGAGACTTGTGTGCATCGCTCCGTGAATCTCCAGCCGCCTCTGGCAAACTCCCCTGTGCTGGTTCATCGGATTGACCTCTTCCCTCTGTCTCAGGAGACGGGTGGGTTCTATGTGGATGAAATTATTATTGCGGACACAAACATAACAGGTGATTATCGAATCTGCTCTCATCAAGGGGCCTGTCTATGAAATGCTGACCTCAAACTTTTCTGCTAGGGGCGGTTCTTCTTTTAATGCAGAGGGAACACGTGATTCCCCGTCTTGTCTGCCTTGGTTCTGGAAAGAAGATAGGTTTGGGATTGTGCACCCTTGGTCCTTTTATCTCTCTAGCTAATTCCTTTTTTTTTCTTTTCTCCTGTTTATCCAATGCTTGCTCTTGCTTCTGTCCTCTTACCCCAATTTTACTACTTTCATGCTGAGAAGCCTTGGTTTCCTTATCTGTAAAATGGGCATAAGCAGGGCCCCATCTCATTGAATTACTGGGAAGGTTAACTGAAGTATAGCATGTAGTGAAGTAATTACAGGTCCTGGACCATGGTAAGTGCTCAATAGGTGGGCCCAACCTGTTGTTATTATTACTATTATCATTATTATTGTTAGGCCAACAGGATTTCTATACCTGTCCATGAATTAATATCTGTCATGCAAAGTGCTGGAAGGAACAAGGCAATATCTGGCTCTGTAAATGGACTAAAGGTCTCATTTATGCCTTCAAGCCAGACTCAGAAAAGAGAGTTAATCATGTCCTCATGAGAACAGGCTTGTTCTGCTTTCTGCCTATCCACATTCCTCCTACTCACCATTTGGAGCTCAAGGCTGGCCTTTCCTCCATGAAGTCCCCCTTGATCTCCCTTAGGCAGAGCGGCCTCCCCTGGCTTTGCTTGTCCATGAGTCTTAGGGACAAAGAGGTCATCAGGGGTCCTACTGAGGCTGGCCAAGTATGACAGGCACTCAGGGGAAGAGAAGCCCACGGCCAAGACAGAACGGTGCAGTCTGTCCCCCAGGATTCGAGGCTTCGAATTTTTGCTCACTTTCCCTTTTCCCTTTATAGTCTTTTGTCTGAAAGTTATAGAGCTGAGGGGAGGAGAGCTTGGGGGTGGGTGGCAAGAGGATTCACTTTTGGCCCTGAAATCTCATCATTCTAGGATACTCATCAAAATTCCATCTCTTACCTGTTTCACCTGTTTAAGTGTTTTGGGGCATCTGCGTTGACTTATTACTGATTTCAAACCCTGTTCATGTTATGGCACACTTAGACGATGATAATATTCAAATGGTGTGCTGGGGTAAACACTTGAATTTCTTGGGGCCCGAGACAACTGGTTAGGCCCTTTGGTGCCCTCCCCGCCCCCCAACCAAGCGCTGTCTGGATCCCCGGAGTGCTGAGGGGATCAATATTTCATGCACCTGAACCATCGACTGGGAACTCAGGACTAGTTGATCAATACTGTTTCCATTCTCTCCACACCCCCAAAGACCAGGAGCCAGAGCTCTTGCTCATTGCCCCCACCCTTTAGCCACCAAATGCTCCAGTATGTGGAACCATCTAGGGATGAGGGGAGGGGGAGGTAGGGAGGGAGGGGTGACTTGGGTGAAACAGCTGCCTTCCCACTTTGTCTAGTTTCCCTGCTGTTGATGACTTTGCTTTGAGGATTATTTAATGGCAAGATCAGGCCTGATAGTCATAGTTAATTGAGATTTATCTGATCAGCTTCACACTTTATATTCTCTCACCTAATCTCCTCTATGAAAGTTCCTTTTACCTAGTGGTGCCTACCACTTACTTCTCACTCAGATCTCAGAAGCCCGTGAAATGGTCCTACTATCTCTACTTTATAGATGAGGAAACCAAAACTAAGAGGGGTTGAGTATCTTGTCCCAAATCACAGAGCTGGGATGTGGGGGAGATTGAAATCTGGACACCAGAGCCAAGCCTTCAATGACTCTGTGCCCAGCTGAGCAAAGAGGCATTTATTGAGCACCTACTGTGCACCTGGTATTGTGCTAAATAAGCAGGGGACATGCAAAGATGCTGCCCTTCCCCAGTCTTGGGGAAGATGCGTCCCTTACCCAGGGGAAGAGGATATTAAAATATATTGTGCTGGTCATTTTGAATCTGCCATCCTGCTAAACTCTCCCTGCCATGCCGATTAATGTGTTATGATTCCCACTTTACAAATGAGGAAACAGAGAGGTTATGTTGATCAGCCAAATGGTTACCTAATGGAAGTGGAAAATCAGGATTTTGCACAGTGGTCGGTTTGAAAGCTTGCACTGTTTCTGCACACACGCTGAGCCCGCGCCGTGGGTGAGTGCTCACATACCCCCAGGGGGCGCCTGTGCGCTCAGTGTTCCTGAAGGGGATCAGTTGTACATTCCCGGAGTTGCCAGGGGCCTTGGGGAGGAAAGGGAAGGGGTAGCAGTCCACGCTGCAGTAGATCCTCTGTGTGGGGTGCCTCCATAGCATCGGGAGGCAGGTTAGCCTGGTGCAGGCCTTATAAAACGTTGCTATGGAGTTAGCGTTTGTCTCCCTAAACCGTGACCTTACATTTTCCTTTCTCTCTGAAGCTGAGTCCTCCTGCCTCTTCTTCCTTTGCTTTTCATGGTGGCAGACAGGTGGGACTCTCTGCTGGGAGTGGGGGTTGAGATCTAAGTAACTCAGCATTTGCAGTTGGGATTTTCCGCCAGACACCAGTTGCTTGCTAATGATGGGATCATTGGTCTCTATAGTTTCTCAAGCAGATTCCAAAATAGCTCGCCCAGGTGGGAATCTGGTGGAGTCGCTCTGTGTAGTGGGATCCCCTCCAGTCTACAATGTAAGCTTCTGGACGGTGGGGTGCGGCCGGGAGCTCCCACTCATCACCGCAAGGTAGGGAGCGGTCTTTGCTCACTTGTCCTTTCTTAGGATTGTCAGTTGGCCTTTGGGGACACAGAGGTGGGACTTTTATCGGGAAGAGCTACCTGAATTGTTGCTTAAAACCACGATCTCAGTCTTAGGAATGCAGGACAGACTGACCAGGAAGTCTTGTTAAAACACAGATTGCTGGGCCCTAACCACTCCGTCTCTAACTCAGTCAGTTTGAGATGAGGCCCGAGAATGTGCATTTCTAATGAGCTCCCAGACAATGCTGATTCTACTAGTCGGGGACTACACTTTGAGAACTTGTTTCTAGTGAATTTGTTTTAAAGTAGTTGTATTTTTACGCTGTTCAGCGCTTTCCATTACCAATGTTTTCTCTTTACTTCCCTCATTCCATTTCCCATATATTTATCTTATTGGAATCTTTCGAGGTGAATGAAATACTTAAGGAACAAAAAACAGCTGTTTCTAAGAACTTACCACCAGATGGCACCAGAGGCCCATAAGCGTTGCTTCTTAATAGTCAACAAGAGTCCAGCCACAGTTTATAAAGCAGTAACTAAGGATCAGGCTCCTCCCAACTTCTGGAACACATGTGTGCTCTAATTCGTTCTTTTCATTTTTCACTTAAACCCCAATAGAATGAAAGAATTGAGATGTTCTGCCTTTAACATTTTTCTTTCCATCTTTTTCTAACATGTTCCAAGATGAGTTCTACTCCTACCATGCTTGGGATGGTATATGAAAGCAGGTGCAGAGAGCTTGAATCTGGGGTCTACTCTCCTTGACTTAGTGTTCCATGGCCCGCTGGGCAGGAAAGACGTAAAAACCATCAACAGAATCAAGGAGTGAAGGAGCTGAGGTGGTGGAGGGGGCTGCCATATTAGCCAGCCTGCAGTCCTGCATTCCAAGTGCCAAAACTTTAACTCAGAAATGCTAGAGGCTGACTTGGGACCACAACAGAATGGTCCTGGCAGCCTTCCTTTCTGATATTTCCTCAAGTCCCTTAACTCCTTCTGGGAGCTTCCCGCCTCAGCAAGACAGGACCCCCTTGGGCTGGCCTCTGCTAGCTTCATCCCCAACCCAGATGGTATCACTCTGTTTCTGTATAGTTATATTTATGTACATCAACATGTAGTTCTTTTTTTTTTTTAAGATTTTATTTATTTATTTGTCAGAGAGAAAGAGAGCACAAGTAGGGGAAGAGGCAGGCAGAGGGAGAAGCAGGCTTCCCACTGAGCAAGGGGCCCGATGCGGGACTCGATCCCAGGACCCTGGGATCATGACCTGAGCCGAAGGCAGACGCTTGACTGACTGAGCCACCCTGGCATCCCCATCAACATGTAGTTCCTAATATTGATAAAGATCATACATGTTCATTATGGAAAATTTGGAAAATACAGAAAAAGACTTAGGAGAAGATAAAATGTCACTCATAATCCCTCTGCTTGGAGGTAACTTCTACTGACATGTTGGATCCATATTCTAACTCCCTTTTTCCTAAGCAGTTTTTGTATACATATACCCACATATATATGTATATATTTACTTTTTAAACCTCAAATTGGGACCACACATTACACACTATATTTGGCAACATGCCCACTTCACCTGATGGCCTAAATTGAATATTTCCCCATATCATTGAGGGGGAATGGTATGATTTTTCTAAAATATGATTTCATTGGCTGAATGATATTCCATCTCATGGTATGCCATGATTTATTTGACCCATTTATTGTATTAAAAGCAAGATTAGGCAGGCAGTGTGTTTGTACACGGGCACCAGCTAAGAAGTTGGCCAGAAGGAGTGGCCTGTGTGTCAGGTGGGGATACAGAGTGGGGAAGCATCTGTGGAACAGGGCACTGACTGCTCATTTGATGATATGAATGGGTTAGAGAATACCACGTTCTCTGTCCACTCTGTGCTTCAGGGCCAGAGCTGTGGAGGCCGGAGTCATCACTTTTTACTCTGGGTCCCTATGCTCGCAGGATCCATGCAGGGGCAGGGTGGAACATTCTGTAAGAATCAGAATATCTGGGGCGCCTGGGTGGCTCAGTTGGTTCAGCATCTGCCTTCGGCTCAGGTCATGATCTCAGGGTCCTGGGATCAAGTTCTGCATCGGGCTCCCTGCTCAGTGGGGAGTCTGCTTCTCCCTCTGCCCCTCCCCCCTGCTTGTGTGCTCTCTCTCTCTCTCTCTGTCTCAAATACATAAATAAAATGTTTTTTTAAAAAAAGAATGCTAATATTTACACTGCACTTCTTCTGCCGTGATGGGACAGGGATATCCGATATTTGGGAGGTTGAGATTTTGTCCTGGAAACATGGCCGACTGTCTGGTCTTTGAGATGGAGTTAAATTCTGTCTAGAGTGGCACTTCTGGATGGTTACTGTGGTTAAGGCTTTGTTTTTGACATGCCACAGCTCTGTGTCCACTGAAGGAGGAGAAGAAGGATCCGGATTGGTCCAGGTGACAACACAGAGGATCCAGAAGACAAGTCCACCTCTAGGAGGATACTTTCACATCCAACTTCCTACCACAGTGATTCCTGGTAAAGGGGCAATTGGAGTGCATCAATGTCTCACTTCCATTTTTTAGGGGCATCCCCAGGCAAACAGCATCCTGAGAGATTGTCAGGCAGAGTAACAGTCTTAAAGCTATTTTGAACGTGGCCTTCTTAAAATTAAAGATCTGGACAATAACAATACCATATCATTGTTAATACGATCCCAACTTTTTAGTTTTGTAGATGTGGAGATTGAGTAGATTAGCTTCCTGGGGCTGTCGTAACAAATCACTGAAACCTTGGTGGGTTAAAACAACAGAAATCTGTTCTCTCGCATTCTGGGGGCCAAAAATCTAAAATCAAGTTGTCAGCAGTGCCCCACTCCCCCCCAAGGGCTCTAGGGGAGGATCTGTTCCCCTGCTCTTCTAGCTTCTGGTGGCTGCTCATATTCTGTGGCCATATCACTCCCACTCCTGCTGCCGTGGACTCACTGTTTCTTCCTCTTCTGTCTCAAAACCTCCTCTGTCTCTCTCTTATAAGGATACATATGATTGCATTTAGGGCCTACCTGGATAACCCAGGATAAGCTCTTCCTCTCAAGATTCTTAACCACATCTTCTGCAATATAAGGTAATATACACTCTTTTGCCTTATAAGGAAATAGTCATAGGTTCCAGGGATTAGGATATTGACATATCTTTCGGAAGTCCACCATTGAGCCCAGTATACTGGAGCTTGCCCAGAGGTCATACAAATAGTTGATGGCAGGGTCTGGATGTGAACTTGGGTATTTGATTATCAGGTCAGTCCTATTCTCTCTGGAGTTTCCTAGGCCAATTTCTATGGTAACCTTGGTCCTTCCAAGTTAAACTCCATGGTGACACCATATGCTATTGAGAATTTTAGTGGTCATAACAATGTAGAAAGAGCTTTCATATGTAAGTGGTGTGGAACCTTTTCTAAATCCCTAAGAATGTACACATTTCACAGAGGATAAGGAATAGAAGTGATCACACTATTTATTTGGTAAAACCCTAGGAGAATCAGAAAGGAGGCTCAGGAGAGGTCAAGGGTGGCTGTATAAAAATTGGCACATGGTCCAAAAGTCTTCTGCCCTCCCAAGAAGAAAGATGGCTGGGCTTGCAAGAATCTTCTCAGGTGGGAGGAATGGTATTTTTACCCTAATAGGGCCACTTAGGACAAACTGAAGGCTGTGGGCTACTGGAGTCTGATACATGGGTGAGTGAGGGTCAACAGTGCCCTGTGTCTATGAAGTCCATCCCTGGGTCATGCTTCCCTTCTCATGAGCTGCAACCTGTCTGTAGATCCTCTTCCTGCCACCACGTTCTATTGTGATGCCCTTCACACCACTGCCAAACAATCCAGGAAAGTCAGCCGTAACCTGGCCTTTGGAAATGGTAATGGCCTCAAATTATCTAAATGTAGAGCAACCTTTTTTAAAAGGAGGAGAATTTTGTTTGCACTTTAGAAATACAGTGGTATTTTCTTAACACTCCCAGGCCGTGTGGAATTCAAGAGGAAGACCCTTGAGGAATTAGAAGGCATTCTGGGTTAAGTGTAAACCCGTCTCTCTTGGTTGGGCAGCTTCTGAATCTCCTTGGGTCTCACTTTCTTCATCTCTAGAGTAGGCATTAGGATACCTAAATGGCCCACCTCACAGGGCTTTCGGGAGTAGCTAATGAAATGGAAACTTTCGGTAAAGCAAGAACCAGAGTTCAACCACGAGCAGGGCTTAAGCACAGAGGGCTGTTATTTCTCTGTGGGGCTGTGGAATGGGGAAGCAGATGGTTGGGCTTAAAAGAATTCTAATAGAGAAGCCGAAGTTCAATGCCAACATTCCTCAGCTGGGTTGGCTAAGCTTTTATGGGCGCCAGGTGCTATGTACCTCCCCCAACTGCCTGTGAAAGGTGGCCAACTTCTCTCTGTTCTCAGGGCCAGCTAGAGTTTTCCAGGGGAAACCCACTATTTCATAAGGCTTTCAGGCATTACCAGGGTGTCTGGAGTGTATATTTGGAGTTGACAGTGAAGATGGTTTTGTCTGATGTGATGATGCTCTCTGCTTGCTATAAGATGGGATACTGATTAAAGGTATCACAATATAAAAAGTAGGCCTCTCCTTGTATTTGCCTTAGGAAACACACAGTTAACTGGGCTGGGGTTTCACTCAAAGGCATATTTTGAACTTGAGGGTCTCCTGTATAATTAGTGGACACCCTGACATTTTTTCTCTGTTATTTTGATGAGGAAACCTCACGCAGTGGAGTAATTCGTATCTTGTATGTTTTATATCAAAACCTTGTCCCACAGATGTCCCTGTGCGTATATCCGCTAGTCACCTTCGCAAGCTCTTACAGAACAATGCTGATAGCCTTACATCCAGGTACCTCAACGTCACTGACCTCATTGTAACGGAGGAGCTGAAGTCTTGCTATGAGCATGTGTGGACCCTCTCCTGGTCCACCCAAGTTGGAGATTTGCCCAATTTCATGAGGGTATGTATGGTAGTGGTGTGGGTTTGGTGTCTGGGAGCAATTTTGTAAAAAAAAAAAATCAGAATTATATGAGTGAAAACCATCATGAATTACTAATTTTGTTGGAATATTCACGTAAAGGGGTTCAGTGATCTTCTTTCGGGAAGTTTTCAAGGCATGTTTTGCATCTCATACATTAAATTGCTGGTAAAGCAATTTAAACCCAACATCTCCTTCCCTAACTCAGTGTAGGTAGAAGTTGTTGGTCGGTGTCCACCATACAATAATTCTACATCTGTTATTAGATAATTTAAGCAGATGTGATTGACTTAGATTATCATGGAGGCAGATGGCACAGCAGAAGGAAGTTTCAAAAAGGATTTGCTGTCTCTGGATAATGACAAAACCAGATGCTCTTGCATATTTAGGGTTTTAAAAAATAATCTAATGATCATCTAGCATTTGGTTATTATAAAATGAAACCCAAGATAAAATTTTATCCCCGTTATATGGTATTCTGGGTCATCTGGTTTTCAAACAAAATACTGGGGTGGAGATGGAGGATGGATGAGAGTCATCTTATAGCACTTTGCCCCTTACCTTTATGTGAAAAGACCCTTTATCATGAGATTTAGACTTCTTTTAGATTAGATGTCTGTTCCGTGACAGAATTCACCAGAAATATAACCATCTCAGGTCTCTGATGCAAATCTAACTGGAGTAAACCCTGCTGCAACCATGCGGGTGGTGTATGATGGTGGAGTTTTTCTTGGACCCATATTCGGAGACATGTTGGTTACTGCTAACCAGCACACTCAGGTGAGAGTGGATGGACCGCCCAAAGTGCAAGTACCACTTCCAGGTGTCTCAGTCCCTCCCGGATACGTAACGTGGACCAGTTTCAAGGATCAGTTTTCCAATCCATAAAACAAAGACAGTTATGCCTGTCCTCTCTCTACTTCCACAGTGCATAAAAAATGCTTCGAAAATAGAAGCGCTTTCTAAGCACAGCATCCTATTATTATAATTATCGATGCTGTTATTATGGTACCAAAAATGGAGAACCTCTGTAGCTACATAGGATTTATTACCTCCACACAGTGGCACCGGAAAGTAAATGAGCTAAGTCAGTGCCTTATCTCTTTAAAATGTCTTTTTATCTTTTCCATCTGCCCATATTCCTGTTATAAGTCATCTGCTTTTAATTTGAGAAAATTTAAAATGTTAAAACTATAAAGAATAATGTAACCAACACCAAATAATTGCCAATATTTTGATAGATTATGTTTTGTGTGTGTTTATGAATAAAAGAAAACACTAGAGATAAAATCGAAATGTTCTTTATCACGTATGCCTTCGTGCCATCCCCACACCCCTTCCCTCCATAAGCAAACAGTATTATAAATATAGTGTGTGCTTTTAATCCATATTTTATATGTAGAGCATCAAACAAGTCCTATTTTTTTCACCTTCCCCATCTCCAAGTATTGTAGAGTTCCACCAGATTAACATTAGTAACAGTGAGAGGAAGAGTCATGCAGTCTCTTATTGGGGACCTACCATTCTAGGACAAAAAGACCCCAAACCAAATGCCCAAGTACACTGTTTTCCAGGTGCATATCCACGTAGTACAATGGAAGGAAGGTGCCTACTCTGTTGGCATGTACCAGCAGATAAAGGACTTTGCACAGGTATCCAGTTGAATATAATCTAGAGTGATAAAAAGTCCTTGGGCAATTTGAATTTTATTAAATTTACTACAGAGAGGAAATTTACTCAAGATTTAGCATATTTGATTGTAGAAATGTTAGGTTTCAGCAAAACAACTGTCATTTTAAGAAAGCCTAACATGTTTTGAATCACTCATTAGGGTTTGTAACTGAGAAATAGAAGAAAGAAAAAAAATGAGTCATTAAACAGGTTAATTTGGGCACATTTCACAAGTGCTTTCTGAATACTCTTGAGCACATGAAATGCATACATTTGCCTTTAATTCTTCTGCATTTTTTTCAGGTGGTTGTGCGAGTGAATGATATACCAGCCCATTGCTCAGGTTCCTGTTCTTTCCAGTACCTTGAAGGGTCCACTCCCCAGGTCCACTCTGTGTGGTATTCCCTTGGTATGATTTGTGAGTTGGCATTGATATAGTCATGAACTTCAGACTCAGAGTGATTTGTTAGAGGCCGTGTACCTGGTGGTGGGTGGACAGAAGGTGCATCAATTCATGGGGTGGATGTTAAGTGATGCAGCAGAAAGTGTATTTTTTGTTCAATCTAAATGATATGGTTATGGTTTGAAATGGAGACAGGTGGAGCATTTTTTCTTTTTTTGAGAGAGAGAGAGAGAGAGAGAGAGAGAGTGCACACCTGAGCAGGGGAAGGGCAGAGGGAGAGGAAGAGAGAGAATCCCAAGCAGGCTCCATGCTGAGCAGGGAGCCCGACATGGGGCTCAATCTCACCACCCTGAGATCATGACCTGAGCTGAAACCAAGAGTCAGACACTTAACCGACTGAGCCACCCAGGTGCCCCGAGACAGGTGGAGTTTTGATGACCTAAAATGTTTTATTCTCTTTGTCCCTTGTTTTGAAATTTGTTTATTTTGATTTTTTTTCATTTTTTAAAAGTTGACTAGTGATCTCTTATTCCTAGTTTGAGAAAACTTCAGATGGGGGCTGTATACTGCCATAATAAATATAGATGCCCAATATTTGAGTCAGCATTCAACTCCTTGAATTTTGGGAGGGGAAGGTGAGAGGGAATGAACATTTGACATTAGACAGAGTTCTCTTAAATGGAGTTATATCACTGAGAGATGACTTTGTTCTTTTATTTTTTTTTTCCCTCTTTTAAGATGGTGACACCAACCTACTGGTTTATATTTTTGGAACTAGTTTCTCCGGTGACCCCCAGGCCCTGGAGGTTACGGTGAACAACACGATTTGCAAAGTTCTTTTCTCAAACCAAACGAACGTGGTCTGTCAGACAGACCTGCTCCCTGTCGGAATGCACCGGCTCTCCGTGGTGGTGAGGCCTTCTGGTCGTGCCATCAACGCCAGCGGAGAAGCCCTCTTCCTAAGCGTGGAGCCCAGACTGGATGCTGTGGAGCCTTCCAGAGCTGCAGAGATTGGTAAGCTGGGGAGCACCCCACCATGCCTCTGACCCTCTGAAGCTAGCATGCTTGCCGATATGAGGAACCTAGTCCTGTCACGTGATAAATTCTATATCCCCTACGAGTCACAGCTTTTTGTTTTCTGCCATCAGCAATTTTGTCTAATGAGCTACAGACTTTTGAGCCCTTAAATGAAGTCACTTGCCCCATAAAGGATCCTAGTTGGCTGAGGGTGTCAGGCATAACTGGGTCAGTCACTGAGGCACTGGGACAGTTTGGTCCAGGGGGAACACCACCAGATTGGGAGCTGGGACATGCGCCTGGGTTCTTGTCTTGCGAAAGTCAGATATGTGACCTTAGGAGTTCCAGTTACTTTTATGGGATGTGGTTTCCTAATAACGATGATGATGGGCACAGTATCATTTACTGAGTACCTCATCTGGGCAGTCGCACTCCCTAAATGCCTAGAGCTGCTCCAAAGATGGAATTATTATCCACTTTTTTTTAGATGAGGTAATGGTGGTTGGAAGCAGAGTGACTGGCCCAAGGCTTTCCAATGGGAAGAGGTAGAGCTAGCTGCGAACTGGGATTTTCAGAAGCTCAGCCTCCTGCTTCTTCTATGCCGCCCCGCTGACTTAGCTCTGCAGCGGGCCTGATGATGCCTGACTCACAGGCCTCCTACTTCTGTGTGAGATTAAAATGAGCCAACAGGTGGGAAAGGACCTTGAAAAGTAAAAACATTTGCAAATATGAAGCACAGGCCTCATGTACACAATCGTTTGTGGACTGATGTATAGTTGGATACTCGGCTAGCATGCAAAGCCAACTACTATTTGAGTGGGCGGTAGACAGAGGGCAGTGGGTCTTACCGACATTGACCCCATGGATTGTAGGTTAGTGCCATGGAAACCAGGGATCTCTCCATGCCTTCTGAGGGACACAACCAGTTAAAAACAACCCAGCCAGATTGTAAGAATGTCAGGAAAACTCACACTTATATGTGTTAATGTATGATTTTTTAGAGCATAAAACTACTTTCTTTCATGTCTTGGATTTGTGTCATTGTTTATTCTCTTGGTCAAAGAACTGTGGCTTAGAACATTTTTTTTTTTTTTAAAGCATTTCCTGCCACAGACTCATTGCTCAAAGGAACAGCTCATTTCTGACTTGACTTTGCCTGGAAGAGTGAATTATGAGGCCCACCCTGCCTCATCTCTGCACAGGAACCGAGCAAGCTTGCTCTATTTCTCGGTGGTTTCAGGCGGGGACCAGATGATATGGGGAGCTCGGGGTGAAAGATCATATTCTCTAGGAACTCAGTAATTATTGGTTTGAATTTAGGGCCTAAAACAGTGTCTTCTCCTGAGATTTTTAAGTGGCTTTGATCTTCTTAGAAGGTTGGCTTTGCAGTTCAGGTCACACAAACCCCGCTTCAGCTCCTCTCCACCCCCCACCAACTGGATTGCACACACCTCAAGTGCACACATGGGACCCTGTCATCTTCACTTCCCCTCTGTAGAGTGCTTTTCACAGGCGGGGTGGCCAACTGTCCTGTTTTCTTGGGACTGAGGGGTCTCCCAGGACATGAGACTTTTTAGTTTTAAAGTGAGGCTGTGGAACTCAGTGCTAAACCTTGGCAAGTCCCAGGCAAAGCAGGATGAGTCGGTCACCCTATCAGGGCATGCGGTACCAGCGATGCGTAGTGCAGGGATTTGTCTAGGAGGATTGCACTTCATCCTTCTATACTTTAGTAAAAGATGGAAGACTCCGAGAAGGGGTAGCGTCTTGATGGGTGCAAGTCGGCTTTTAGTAAGACTAAGGGGAAAGGGAAGGAGCTAGAGAGAGGCTCTAGCTCCTACTTTTCTAATTACTGGCTCTAAACTTTCCCTGCTAACCCTTCCTCTGCTCTGCCACTTACCTAGTATCAACCAGTGTCAATCGATCAATCAATCAATCAACATTATAAAGGCCCACGCTAGATGCTGAAGATCTTGGCACTCAAAGTGTGGTTCTGGACCAGTGGTATCTGTATCATCGGGGAGTTTTTTAGAAACGCAGAGTCTCAGCCTCCACCCCAGACCTCCTGAATCAATTTGCACTTTAACAGGATCCTCAGGCAATTTCTAGGAATAGTACAGTTTGAGAAATGCTGCTATGGGGAGTTTAAATAGAACCAGATTGAGGCCTACCAGCAAAGAATTTACAGAATAGCTTTATATGTAATGAATACATAAAGTAATGTAATCAATAACATTTGAAATCACCACTTGCCCATATGCAGAAGCACCCTAGAAAGGGTTTTGTTTTTTTTTTTTTTAAGAGAGAGAGAGTGTGTGAGGGGGAGATGGAGAGGGAGAGAGAGAGAGAGAGAGAGAATCCTCAAGCAGACTCCCTGCTGAGTGCGGAGCCTGACATGGGACTTGATCCCAGGACCCTGAGATCATGACCTGAGCCTAAATTTTCCATTACCTTGTCTTCCAGATCATTGATACATTCTTCTGCATCCTGTAATCTGTTGATTCCTTCTAGTGTGTTTTTTAATTTTAGTTATTGTATTCAACTCTGACTGGTTTTTAAAAATATATTCTCTTTATTGAAGCTCTCACCAAGTTTTTCCATTCTTTTCTCCAGCCTAGTGAGTATCTTTATGATCATTACTTTAAATTCTTTATCAGGTCTGTTACTTATTTTGGTTCCACTTAATTCTTTTACTAAGTTTTTTTCTTGTTCTTTCTTTTGGAGCATATTCCTCTGTCTCCCCATTTTGCATGACTTTCTGTGTTTGTTTCTATGGATTAGGCAAAATGCCTACTTCTCTGTGGAGTTGGGCAGACTGTGTGTATTTTTGCTGACTGGAGCTATGGATGTATATGCTAGTTACTCTTTTAAACCATGACTTTTTACAGAGAGAATAAAGAAACAAATAATAATAAAATTAAAAAAATAAGATGAAAGAAGAAAAAAGAAAGAAGAAAAAAAAGAAGAAAAAAGGAGAAAAGAAAAAAGAACAAGAAAGAAAAGAACAAAACCAAGAAAAAAAATAAAAACAAAATAAGACAAGACATTTTAAAAAGTAAAAATACAATAAAACAGTATAAATTAAAACAAACAAAACCCCCCACAACTCCACAGTTTGTTTTCTGTGCCCTAGCACCACAGGGTGGTTGGTGCAAGCTTGTGGACCGTGGGCTTGCTAAAGTCATAAGCTCACCAAGATGACTGAACATTCCAGTTATGGTGTCTAGACCCTAGTCTGGTCTAGGCTTTTATGGTGGGATAGGATTGTGAACTGTGTCATTCTCCAGTCCCTGTGATCTGAAGAGCTTTCTGGCAGCAACTCAACCACTTGACAGAGTTTTAGTGTTGTCTCTTTTATATGCTAGTTGCTCTTTAAACTGCAGGTTTTTTTGTGTTCCCAAGGACAGAAGGATCTGTTCCTGGTCCTTCAGTACTGTTCCTCACCACAGCCATTTTCAACATCGGGGGTGGGTGTTCTTGTTACTGTCTTTGCATATCTCTCACTGTTCTCTTGCCATTCTCTCTGTCTTTGGCTGTTTAATAGCTAGCTGGTCAGTCAGCTCTCAGTTCTTCTCCAGGAGGAATTGTTCTATTAAGAGGTGTAATTTGGTATGTTCTGTGGAGGAGGTGAGTTCAGAGTCTTCCTACATTGCCATCTTGAACTGGAACCTATTATCATCGTGATTTTGATTTGAATTTTCCTAATGACTAATGATGTTGAACATCTTTTCATGTCCTTCTTAACCATTTGTGGGTATCTTTGGAGAAATGCTCATCCAAATCCTTTGGCCATTTAAAAAATTGGGTTATTTGTCCTTTTATTATTGAGTTATAAGAGTTCTTTATATATGGTGGGTAAGAGTCTCATCAGATATATGAGTTGCATGTATTTTTTTCCCTTTTTGTGGGTTGTCTTTTTATTTTCTTGATAGTATTCTTTGGAGCACAAAAGTTGTTTTTAAATTTTTAAAAATTTTAATTCCAGTGTAATTAACATACAGTATTATATTATTTCAGGTGTACAATATAATGATTCAACAGTTCTATATATTACTCAGTGTTCATCATGATAAGTGTACTCTTAATCCCCTTTACCTATTTCACTCATTCCCCCACCCACCTGCCCTCTAGTAACTGTTTGTTCTCTATAGTTGAGTCTGTTTTTTAGTTTATCTTTTTTTCCCCTTTGTTCTTTTGTTTTGTTGCTTAAATACTATATATGAGTGAAATCATATGGTATTTGACTTTCTCTGACTGGCTTATTTCACTTAGCAATATACTCTCTAGCTCCTTCCATGTTGTTGCAAATGGCAAGATTTCATTTTTTACGGCTGAATAATATTCTGAGATATATAGATATATATATCTCACATCTTCTTTATCCATTCTTTATCCATTGATGGACACGTGGGTTACTTCCATGATTCTACTATTGTAAATAATGTTGCAATAAACATAGGGGTGCATGTATCCCTTTGAATTAGTATTTTCATATTCTTTGGGTAAATACTCAGTAATGTGATTACTTGATTGTAGGGTAGTTCTATTTTTAATTTTTGAGGAACCTCCATACTGTTTTGCACAGTAGTTGCACCAGTTTGCATTCCCATCAATAATGCACGAGGGTTCTGTTTTCTCCACATCCTCATGAACACTTGTTTCTTGACTTTTCGATTTTAGCCATTCTGACAGGTATGAGTTGATATTGCATTATGGTTTTGATTTGCATTTCCCTGATGATGAGAGATGTTGAGCATCTTTTCATGTGTCTGTTGGTCATCTGTATGTCTTCTTTGGAGAAATGTCTGTTCATATCTTATGCCCATTTTTAAATTAGATGATTTGCTTTATGGTGTTGAGTTGTGTAAGTTCTTTATGTATTTTGGATACTAATCCTTTATCAGATATGTCATTTGCAAATATCTTCTCCCATTCAGTAGGTTGTTTTTTTAGTTTTGTTGGTTGCTTCTTGCTATACAGAAGCTTTTTATTTTGATGTAGTCCCAATAGTTTGTTTTGCTTTTGTTTCCTTCAGGAAACATCTGGAGAGATGGTGTTACAGCTGATGTCAGAGAAACGACTGCCTGTTCTCTCTTCTAGGGTTTTTATGGTTTCAGGTCTCCACTTAGGTCCCTAATCCATTTTGAGTTTATTTTTGTGTATGCTCTAAGTGCGTGGGCCCGTTTCATTCTTTTGCATGTAGCTGTCCAGTTTTTCCAACACCATTTGTGGAAGAGACTGTCTTTTTCCCATTCCATTCTCTTATCTCTTTTGTTGAAGATAATTAACCATATAATTGTGGGTTTATTTCTGGGATTTATATTCTGTTCCTTTGATCTATGTGTCTCTTTTTGTGCTAGTACCATATTGTTTTGATTACTACAACTTTGTAGTATAACTTGAAGTCTGGAATTGTGATACCTCCAGTTTCCTTTTTTTTTTTTCAAAATTGCTTTGGCTGTTCAGGATCTTCTGTGGTTCCATACAAATTTTAGGATTGTTTGTTCTAGTTCTGTGAAAAATGCTTTTGGTATTTTGATATGGACTGCATTAAATCTGTATATTGCTTTGTGTAGTATGGACGTTTTAACAATTTTTGTTCTTCCAATCCATGAGCATGGAATGTCTTTCTGTTTGTGTCATCTTCAGTTTCTTTCATCAATATTTTATGTTTCCAGAGTACAAATCTTTCACCTATTTGGTTAAATTTATTTTATTAATTTTGGTGCAGTTGTAGATGGGATTTTAAAAAAATTTCTCTTTCTGTTACTTCATTATTAGTGTGTAGAAATGCAATGGGTTTCTGTACATTGATTTTGTATCCTGCAACTTTACTGAATTCATTTATCAGTTTTAGCAATTTTTTGGTGGAGTCTTTAGCATTTTCTACATATAGTATCATATCATCTGCAAATAGTGGACGTTTTATTTCTTCATTGCCAATTTGGATGCCTTTTATTCCCTTCTTTTGTCTGATTGCTGTGGCTGGGGCTTCCAGTACTATGTTGAATAAAGATGGCAAGAGTGGACATCCCTGTCTTGTTCTTTTTTTTTTTTTTTTTTAAAGATTTTATTTATTTATTTGCGAGAGAGAGAATGAGAGACAGAGAGCACGAGAGGGAGGAGGGTCAGAGGGAGAAGCGGACTCCCCACTGAGCAGGGAGCCCGATGCGGGACTCGATCCCGGGACTCCAGGATCATGACCTGAGCTGAAGGCAGTCGCTTAACCAACTGAGCCACCCAGGTGCCCCCCTGTCTTATTCTTGACCTTACAAGAAAAGCTCTTAAGTTTTTCACCATTGAGGATGATGTTAGCTGTAGGTTTTTCATATAAGCCCTTTATTATGTTGAGGTATGTACCCTCTAAACCAACTTTGTTGAGGATTTTTATCATAAATTGATGTTGTGCTTTGTCAAATGCCTTTTCTGCATCTATTGAAATGATTATATTGTTTTTATCCTTTCTCTTCTTGATATGATGTATCATGTTTATTGATTTGCAAATATTGAACCACCCTTGCATCCCAGAAATAAGTACCACTTGGTCATGGTGAATATTTTTAATGTACTGTTGTATGCAGTTTGCTAATATTTTATTGAGGATTTTTGCACCTATGTTCATCCAGAATATTGGCCTCTAGTTCTCTTTTTTTGTGGTATCTTTATCTGGTTTTGGTATCAGGGTAATGCTGGCCTCATAGAATGAATTTGGAAGCTTTCTTTCATCTTCTATTTTTTGGAATAGTTTGAGAAGAATAGGGATAAACTCTTCTATAAATGTTTGGTAGAATTCGCCTGTGAAGCCATCTGGTCCTGGACTTTTGTTTGTTGGGAATTTTTTGATTACTGATTCAATTTCATTGCTGGTAATTGGGTTCTTCAAGTTTTCTGTTTCTTCATGCTTCAGTTTTGGTAGGTTATATGTTTCTAGGAATTTATCAATTCTGTCTAAATTGTCCAGTAATTGGCATATAATTTTTTTATAATATTCTTTTCCAATTCTTTGTATTTCTGTGTTGTCAGTTTTTATTTCTCCTCTTTTATTTCTGGTTTTGCTGATTTGAGTCCTCTCTCTTTCTGTTTTGACAAGTTGGGCTACAGGTTTATCAATTTGGTCAATCTTTTCAAAGAACCAACTCCCGGTTTCATTGATCTGTTCTATTGTGTTTTATGTTATTTCTGTTCTAATCTTTATTATTTCCTTCATTCTGCTGGTTTTGGGTTTTGTTTGTTCTTTGTCTAGTTCCTTTAGATGTCAGGGTAGGTTGTTAATTTGAGATTTTTCTTGCTTCTTGAGGTAGGCCTGTATTTCTGTAAACTTCCCTCTTAGAACTGCTTTTGTTGCATCCCAAAGATTTTGGACCATTGTGTTTTCATTTTCATTTGTAATTTTTGATTTCTTCTTTGATTTCTTGGTTGACCCATTCATTGTTTAGTAACATGTTATTTAACCTCCATGTATTTGTGGTCTTTCCAGATTTTTTCTTGTGATTTATTTCTAGTTTCGTAGTGTTGTGGTCAGAAAAGATGCATGGTATGACTTCGATCTTTTTGGATTTATTGAGATTTGTTTTATGGCCTATTGTGTGATATATTCTGGAGAATGTTCCATATGCACTTGAAAAGAATGTGTATTCTGCTGTTTTAGGATGGAATGTTCTGAATATGTCCATTAGATCCATATGGTCCCATATGTCCTCCAAAGACACTGCTTCCTCATTGATTTTCTAGATGATCTGTCCATTGACATAAGTGAGCTATTAAAATCCCCTACTGTTACTGTATTAGTATCTATTATTTCCTTTATGATTGTTATTAACTGTTTATGTATTTGGGTGTTCCTATGTTGGGTGCATAAATAATTACAATTGTTATATCTTGTTGGATTTTTCCCTTTATTATTATATAGTGTCCTTCTTTGTCTCTTGTTACAGTTTTTCTCTTAAAGTCTATTTTTCCTGATATAAATATTGCTACCCTGGCTTTCTTTTGACATCCATTTGCATGGAAAATGTTTCTGTATCTCCTCACTTTCAATCTATATGGGTCTTTAGATCTGAAATGAGTCTCTTGTAGGCAACATATAGATGGGTCTTAACTTTTTTATTCATTCCGTCACCCTATGTATTTTGATTGGAGCATTTAGTTCATTTACATTCAAAGTAATTATTGATAAGTATGTATTTATTGCCTTTTTGTTACTTGTTTTGTGGTTGTTTTTATACATCTTCTCTAATCCTTTTTTCTCTTGCTTATCTCTCTCATGGCTTGTGCAGCACGGTTTGTGGTTTTTAATTTTGGTGAAGTCTAGTTTGTCCTATTCTTGTTGGTACTTACGCTTTGGTGTCATATCTAAGAAATAATGGCCTAATCCAATGTCACTAGGATTTATGCATATTTTTTTCCCGAGAGTTTTATAGTTTTAGCTTTTGCATTTAGGTATTTCATTTATTTTAATTTTTGCTTATGGTGTGAGGTAGGGGTCTGTCTTAATTTTCTAGGGCTGCTTATCCAGGTACCAGAAACTGGACGGCTTAAACAACAGAAATTTATCGTCTCACAGTTCTGGAGGCCAGAAGTCAAGGATCAAGGTGTCGACCAAGTTGATTCCTTCTGAACCAGCCTATGAAGGAGAATCTGTTTTGTGCCTCTCCCTTAGCCTCCGGTGGTTTGCTGGCAATCTTTGGTGTTCCTTGGCTTGGGGAAACATCACCCTGATCTCCTCTTTCATCTTCACTTGGTGTTCTCCCTGTATCTTTTCTGTGTCCAAATTATTTCTTTTTATGAGGATATTAGTCATATTGGATTGGGGCCCACACTCCAGTATGACTTCATCTTGTCTTAACTGATTACAGCTGCAATGACCCTCTTGCCAAATTAGGTCACCTTTTGAGGTATTGGCAGGTAGGACTTCAAAATATGAATTTTGGGGGAAACATTTCAGCCTAAAACAGGGTCCAACTTCATTCTTTTGTTATGTGGGTATGCAGTTGTTCCATTTTGCATGTATGTGAAAAAAATAGTAGTATAACATCTTAGAAGTGGAATTGCTGAGTCAAGAGGTTATGTACATTTAAAATTTTGATAATACCAAAATATTCTCTTTAGAGGTTTTATAGTTTATTGTCTGTGTAGCAATATATATGACTATATACTTACCACATCTTACTAACACAGTGTTGTTACCAAACTTTTTGATATTTGCCTATTTTATGGAAGAAAAATAACATTTCATTGTAGTTTTACTTTGTATTTACTTTGCTAAGAGAGAAATTAAGTATCTTTTCATAAGTTTAAGAAGCATTGTATTTTCTTTTCAGTCACCTGTCCATCTCCTTAGCCCACTTTATTTCAATTGGATTATTTTTCTTTCTTATTGATTTTAAGAGCTTTTTTTTAATATATATATTGTGGATGTAAGCCCTTTATATGTTTGTCTACTTGTTTAGTATTTTTGTAATTCATTTTTTTATTATTAACATATAATGTATTATTTGTTTCAGAGGTACAGGCCTGTAATTCATCAGTCTTACACAACACACAGCGCTCACCACAACACATACCCTCCCCAATGTCCATCACCTAGCAACCTCATCCCCCCACCCTTTCCCCTCTAGCAACCCTGGAGTTTCCTGAGATTAAGAGTCTCTTATGGTTTGTCTCCCTTTCTGGTTTTGTCTTGTTTCATTTTTTCCTCTCTTCCCCTATGATCCTCTGCCTTGTTTCTCAAATTCCACATATCAGTGAGATCATATGATAATTGTCTTTCTCAGATTGACTTATTTCTCTTAGCATAATACCCTCTAGTTCCATCCACATCGTTGCAAATGGCAAGATTTCATTTTTTGATGGCTGCGTAATATTCCTGTGTGTGTGTGTGTGTGTGTGTGTGTGTGTGTGTGTATCTCACATCTTCTTTATCCATTCATCTGTCGATGGACATCTGGGCTCTTTCCATAGTTTGGCTATTGTGGACACTGTTACTATAAACATTGGGGTGCAGGTGCCCCTTTGGATTACTACATTTGTATCTTTGGGGTAAATACCCAGTAGTGCAATTGCTGGGTTGTAGGGTAGCTCTATTTTCAACTCTGAGGAACCTTCCTACTGTTTTCCAGAGTGGCTGCACCAGCTTGCATTCCCACCAACAGTGTAGGAGTGTTCCCTTTCTCTGCATCCTTGCCAACATCTGTCATTTCCTGACTTGTTAATTTTAACCATTCTGACTGGTGTGAGGTGTATCTCATGGTTTTGATTTGCATTTCCCTGATGCCAAGTGATGTTGAGCACTTTTTCATGTGTCTGTTGGCCATTTGGATGTCTTCTTTGCAGAAATATCTGTTCATGTCTTCTGCCCATTTCTTGATTGGATTATTTGTTCTTTGGGTGTTGAGTTTGGTAAGTTCCTTATAGATTTTGGATACTAGCCCTTTCTCTGATATGTCATTTGCAAATATCTTCTCCCATTCTGTCGGTTGTCTTTTGGTTTTGTTGACTGTTTCTTTTGCTGTGCAAAAGCTTTTTATCTTAATGAAATCCCAATAGCTCATTTTTGCCTTTGTTTCCCTTACCTTTGGCGATGTGTCTATGCAGTAAGTGTATCAATCTTTCTTTTATGGCTTTGGGATTTATAAAATACTTAGAATGGGCTTTGCCTCTCTGAAATTATATAAAAATAAGTTTTCCCATATTGCCTTCTCTTTCTTTTAATGTTTTCTTTTTTTTTTTAAATAAAAGTTTAAATATTTGATCACTTTGGAATTTATTTTGGTGAGGATGTGAGGTAGGAGATCAGATTTAATTTTTTCAATACTATTCACTTATTTTACTTATTAGAAAATTCATCTATTTTTCACTTATATGAAATGCCACATTTATCATTTCCTATAGCCTCTTACTTTTCTGGGTTTATTTCTAAACTTCCTATTCTGTTTCAATGATCTGTCTGAATGTGCATGTTTTATTACTGCATTTTTTACATTTTAATTATAGTAGTTTTATAAGATATTTTAATGTCTGGCAGAAGACCCCGTTGCTCTTATTTTTCAAATTTTGTATTCTGTCTATTGCTATTATTATTTTTTTTAATTTTAAAATCAGCTTGTCTAAGTTAAATAAAAAATCCTCTTTGTATTTTTATTGGGATTGTATTGATGCCTCAGTTTATTTTGAAAGATATGCTACCTTCATGAGGTTCACTTTTTCTACCCATTTATTTTAGGTTTTTTAAATTTAAGTTTTAATCCATCTATTAAGTTCCACAGTAGCATTTCAAAGGTTTCTTCAAATTCTTCATGTTCTTGAATATTTCTTGTCAACAATGTTTTCAGATATTGTATCTTTTGTGTTACTATTGTAAATTGGCTCTTTTCTTCAATTTTATTCTCTATCTCTGAATCTTCAGGGCAAGTTCATATATTTAACTTCAGGGTATAATTCCATGCAGTCACATTCTCCTGAAAGGTGTTCATCAGGTTGGATAAGTTCTGCTGTCTCACCCTAACATGCTTGGGGAAGATAACCTTGTTCCTGCACCCACTTCCCACTCTCAAGGTGTATGTGTCTCCCTATTTGGTGGCCTCCCTGCCTCTCTTGTATCCCCTTCTGGGGAGATGGCAGACTGGAATCCTTGCCCTCAGGAATAATAAATGAGCTTTCTATTCGTTAGCTTGATCAAGTGCTGGTCCTCCAAAAGTGTGGCATAATATCACTATGATTGGTGCCATGTCTCTTCATACCGATGTCTACAGCAAGGAGACAGAAGTATCTGTGTTTGTTCTTCAGTGGTTAGTACAGAAATCCTGATGGCAGTGGAAGGTGATGTCAGTCACCTCTACAGCATCATGGAGACTAGAACCTGGTATTTGTGGTATCAAATCATGAACTGGAAGGGCTAAGGCTGTCATTTAAAGATGAGGGAGTGAGAACCAGTGAACTCAGGGTCAATGTTACAAATGATCTGCTTTAAGTGGCAGAGTGATCTGTGGCCCTGACTTTGGGCCCCAGCACTTTGTACCATGATGCTCTCTTATACTTGATATCTCAGAAAGAGAATAAGTTCTATAGGATTGGCAGGGATGATATTTAAAACTCTAGGGCAGGAAGAGTTTTCAGAGACCATCTACTTTACTTCCCTGACTCTTGGCAGCATTTATCTATGTTTTATTTTTAAATATCTCCAGGATGTGTTACTCCTTCTCCCTGCCTTCTACTTACCATTTCTCCCTGTTTATATAGTAGTTTATATATTTAGCATCAGTCTTTTTCTGCAGTTTGAGCAGGACTTGTGTTTTGACTAAGGAGCTTCATATTTTAATTTCATTTTCTCTCTCTTGTGGACAAATAATTTTTGTCTACCTGTATGGCTCTTCATTCCATCTGAAAATGCTTGATTTATTGCAGGAGGGCTCTGGGCCACCATCCAAGGCTCTGGTTTGGAAGATGTGAGCCTGGTGTTATTTGGATCTCGGTCTTGTGCCATCAACATCACCACAAGCAGTTCACGAAGAATTCAATGCAAAGTTCCCCCCAGAGTAAGTGGAATCTCCTCTCAGGTGGGTGGCCATTGTTAACATGTAGTGTAAGGGTTTTCACGAATCTTTTTTAGAACTTAATTAACCAACATGACCTTTTCATCATGAGAGTATGCTAATATTGTTGATATTGCCTATCTTGCAATAAAGTGGGAGGCTGACTCCACCAGTGGGGCTTGCAATTAACATCAGTTGATTTCTTTTAAAAGAACACAATCAGGCAGTCCCAGTTCATACTCTCAGTGAATAATAATGCCACAGAATAAATGAATTTATCTAGTGCATTTTCTGGGTATTGATTTGCAAAACTTACATATATTATCATCTCATTTCTCTCTTAAGCAAGCAACAATAACTTAGTTTTCACTAGCACTTTTGTTTTCTGGCATGGATATAAATGGTGGGACTTAGAAACTTCTAGAATGTCTGGTTCCTATAAAATGTCTTCCTAATTATTCCCTTATGCTTCTTTTTTCCTTTAAAAACAAGTCCCTGAGCTTTCCCTTTCTTCTTCAGTTAGTACTATCTCATAGCCTACCAGGAGATTTGAGTCCACATTCTTCCCTGGTTCTGTTGGTGAGAGTCATGCTCACAGTGGAAGTTGAACTATCTATTCCCAGTTCAGTGTCATCAACATTCTCAGCACATTCATGACCCCAAAGGATGACTGTTTACTGAACAGATAAAGACCCCTGGAAGAGAAATTTCAGAATCATCTTTGATCTCTGGCCCTACATTTTTATCTTATCTAGTTATTCAAATATTGTGAAATGTTCACATTTACATATAAACTGTATGGAATTCCAATATATAGTTGTACAGTAACTTGTTTAACTCTTCCCTATTATTGGACATTAAGATAATTTTCAAAATATCCTATTTTAAACAACAGAAATTGGGTCATCCCACTACATTTTGGAGCATATTTATTTTTCTCAGGATAAATGAATCTAAAGCTTTTGATATGTAGTATCCTGTTATCTGAAATTTCTTTTGGTAAAATTTGCCTTGTTCAGATTTCTTTTGCTAGAGAGAATAAGCATTAAAAAACAAACTTTAAATTTTGATCCAAGTAATACATGCAAAGATTAAAAGGAAAATAGTAAAACAATCCTGCTCTCTTACCTCTTTGCACCCTTCTTCAAGTTCCCTTTTTTGAAACAACTACTTTTAATTTTTTGAATATAGTTACAGTACCATTTCTTTGTTAAATCAATAAACTATGTTTACATTATTATAACTATTTTAATGATGTGGGCAGAATCAGGTAATATATTTTTTATTTTATAGTTTTCTTTCTTAGAGATTCTAATTCTTTTTCCTAATATGTTTTCCTCATAATAAAAATCCTCTACCTTAAAAAAATTTCATCACATCAATTACTCTTTTTCCTTGAAGCTGTCTGTTCTCCTGCTTCAATCTAACTTGGTGTTTTCTTGGTTTGTTCTACAGATTTAATCCTAGCACTTCCCTTGATTGCTCTCTTGGGTAGATTCACTGTCTTTCGGAGTTCATATCTTCTTTTTTGGCTGTTGTTTATGTTATGAGACCATAGCCTAAAGAAACATCCTAGGAAAGAATATGTGGGAGGGAAGTTTTCTGAGTATTTCCATGTCTGAAAATATTATTACACCTGATGGATAGTTTAGCTAAGTATAGATATGTTTGAAATTGCCATTTTTTTGCAGAACCAACTGGTGTGTTAATTGCAAATCATTCTTATTTACTCTTTAATCAGTTGGATGCCACACTTGCCTATTCTAAGTAATTGTCACTGTGTGTATGTGTGAGTGTGTGAGAAAGAGAAAGAGAGAGAGTGTGAGTGAGAGACTTGAAAGTAGCAATATACTTTAAAAAAATAATTTTCTTGAAATTAACCTTTTAAACTAATTCTATATGGACTTCTCTCAAGTCAGTCTTATTTACAGAGGTTTGATTTTAAAAACTGATTTTTCAGGGGAAAGATGGACCCATTGTGAATTTGACTGTGGTTACAGGGAACCATTCTGCAGTTCTTCCTATGGCATTTACATATGTCTCCTCTTTAAATCCAGTGATCATGTCCCTGAGCAGAAACAGGAGCAACATAGCAGGTAAAATACATGATACTGCAACATCTTTTTATTTTTAGGCCATTGATCCTATAAAGAAGGGGAACAATGGTCTCTTAATTATATCAAAGATAGCATTATATTTTGAATGGAAATTATTTTTTCTGGAAACTGGAACACTGCTATTTTCATTTTAGCCATCACTGAGTAAATCTCCTTATATCTATTTTTTTCCTTTATAAAATTGGGACCATTTCCATCATGAAAATGACATGAGAATTCAAAGGTAACAATTCAATATATACTTATTGAGCACCTGCTATATGCTAATGATAGCACAGACATGTAATAGACTTTAATCCCTGCCATTAATTTATAAGATTATTATTTTAAATTTATAGGTTAAGAAACTAAGGAACAGGGAACTGAAATAACTTATCTAAGATGTTACCTTTAGTAAGTAACAGAGCTGTGATTTGAACCCAAGCAGTCTGGTTGCAGATTCTAAGCAGTTAACCATTCATACTTTGCTGTAAAATACCATTTTTTTGGCATCAAGTTCTATTGCAGTGGCTATTTGATATGCTTAGAGAATAAGGTGTTCTGATTAACCAAGAATTCTTATTCCTTGAGACATACTATGTATAAAAAGAAGGAATTCTTTAGCATAGAACTACTTGAAACAATTTAATCTTTCATTGATAACTCAGATGATATGATAGGATGAGCTTATAACAATTTATTATTATGTCATACCATATCGATTTAGAAAAGTACCAGGTAACATGCCTTTCTGGTTAACTGGATGCCAGATAAGAGAGAGTTTATGGCAGCCATATCTAAGGATTTATTATAAAAGGCCAACGCATTTCCCAAAGAAAAAACTTGGACTCAATTTTTCTGGTACTATTTTCATTTTCCATTGCTCAAGAGCACATAAATAAAGGGACGTGTCCTTTAGCCTCTCAATATTGTTCAGCTCAGTTAGTGCAGAAGAAGGATTTGATGCCTCAGGTGACCAAAGTGTGTAAAATTCCTTAGTGGTATAGAGTCTTCCCAACAAAATAGGAAAGAAAGGAGGGAGTTCTGTGTTCTATTCAGATTCCAAGATTTTGGCTTTTAATACAATTTCCTATCTATGATGAAAAGAATTAGTACATTACATCAGTGTTTCAGAGGCATCTAGGATTAGCTTGACAATAGAACAAGAACCCAAGGAGTTCATGTTATTGATATTTACAACATGCATGATTTGCAGAATTTCCACTTGCATTTAAATCTTTCTACAGGCAGAATAAAGAAGAACATGTTATAAAATCCCCAAAGAGTGGAAGCCTACTGGGAAAGTCTCATTTGATAGTTGGAATGCTATAAATCTCCACCCAGGAGATGATGATGTTGATGATAACAGTGAAGCCAAGATGAAATTGAAGAAAGAGAGGAAGAGGGACAGGAGAGGGGGAGGGTGAACCTAATGTGCAGAACCATGCATGTGGTTTTTGTGGTTAGGCAGTACTGGATCTGAATGAATCCAAACTCAGCCACTCCTTGGGCAAGATAGTTGAATTCCTCTATCTTTAGTGTCTCTACCTGCTAGGTGGGAATAATTCTTTCAAGGTTACTGTGAAAATTGGAGGTAAACTAGGTAAAAGTAATTGAATCTAGGCACCAGCATGGAGTAAGTACTCAACAAATGCTTTGTGGAGTGAATGGCATCATTCTGCCAGATGCTGAGTGTTATATAGATAAGCCAAAGATGTCCTGCGTATATTGGCCCTATGTTGTTTACTACTTGACAGCAGGCTGGGACCCATTCGCTCAAAAACATGCCAATGTCAAACTCAAATTTTTACATAACCAATTATTTAAAATATAAGCCCCCCAATAAAACCCCAGATTTTTAACCTTTTAGAGCCTGCCATTTTGCATACCCTGCAAAACTGTATCCAACCTCTGTTAGCGATAGATAAGATAAAGTTGGGGGCTATAAAATACTCTAAGCCACTGGTGCCCTTTGGAGGTCTCCAAGCCAGAGACTACTGCTAAGTGACATCATCTAAACACATAGCCCCCTATCCCTCGTCCCGGGGAGTTCCCTTGCCTTCCTACCCTTCTGGGTGGTGGTCTCCTAATGTTGCCTGTGGAAGGTCTCATGCTGTGAGATTTTGGTAGCCATGCAAACCTGTCAAAGCACCACCCATATAAAACTCATTTTTTTGTGCTCCTGCCACCTCACTGTCATGTCTTTTTTCTTGTTCAACCCTGAAATCCTTCAAAGTCAATACACTGAGGTTTCAGACTTCACAGTAGAAATGAAGTTGGGAAGGCATGAAGAAGTAAAGAGGGTGTGGAGCAAGAAACAAAATGAAGTTAATGGAGGGCTTTTGAATGATGTACTGTACCAGAGACTGTCCTAGGATGTCTAACTTAATCCTTACAGTAAGGTGGGCTTACCATCTTACCGATGAAAAATCCAAGGCTTTGAGAGCCCAAAGTAAGTCATCCAGACTCACACAGATAGGAAAATGACAGAGCAAGGATTTGAACCTAGAGTCAGTCTTCCCAAACCCCACAACCCCTTGTGTTTGACTTTTCTCTTTCAAGTAGCCTCTTCTCCTCCTCGCCTGATGGACTGTGCTATTCTGTAGATGCCAACTCTGTAGTTCTCAAACGTTAGCAGCTAAAGGAGTTTTAGAGATGCTTTAGCCTGAGCTGAGTCTCTATGAGACACAGGAGAGGTACATGTATTTATTTCCACTCTTGCCGTTGCATGCTTGATTTCTGGCTCTTGTTGACACTCCGTTGTCTGAAGACTGGATTTCTCCTCCCCTATCTCTCCAATTAACTTAATAGACTGGAAGAAAGCTTCAATCACATCCTTTTCTTGCTTAGAAACCATTGGAGGGCTCTGCTATCTACTGAATTAGGTAAAAACCCCTTAGGATTTCTTTCTTGGTCTTCAGCCATATACCCACCATCAACCTGACCTAGTCCCATAGAGTCCCTGACTATATACATGTATCTGGTCTTCCAGAAAGTCACCCAATTCTCTTTCCTTCTCTCCAAGCCACTGGACGGTTAAATGAGAAAGTGCTACAAAAGACTTTGGGTAAAACTGTGAAGTTTTTAGAATTGAATTGTAAACCCCCTATTGTTTATCACTTCCTCTTGGGACTTATTTTTCCAATAGAATTTCAAGCACCATCTTGTCCACGAGGTCTTTCTGGATATTCAGAATGCTGGTGTGGTTTGAACAAACCCACTGCTTGATTTTCACCTCGTACAGCGTGTCTTGTACTGAAGCTATTTTAACACCTATTTTACTAACTTTGAAGTCTCTTTGAAGGCAAGGTCTGTGTTTAACTTATTTTTATTCCCTTTGTGGCATCTTCTTGGTACTCAGTAACTATTTAAGGTAAAAGGAATTGAATTAAAGTGTCGATAGCATACATGGCATTTTAGTAAAGTTGCTAATTAAACTAAAAAGGCACTGAAATGTAAGAGAGGACTGGGCTTAGGCCTTGATATTTCCCGTAAGTAGCTATTAAACGTTGACTGCTGGACCTTACTTTCCTCAAAAGCTGAATGCTAGCGCTTCTAACTGCTCTGTCTATGTCATGAGGACAGCGTGAGGACGAAATGGGATGCCATGTGTGAAAGTGGTCAGCGCGCTCTGTGGTACTGCACTCCTACACAGCATTATTAAGGGGTTCAGTGTACACAAAGTATAGCTTTAGACTTCTATCAGCAGCAAAGAGGAAGTTAAAGAAAAGGACTTGGGGGGTTAAGTGTCTGACTCTTAGTTTTGGCTCAGGTCATGATCTCAGGATCCTGGGATCGAGCCCCGCATTGGGCTCCGTACTCAGTGGGGAGTCTGTTTGAGGGTTCTCTCTCTCCCTCTGCCCCTCCCCCCACTCATGCACATGCATGCATGCTCTCTCTCTCAAAAATAAAAAAATCTTTAAAAAAAAGACTTGGGGTGCTGGGTGCTGGTTGTGAAGACCATCAGCCCCCCAAACTACTTCTCGATTTATCTTTGCATCTTGATTTGCTTTTTTTAAAATTTTTTTTATTTTTTTATTGTTATGTTAATCCCCATACATTACATCATTAGTTTTAGATTTAGTGTTCCATGATTCATTGTTTGTGCATAACACCCAGTGCTCCATGCAGAACGTGCCCTCCTCAATACCCATCACCAGGCTAACCCATCCTCCCAACCCCCTCCCCTCTAGAACCCTCAGTTTGTTTTTCAGAGTCCATCGTCTCTCATGGTTCTTCTCCCCCTCCGATTTCCCCTCCTTCATTCTTCCCCTCCTGCTACATTCTTCTTCTTCTTTTTTTCTTTCTTAACATATATTGCATTATTTGTTTCAGAGGTGATGTGGTATATATATACAATGGAATATTATGCAGCCATCAAAAGGAATAAGATCTTGCCATTTGCAACGACGTGGATGGAACTGGAGGGTATTATGCTGAGCGAAATAAGTCAAACAGAGAAAGACATGTATCATATGACCTCACTGATATGAGGAATTCTTAATCTCAGGAAACAAACTGAGGGTTGCTGGAGTGGGGGGTGGGGTGGGAGGGATGGGGTGACTGGGTGATGGACACTGGGGAGGGTATGTGTTCTGGTAAGCGCTGTGAATTGTGCAAGACTGTTGAATCTCAGATCTGTACCTCTTGATTTGCTTTTGCATGGAGTTAAATTAGTGCCTCTGGAGTACAATAGTCCTGACAATTTTGCTTTTTATGCCTTGAGATTGTAGGCAGTGGCTCAATTATTCTGAGAGTTACTAGAAGTTTCATGAAAAAAATTCGACTGGCATTGAAGTGTTCAGTTACAGTGGTATGCACAGGGCTGATCATGTATTTAATCCTGAAAGATAAGTTTAGATTGCATAAGTGGTTGAGGTCACAAACCCACATCGTAGAGGCTAATGGATTCTTTTCAATGCAGGAGGCGAGACCCTTTTCATCAGAATGGCACTTCTGGTAAACTACACCGATTTGGATGTGGAAGTTCACGTTCAGGACACTGTGGCTCCAGCTCACGTGCAAATGCCTCAGGGCCTAGAGGTGGTGCTGCCTCCGCTGCCCGCCGGCCTCCATAGGCTCTCAGTCTCCATCAATGGGGTCAGCATTCGCTCACGAGGGTGAGGTGGATGCTTGCCATTCATTTTAGGTCTCTTTCATGGTCTAGTGATTCAGTTGAGGAATTCTGGCTTTGACTTAGGTCTTCACTTTCCCCCCTTCTTCTGAAGTTAGGCGATAAACACATGAGAATCATACAATTTGAAGAAATCTTAGAGACCCTCCTGGACAATTCACTCTAAAGACCCATCCAAAGGCAATGTTTGGCTTATTAGTTGGGGAAGAGAAACTTTCTGGAACTAGGATGTCATGGCTTTGGTTAAGATGGGGGTGCGGTGAGCATTTATATGTGTTGGGGGTATATTCTGTGCTTTAATTAGAGTCTGTGACTAAATAAGACCTTTAATAAGATTGTGTCTGGGGCTTTGAATAAATGGCTTACAATTGTTGCCCAAGCTGTGCTCAGATCCTCTTTGCCCCAAAGTCCCTCTGCCTAGTATTTCTCCAGAAGTTTCCTCTCCTCATTCCAGAAAGTTAGCTAAACTGTATGGGGCTGATGCCACCACATGATACTGGCCCAGGAAAATATCCCACACAACATTTTCTCCCCACTGTGTCCTTTCTTTTCTGTGAGGCAGTGCCATTCACACCTGCTCTCCATCACTGTTCCCTGTGTGTTCTTCTCTCCCCAATACCAGTGTCTCTCTGTCTTGTTCCTTCCTTTCTCTCTTTCTGACTCAGTTATTTTATAACAATCTCCCCATTCTCCGCAGGGTTGATCTTCACATCCAGTACATCACAGAAGTTTTCAGCATTGAACCTTGCTGTGGGTCCCTTCTGGGTGAGTGGTTCTCATATCATTTATTCAGCAGGTCTGCTCACTGGATATTCAGGTTGTGTTCCTGGATTTGAACCAGTGAGACCAGAGATGGGACATCAGGGAGAGGAGCTTTCCTTGTGCTCTGGGAATTGAGGGGTGTACTTTGAAGGGTGTGGAAACCGGTGAGCCCCAGTGAGCTCAGGAAATTGACAAATTTTTATGACAAGATGTGCCTGGTTTTGTTTGTCTGATGAGAAGAGGCTGAAACACCCAATGGATAGCACATCTCTAGAGGATATTAGAAAAACAAGGGAAGAGCATCCTATGTTATCCTTTTAGATACTGGAGGTGCAAGGAGAGAAGGAATGAGTCTGGTGTCTTCACTTTCCTCTGGGGGTGCAGATGAAGGACCCAGAAGGAGTTAGAAACACAAATGTCAATATGGGAGATATAAGGACAAGACAAAAATCTGGAAAACTATCCATTTTTAGAAAAAAATTGAAAGCTCTATATCTCCATGTGAATAATCATTGTGATAGTGTATGTAATAGTGCTTTATCCTTTTTGAGTATAGTAAAATCCTTTTTAAGGTTGCTTGCCTAGACTGCAAGTTTGGTCATGATATGAGGTACCTTGCTCCAACCCCTGTTCTGAAGATGGAGCTTGCTCGTCCCTCAACTAGAGAGACAAAATCTAGGAATATAGTAGCAGGATCACAAGCATGTTTCAATATTTCAGTGGCTCTTGAGATGTCTCAAAACACACACATGCACACACACAGAGGTATGCCTACATGATATATGGACTATTGGACTATCACATAGAATAATATAGAAGATAAGTATGAGACTTCAACAAGTTGGATTTTTTTATCAGTGTATAAGTTGAATATATACAGAACCATCTACATATACTCTACATCATAACATATAGAATAATAGGGAATAATATGTGAGATCATATGGCAAATGACAAGAAGACTAAGGGATTTGATTTTCCATTAACATAGACATTATACATATACTCTGTCTACATAATAATTATATAAAATATTATTACAGATTAACATGCCAGATAACATAGCAGTGACAAGAACACTTCCAGAAATAAGATTTTTCATTAGTGTCTACATTGACCAAAGTGGCTTCTAGGATCTATAAATATACTTGAAAATTTTGTCTGAAGTATTATAAACATCCTTCCCCTATATAACAATTTACATTGTTTTACTATTACGTGAATTTCAGCCCATCTAACTCCTGCCAAAATGATCACAAATTTAACATTGATGGGGTGAGATGAAGTTGCTGAGGTTTTGCTAACAGCCCACCTTCCATTTAAATTGCGCTGGGGTTTGCGCAGGTGCTGTGAGTTCCTAGTTCTGAATATCAGCTTTTAAGTTTTGTTTTCGATGTTCATGCTTTAGGTGGAACCATCCTCAGCATCTCGGGAGTAGGATTCAGCAGGGACTGCGCTCTGGTTTGGGTGCTTGTGGGTAATCGGACCTGTGACATCGTGAACTCAACAGACACGATCATCTGGTGTGAGACCCCGCCCACTGCCCTGCTGCCTGATGCAGCCGTTCCTGCTGTCCCAGCCCCGGTGGAGGTCTGGGCTGGCAATGTGTCCTCTGCCCGAGGACCCTTACCCAGCCTGGTGGGGAAGGGCTTTACCTTCATGTATGAAGCGGCAACAACACCAGTGGTCACTGCTGTGCGAGGAGAAATGACCAGTAGCAGCCTGAAACTCTCCGTGGAAGGAAATAATCTCCCCAACTCAGTGATCCTTCTGGGGGTCTTAAACTGTGATCTGGAGGCACAGTCCTTAAGGAGCAACATGAGCCTGTCTGGGTGCTCTTTTCCTCTTCACAGTTTGGAGGCGGGCATCTATCCTCTCCAAGTACGTCAAAAGCAGATGGGGTTTGCTAACATGTCTGCAGTGTCCCAACAATTTGTGATAACACCCCGGATAATGGCCATCTTGCCGACCCATGGATCTGCTTGTGGCGGGACTGTACTCACAGTGAGAGGGCTGGCTCTCAACTCTAGGAAGAGGTCAGTTCGGGTGGACCTTTCAGGTCCATTTACTTGTGTGATTTTGAGCTTGGCGGACCAGACAGTCCTCTGCCAGATTAACAGAGTGGGTGACCACTTGCCTGATGCTTCCTTCACCCTGAACATCACAGTCCTGGTCAATGGGCTACTCGGTGAGTGTCAGGGCAATTGCACTCTTTTCTTGCAGGAAGAGACAACTCCCATCGTGGACTCCTTGACCACTAACATCAGTGGGTCTCTGACCATGGTGCTAATTAGGGGTCAGAAGTTAGACATCACAGCAGATGAGCCAATGGTGTTTGTAGATAATCACCTTCCCTGTGTTGTAACTTTCTTGAATGCAAGCCATGTGGCATGCTGGATAAGTGACTTGACCCCAGGACTCCACTATGTATCTGTTTTTCATACAAGAATTGGATATGCTTGTTTTGGCAACGTTTCCGGACACTTCTACATTTTGCCTCAAGTGTCTCATTCTTTCCCCAAGAATTTCAGCATCCATGGCGGAGGCCTCTTGACCATGGAGGGTGCAGCTCTGCAAGGAGAGAACAGCACACTAGTCTTCGTTGGCCGGCAGGCCTGCCTGACCGTGAGCATCAGCTCCGAGCTCATCCAGTGCGTTGTTCCTGCAGGAAACGGCTCTGTGGGCCTGGTCCTCGAGGTAGATGGACTTTCATACCGGATGGGAATCATTGGTTACAGCAGTACCTTCACCCCCCAGTTACTCTCTATTTCTCAGACTGATGATGTCTTAACCTTTGTGGTGGCCCGGGTCTCAGGAGCTGAGAACGTTGACATTTTTCTTGGGATGTCACCGTGTGCGGGTGTCTCTGGCAACCACACGGTTCTCCAGTGTGTGGTCAGATCCCTTCCTGCTGGGGAGTACCCAGTCAGAGGGTACGACCGCATGAGGGGCTGGGCCTCATCCGTCCTGGTCTTCACATCCACAGTCACTATTTCGGCAGTGACTGAGAACTTTGGTAAGTCAAGCAAATCAGACAGACCTCTTTTTTTATGTAAATGAATTAATAGCTACTGTTACCATTCTAAAAGGTAGGAAATCAACCGCAATCTGAAAGACAGAAGGAGAGAGAAGACTGATTGGCCTCCTACAGTCCACGTTTCCTCCTAAAACTTGTCTTTGGCATGCCCCCTGTATGAGGCTTTGTTTTTTTTTTAATCAAGGAATTTGTGCAGATCCCGGAAGTGTGATTTTATTTTAATTTGATTTCTTAACGTGATTTAATTTGTGTCTTCCATGATTCCACCTGGAGGGGCTCATAATTTGATCACGTAAGTAGTACATAGGTGCCGTCACCTCTTTCTTAGACCTCTCTGCCAGCCGGAATTATTTAAAACTTATTAAATATCATTAACTTTTATCATTTTGGAATTATTTCACAGATGAATCCACACCCCAGCACTAAGAGGTCAGCTGCATAGTATGATTGCATTGGTTGAACTGTTTTCTCCTTTTATTATTTTTTTTAAGGATTTTATTTATTTATTTGTCAGAGAGAGAGACAGCAAGAGAGGGAACACAAGCAGGGGGAGTGGGAGAGGGAGAAGCAGGCTTCCCGTGGAGCAGGGAGCCTGATGTGGGGCTCGATCCCAGGACCCTGGGATCATGACCTGAGCCGAAGGCAGATGCTTAATGACTGAGCCACCCAGGCGCCCCTGTTTTCTCCTTTTAGATAGATATACTGAAATTTGCCTTGCCTTTTTTTCCAGTGATGGCTTTGGTTTCTGTTCAGGTAAAGCCCTACTGCACTTGAGACCGCTCAAATTTGACTGTGATGCAGAAAGTAACAGGGAAATTAAGGGAGCTGAATCTTAACACCGATGAAGTGCTAACCAAGTCAATTCTTAGAACAAATTTCTCTGGCCTCGGCTGGGTGGAATGCTATAGGGATTGGGATTTTGGTCCTGAGTGTGTTAGTAATTTAGCGGGGTACATTTCTATGGATAAAGGGGTTTGGGCTGGATGATCCCTAGGTCCCCTTCCTTCTACGATTCCATGATTTTTATGATGAGAGAGCAGGGCTATGAAATGCACCCTAAGCAAAGTGTTCTTCTTGGGTTTGTCAGGTGGGTATAAGAACCACCGAGACTTGACCTGAGGGCAGTAGACACTGGAACTCCATCTCAGTGTGGACTAGAGGTTGCCACATCTCTGAGAGTCCAGGTGACATTTACTTTTTTTGGTTCTCAGACTGAAGCAAAACATGATGTTTGTTTGGAATTGTTACACTTTTACCCATCAGGGATGGGTGCTGTCCTGTGTTGCTGGTAGAAGTGTAAACTGGTACAACATTCTTTTGGAGAGAAAGTTGGCAATATCCATCAAATCTAAAACCTTACTTTTCCTTTGACCTAGAAATCCCACTTCTAACAGTTTGCAACAGTTTTATGCAAATGAATGTACAATTCCTCGGCACCATTAATTATAGTGAGAGAGGAGAAATAAGAAAAGAACCAGTATGGAGCCCAGTGCGGGGCTCGAACTCACGACTGTGAGATCAAGACCTGAGCCGAGATCAGGAGTCAGATACTTAACTGACTGAGCCACCCAGGCGCCCCTAGAAAAAATTTCTTTGTATAAAAATATAGATGCTTAAAAAATTCTGGAAGGATTCACAAGAAACCAAACGTGGCTACCTCTACGGAGTGAGCTAGGTGGTTTAGTGGAACTTTTACTTTCATTGTATACTCTTTGGTATAAAAAAATTAAGAATGATAAATAAGCGTTACTTTTCTATATAAAAATCATTACATTTTTATAGATTGTTGAATATGATTGGAATCTGACAGAACAAGGACTCCAGTCTCTGGAGGCCAGAGCTTAGTGGGAAGATGCTAAGGATACTGGAACATAAAGCCAGTTCTGTAGATTCTGGAGGGCAGAAAAAGAATGAGGGGGCAGCAAGAAAGCATGGATCTGAATTTTGAGTTAAGTAGAGAAAGAGAGATTTGCGTTTGTAATCATGAACTTATGTTTTGTTTTGAAGGCTGCCTGGGTGGAAGGCTTGTGCATGTGTTTGGAGCAGGATTTTCTCCAGGGAACATCTCAGCTGCTGTGTGTGGTGCTCCCTGCCAGGTCTTGGCTAATGCTACAGTGTCAGCCTTCAGCTGCTTGGTCCTGCCCCTGGATGGTCTGTACAAATGCCACATATTTTTTTAAGGGTGTACATAAAAATGATATTCTTTGGTTAACTGCATTTTTGTAATCAATGCTGTATTGACACCCAATTTTTCTATGTGTTCTTGGGAAGAGGATTTCTCTATTCCCCATCTAAAATGTTAGATGGGACTGCCTCTTAAAACGGTTCAGAATAACTTTTGTCATATTAATGGCAATGGAAAATTATCACCCGTGTTCTTGATGGTTGTCGTATGATGATGGAGAAAGTAATTGTGAGTTCTGAATATTAGTTTTAATGCCAGCCTTAGACATCATGGAGTATACAATCTCTTGGTCTTGTTCTGAGGTGGAATTGTTGAAAACATCTGCTTATTGGAGATACTAGTGTAGGGATTAGATCAGCGAGCTGGATATCTCTTGCGTATTTCCCTGGTGCGCCCAGTTCTGGAATTCTTATCATAGGCAAAAGAGCCAACATGAACACTGTCCTCTTATTCTGTAATGCCCAGGGAGTTACTCAGTAGAACACCGTGATCTCTCATTGCTTTACGCATCACAGCTGTCATGTAAATTGGGGTACAAGAAGCTGTGTCTTTGTTAGAGAGAAAGGTACAAAGTTTTGATAGTCCCATGATGGGGCTTTCTAATAGTGGGTAATTACCCACTGAGCATCAGAAAAAAAGTCAAAGGGAAGAAATTGCCATTATCACTAGAGGACCAGCTTAGCCAGCTGATTAACTTGTTTGCATAATCATAGCTTTTGTACCTATGTGCTTAGAAACCACTTGTACACATGCTTTCAGAATAATGCTTTAAATTATATTCCTAACTTCTGTCTGCAACTTGAATGTGGGTAAAAGATTTACAAAGTGATCAAAGCATCACTTTATCTGAGCTTAGACAAAAATTCCACCATGGGTAATTGGTGATGGCAGTTGACATTAGATTGTCTTAGCCAAGAAGGGGAAGGGGGTGGAAGGGGGGAGAGAGGGAGGGAGAGTGAGAGAGAGAGAGAGAAATGATCCTTGTTTAAAATACAAACTAGAAATGGAATTTCCTATTATCATCATATGTATAAGCAGAGCATCATAGAAGAGAGATCTATTCCACGGAAGATTCCACAATAGGAAACTTAAAGTGGAAGAGTTAGGTTTAAGCTTCTTCCCTTCTCCACTCTCCCTCTTGGGCATAGACTCCATTGAGAAGTACTCTTCTCAGTGCTGGCACAGTGCATGTGTCAGATTGATGCTTAATGAAGGAATGAATGAATTGGGAAATTGTGCAAACAGAAAACCAAGACTCCATATTTCTAGTTTCCAATATATAACTAATACTGCTACAGTCTTTTTAAAAGGCTGTCACGCATACACAGCTTAAGTTAATTAACTTTTGAAAACTCCTTAGTATTATGTCAGGACACAGTTTTGATTAGAAGTACAAAATAAAAATCACTGAGGTTTTGGGGACAGGTAAATTGTGATATTGGAAGGTTGATAACTCATAGAAGAAGAGGTATAGAAATTGTTATATCTTAAAAGGTTTGATTTAAGTTTAGAAGAGTACTTCTCAAAATGCCTTTATTTATTTATTTATTTATTTTATTATTATGTTCAATTACCCAACATATAATACATCATTAGTTTTTTTTTAAATTTTATTTTATTATGTTATGTTAATCACCATACATTACATCATTAGTTTTCGATGTAGTGTTCCATGATTCATTGTTTGTGTATAACACCCAGTGCTCCATTCAGTACGTGCCCTCTTTAATACCCATCACCAGACTAACCCATCCTCCCACCCCGCGCCCCTCTAGAACCCTCAGTTTGTTTCTCAGAGTCCATAGTCTCTCATGGTTCGTCTCTCCCTTCGATTCCCCCCCTTCATTTTTCCCTTCTACGATCTTCTCTTCTTTTTTTTTTTTTTTTAACATATAATGTATTATTTGTTTCAGAGGTACAGGTCTGTGATTCATCAGTCTTACACAATTCACAGTGCTCACCATAGCACATACCCTCCCCAATGTCTATCACCCAGCCACCCCATCCCTCCCAGCCCCCACCACTCCAGCAACCCTCAGTTTGTTTCCTGAGATTAAGAATTCCTCATATCAATGAGATCATATGGTATGTGTCTTTCTCTGATTGACTTATTTCGCTTAGCATAATACCCTCTAGTTCCAACCATGTCATTGCAAATGGCAAGATTTTGTTTTTTTTGATGGCTGCATAATATTCCATCGTATATATATATATATACCACATCTTCTTTATCCATTCATCTGTTGATGGACGTCTTGGTTCTTGGCTATTGTGGACATTGCTGCTATAAACATTGGGGTGCACGTACCCCTTCAGATCACTACATTTGTATCTTTCGGGTAAATACCCAGTGGTGCAATTGCTGGGTCGTACGGTAGCTCTATTTTCAACTTTTTGAGGAACCTCCATACGGTTTTCCAGAGTGGCTGCACCAGCTTGCATTCCCACCAACAGTGTAGGAGGGGTTCCCCTTTCTCTGCATCCTCACCAACATCTGTCGTTTCCTGACCTGTTAATTTTAGCCATTCTGACTGGTGTGAGGTGGTATCTCATTGAGGTTTTGACTTGGATTTCCCTGATGCCGAGTGATGTTGAGTACTTTTCCATGTGTCTGTTGGCCATTTGGATGTCTTCTTTGTTTGTTTGTTTTTAAAGATTTTATTTATTTATTTATTTGAGAGAGAATGAGAGAGAGAGAGAGCATGAGAGGGGGGAGGGTCAGAGGGAGAAGCAGACTCCCTGCTGAGCAGGGAGCCCGATGTGGGACTCCATCCCAGGACTCCAGGATCATGACCTGAGCCGAAGGCAGTCGCTTAACCAACTCAGCCATCCAGGTGCCCCTGGATGTCTTCTTTGGAAAAATGTCTGTTCATGTCTTCTGCCCATTTCTTGATTGGATTATTTGTCCTTTGGGTGTTGAGTTTGATAAGTTCTTTATAGAATTTGGATACTAGCCCTTTCTCTGATATGTCATTTGCAAATATCTTCTCCCATTCTGTCGGTTGTCTTTTGGTTTTGTTGACTGTTTCCTTTGCTGTGCAAAAGCTTTTTATCAAAATGCCTTGATTTTTAAAGAAGGAAAGCAGAAGCTGGAAGCTGTAACTCTGACCTTTGCCACGAGGTGTCACCAAACACCCACTGATTGTGCAAGAGCAGCTCATTCACTTGGGAAATGGATAATTGGACTTACTTTCCTCTTTCATAAAAAAAGAAAAAGTCTTTTTAAAGACTTTTAATTACAGTGTCTAAAAATGGAAAGGAACTGATGAAAGCCAACTCTATTGGTTTCTTACTTCAGACCCAGGATGGTATTCACGGATTCTGTCAACTTCCTGAGTTGGATAAAACATTTTGAATTTGTTTGTGTATTTTTTTTTTTCAAGAAAGTTGGTCTGTAATGGACATCAAATGATCAAACAGAATGTGTCTCACAAATTGTTAGAAATTGCTAATAATTCCCCTACTTTCAGATAGGATTGCATATAACCAATTTAGTTAAGAATCTGTTATATTTTAAAAGGTTTTTGAAGAGGACTATTTCACAGCAGCAACATTTAGCCGTGTTCCTCAATTGCCATTGTCAGAGCAATCCATCCTTTTACTTAATTGATGCTCCCCACACTCCTTTTTTCAAACTTAATCAGCCTTTCAGAATGCTGACTAATCTCAGTCCTTCTAACACAGTGGTTCTCAAGGGTATTATTACTGAGAATTACATTATTATTGAGAATATCATATTATTTTTTAAAAGATTTATTTATTTATTTTAGAAAGACAGAGAGGGAGAGAGGGAGAGAGGGCAAGGTAGAGGGAGAGAAAGTCTCAAGCAGACTCCATGCTGAGAACGGACCCTGATGTGGGGCCCAATCCCAGGACTCTGAGATCATAACCTGAGCCGAAACCAAGAGTTGGACGCTCAACAGCCTGAGCCCCCCCAGGCGCCCCGAGAATATCATATTAATGTTGTTGCTGGAGCATCAGCATCAGCACCTGTGAGTTTGTTAGAAATGCAAATTTTGGGGCAACCTAATGAATCAGAAACTTTCCACTAACTAAACATTTTGGCATTTCTCTTCCGAGCCCTCTCTGAATTCCTACCTTTTTCCCCCCTAATTTGAAGTCTCCAACTACACAGCTCCTCTGTGTAAGCCAGTTCTGGCCCCATCAGGGAGCCTCAGAAGATTGCCTGCCTTGAATCTGGCACCGGATTGGTTTTTACAACCACGTCGCTGTCTTGCTGGTTTATAATCTTACTGTTACCTACAATTATTCCGAGGATGGTTTTTTTTTTTTTTTCCTTCTTTTTTTTTTCCCCTGACGTGCTTGTGCACAGCTGGACATTCCTCGTCTGATATTTACACAAGTTTTCTTATTTTTTTTTCCTGTGGTTTACGGCCTTCCTATTTTCATTCGGTTTTTTGTTTATTTCTGTAATTTCTCTAATTTACCAAGGTCACTTTGAATTCTGACCCACGCTCTGAGTTTTATTCCGTAGTGTGATTTTGCACACTAAGGATAGTGGTGTTTCTCATTCCAGGCTGTGGATGAGGGCCTAGAACTCCAGCCTCCCTAATTATTATTTTGCTTTTCCCCTGCCCGGGTGCTGCTCATGTGTTTTCTTTCAGCAGGGGGGCAGGGGCGATAAAGGTGGAGCTCTGAGGAAGTGCTTTTGCTGCTTTTGGTGTCATCTGTATTTACCTCTCTCCCCCGCTTGCGCTTCTAACCAAAGAAGGATTCTACTCTTTCATATGATGGGTTGCCAAAACATCTTGTTCACTGAAATGAAAGTACTTTGTATTTTTTTAAAAATCAGCAAAATCTTTGATGTTCATGTTTCTTGCATTTATACCTTGAGTTAGATGGCATGACTTCTTCATGGGAACTTTAATTTTTCCATGAGGCATGAAAAGCTGCAGTGATTAAGGTCACACAATTCGATTTCGTGGCAGAACCTTGGATTCTGACCGCCAGCCCTGGGTACTTTTCAGAGTCCACCTTGTCAATTTGCATCCACCTCATCACCCATAATGAGTTCATTATTTTATAGGGGTTAAGCCTATATTTGCCCTAGGGCTTACTAACTGGAAAGTCCATTCGTTTTGTCTATCCACCCAAGAGTCCTACTGTCAGCCATCTTAATTGCTGTGAATTCATCCTGAACACATTCACTGAGAACCTACTATGTGTCAGGGGCTTTGGAATGTACCAGCAGCCATAATACTATTTGGATGTGATTGAACAATTATAAACCTTCTCACATGTGCTTGTCTCCTGTGCCCTTTGATGTATGCAGTACTGTGATATAGGTAGGGCAGCTTGGGTTCAAGCCCACAGTCCTTGGTAGTATTTGTTCCATACTTGCATTGACGGGTTAGCTGCAGAGGTAGAAGGCTGGAGAGATTTTTCTTTCTTTTTCTTTTTTGCTTTATTAAGGTTTTCAAACAGAGCTGCTCCCCAACCATCTCATGTAGAGACTTGTTAATCTTCCTCTTAAAGGTTATTGCCAGTCTGCCTTGTTGATGCTTTTTACATTGTGTCTCATGACTGAGAAAGAAGTGGCCTAAGGGTCAAAGGGCTTCAAATAATTGCTTTTCTTCTTCATAAAATGTTAATAGTTAAAATTATATAAAAACCAAGGACTTCGGTTAATCAAGAGATCCCATCAAGAGAATGAAAAGGCTCTCCAAGAACCTGGAGAAAGTATGAGTAACCATATAACCTTCTAGGATTAGTACCCAAAATATATAAAGAGCACAAAGCAATAAGAAAAAGACAAACGTTCCAGTATAAAAAAGGGCAAATGACAGAAAGAGGAATTTCACAGAAGAGGAAATATGAGTTCTGACATATAAAAAGTTGTTTGACCTAAAAAGGAATGGTGCAAATGCAAATTAAGGTTGGAATGGGATGCCATTGTATTTGTACTGGACTGGCCAAAATTAAGAGTCTGATAATCTCAAGTGCTGACAGTTATGTGGAGTAATGGAAACTCATGACTATAGTTGGTAGGCTATAGTAAAATGGCACAAGCACTTTGAAAATAATATGGCACTGTCTTGCAAAGTTGAACTAGTACTATCCTATGAACAAGTAATTTTCTTTAAGGCCTATACCCTAGAGGAAATTTAGTATGTGTTTGTAGTAGCAAAAACTGGGAAATAGCCAGAAGTCCATTGGTAAGAGAATAGGTAAATATACTGTAGTAATTTCACACAATGAAGTGTTGAACATCAGTGAAAATGTATTCTCAAGTTTTATGTGATAATATGGAACTTGGTAAATCTTGGCACTGTAATATTGAATGGAAAAAAGCAGGTCCAAAAATATGTCATGTATTCTATTGTATAAAATTCAAAACCAAGTAAAACTCAACAATCTCTCATTTAGGAATACGAACCCATGTGAGGACGTGATTTAAAAAATGCAAGGGGTTATTTATGAGGATGAGGAGGAAGATGACGGGCTTGACGAAGAGACAGATTCGAGAGCATCACAATTGTTTTAGACCTTATGTTAGCTTATAGAGTCATACGAGTTTTTCTTATTATGATGACTCATATTTTACAAAATTCTTCTGTATGTGTTTGTACACATCATGCATGTTTAAGAAAAGTAAACTGATAATTTTATTTTCCTATTGGTCAAGGGGCAACACATGAAATGCATTTATGTAACAGCATCTTCTTTAGTTCTTTCTGTGGTTACTGCCTAACCTAATTGTGAGTGTTTCCCGCAGTGTCCTTGGCTTTCCTGTGTGGCCTGAAGCATGCGGAGGAGAGCTGTGAAGCCGCCAGCCACACATACGTGCAGTGTGATTTGACTGTCACTGTGGGGACAGAGACACTGCCCCAGTCATGGCCTTACCTCTACATTTGTGAAGAAAGTCCCCAATGCCTCTTCGTACCAGATCATTGGACAGAGTCAACGTCCCCCTGGTTCTCAGGCCTTTTCATCAGGTAACCCTGTCTTCTCCCTCCCTGACCTTCCCCACAAATGCATGGCCAATGGACAGATGGAACCATCAAGAACTGCAGGCTGTGTGGACACGGCCCCCAGGGCCTACCACTCTTGTGAGAGGGACCATTCCGTTGTGGATTCCAGCCAGTCTGCATATCAAAGCATCTCCTGTCTTTTCAAGTGTTCGAGAGAACATCTGAAAAATCTGCCCAGTAAACAGCTCACTTTGTTCTTGCTTAGATTTTAATATTTATCTTCCGATCCAAAGCAACATCTGGTGAATGCCAATGGGGAAAAAGATTAGACATTATGAAAAACAGAAGGCTCTTTTCCCTTTTCCTTTTTCTTTTCTTTCCAAACAGATTCACAAGTATGAAAAAAAGTCATAGAGAAATCTAGCAGATTGCACAATGTTTATTCAAAAGAAGGGGGGATGTGCAGGCAGAATTACTGTAGATCTAGGATTTAGGAGCGATAAGCTTATGAAGATTTTTTGAACTTAAAAAAAACCAAACAAATCAATACCACCACTTTCCAGGTAAAACCCTCTTTTCTAAACACGCTTAAGGAAAACGTGTGATCCTGTTGGTGACTCAGGACAGCCTTAATTTCCGCCAGCAGTTCTTTTCCCATGCAGTGTGAAATTTTAGTGCCGAATGTCGCCCTGCACTCTTCTTTATTTCTTATCTAGATAGAGAGGTCACACCTGGTTGTTTAATGAAGGCCTATCTTCCCATTCAAAATTAAAAATAAACAAGACTCATTACCCAGAATGAAAGAGATAACCAGCACTTTTGCTGACAGTCTGACTTTTTGATGTCCCAAGACAGCCTGTGTTTTAGGACGAATCATCACCAGAGAGAGGTTTGTGTTTAGCCAGAGGAAGAGAGGAGCCTCCTTGGCTGGTTGCTTTCTGGAAGGTGTGAAGAACCCTGTTTAGGTCATACAGGGAATGGGGTACTGGCGGTTGTACTCAGGCAGGACTGGACTTCAGAACTCACGAATGCTGGATACCAAGAAACACATGTCAGGTCCTAGCTCAGCTGAATATGAAGACTTCCCCAAATCCCCCCAGCAATTCTTTCAAGTTCTTCTATGTTCTTCTCTACTCAAGAAGTTGCTGAGGGAACAGCCTCAGACCCTATTAAAAGTGATGCCCTTCTTATTGATATCATTTGGCAATAGGCACTGATCAACTTAAAAGTCTCCATTCCCTGTGTTCTAGTAATTTCACTTCTAGGATTTTAAGAAGGCAGTTAGAAAGATGTAATATTTATGAAAAACTACATTTTTTGAAGTTTTAGGTATAATAACAAAAAATTTGGAATGAAGTATTTAGTATTAAAGGATGAATTTAAATACTAATATCCTAGGAAACCTTTAAAAATCATGATGTAGAATATTTAACTGAAGATGGAAATGCTTACCATATGTTGGGAAGTAAAAAGGACAGGTCTCAAAATAGTGTATCGATTTAATCTTTTTTTAAAAAGATTTTATTTATTTATTTATTTATTTATTTATTTATTTATTTATCAGAGAGAGAGCACAAGCAGGGGGAGCAACAGAGAGAGAGGGAGAGGGAGAAGCAGACTCCCCACTGAGCAAGGAGCCTGATGCGGGACTCGATCCCAGGACCCTGGGATCATGACCTGGGCTGAAGGCAGATACTTAACCAACTGATCCACCCAGGCATCCCTGTATCGATTTAATATTAATGGTGTATATAGTACATATGTTTCTATACACATATAACAGATGATCAGAAAAAAGACTAGAAGAATGTATTCTTAAATGTTGAGTGCCTACCCTAGGTGATTGGAGTATTACTTACATTTATTCATTGAGTTTTTATGAATTTTTTTCATGGAACATATACTAATTTAATAACCAGAAAACAAACTATAATTATACAAGTAGTATTAAAAGTTATATGCCAAATGGCTTACCTTGTTTCCTCTTAAGATTATGCTTGTGAACCTGGAGAACTACTTGCCATTATCTTTGCAAGGAACTCATTTCCATTAAATGCTTTATCCTATCCGCTTGCCAGCCACTACCTCTATGGATCTGATGTTATTTGGCAAAGGTAGACATATATCTGTGGCAAAAATATGCCCAGTTCATCCATCCATCCATCCATCCATCCATCTATCTGTCTATCCATCCATCCATCCGTCTATTCAGAATTTATCAAGTGTCTACTATGTTGTAGGTACTGTGCCAGGAGCTGGTAACTCAGTGAGGAACAAGATGGCAAAATCCCCACCTTTAAGGGTAGAGGAGGAAGCCAGACAATAAACAAGATTACATGTTGTGATAAGGGCTATAATGTGATGGAAAATCATGGGGGACTACTATATACACTGTGCTCGGGGGAGGCTTCTCTGGAAGGTCTTTTGCTGAGCTAAGGAGAAGAAGGTGTCATTATGGATGGTCAGGCAGTAGGGGCAGCAATGCAAAGGCCCCATCACATTTTATGAACTGTCAGAGGCCAGAAGGGTAGGAGTAGAGTAAGAAGGAAGGAAAGTTCTCTACTTGAGCTCTGGGAGGTATTTAAGGTCTTGGAGGCCCTAGTAAGGAGTTTAGATTCTATTCTAAGGACACACTAAGTATCTTTCCAGAGTCACACAGTCCAGCCTTGGCAGTGTCAGGACTGGAACCCAGACCCCTTGGTTGACAGTGTACTTGGCACGATGATGTGCCTTCAGCATCAGCAATGAGAGCCTGGGCTGAAGTGTGTGGTTCAGTGAGATTCCAGAACCACCAGAAGCAATTTCAGGCTAAGTGAGGGAGACAGAAACACTGCAAATGTTTTTGATGCCTATCCTAGAGAGTGCGTGCATGATTACCTGCTTACTTTTGGATCTGATTAGACCAACTGAAAGAGCCACAGATTAGGAGTCAGGAAATTTAGGTGCTAGAAGTCTCTTTTCCACCATTTGGACCAAAAATGTTTATCACATTCCCTCAAAATAAATATTTATGTGCGTGCGTGTGTGCATGCACAACTATATTATCTACATTTGTGTATGTCTATATATACACTATTTATACTTAATTCATAGGATTATTGTGGAAGAAAACACAGAATAGTAGCTATTAGGAAACTTCTAAGTTTCATAAATGTTAGTCTATTGATATCCTGGTGTCTTGGCTATTTTTGATGATGGACTTTTAATGAAAAATAACCTCTAATGAGATTACCAGGGAAAGATACAAAACGAAATATGATCTAAAGCTTGTAAAAAAGTCTAAGCTAACAGAAAGTGGTTTTAACTCTTTCAGAGCAAGAAGAACATGATTATGGAAGACAGTGCATTGCCACTGACAAATGAGAGGATTGTTGGGTGACTTAACCCATTTTTCTCTAGTTTTTGCAGATGAAGAGCCTAGAGAGGGCAGAGGAAGGCTCATCAACAGGTAGAAGCTCAAGACCAGAAAAGGTTGTACAGGAAGTTGGTCACTCCTTTCCTTGAGTTCAAGTCTATATCCCAGATCATTTATATACTGAGTACAAAATACTTGCTTGTAGGATTGAGGATCATTAGTTGCTGGCAGTGAACATGAGTAGGGGCACACAACAGATAGAGGAAATGGCCAAATACTCTTTCCCTTGCCTAAAAAGGGAAAAAGGGAATTCTGGAAATTTAGACACCTAAGCTTGTGTTATCCCTGACAAAATTCTAGAATGAATTATTAATCATATGGTTTGTGAGCTTTCGGAAATAGAAGTACAGATCTCCCTTGACTTACAACGGGGTTATGACCTGATAAACCCATTGTAAGTTGAAAATACCATAAGCTGAACATGCATTTAATACACCTAACCTACCGAACATCATAACTTAGCCTCACCTACCTTAAACATGCTCAGAACACTTACATTAGCCTACAGTTGGGCAAAATCATCTAACATGAAGCCTATTTTATAAGAAAGTGTTGAATGTCTCATGTAATTTCTTGGCTACTGTACTGAACATGAAAAACAGAATGGTTGTATGGGGATAGAATGGCTATAAGTGTATCGGCTATTTATTTTCATGATCGTGTGGCTGACTGGGAGCTGCAGCTGCCCAGCGTCACGAGAGAGGATTGTACCATATATCCCTAGTCAGGAAAAGATCCAAATTCAAAATTGGAAGTGTGGTTTCTACTAAGTGGGTATTGCTTTTACACTATCATAAAGTCAAAAAATCCTAAGTCAGATCATTGTGAGTCAAGGACTGTCTGTAGTTATCTGGGTACTGGTTCATAAGGAACATGATGGTGTGGTGAACCAACTTTATTTCCTTCCTGATATATTTATAAGTGATTTCTGGTGGAAATAGAGAGAGAGAGAGCCTCTCCAACTATTCTAACAACTCCAACCCCCACCCCCAGGCGTAAAAGGAAGGTTCTAGCTGCCAAGCCCAAAGTGGCCTGCTGCCAGCACCAACTAGCTTTAAAGTCAGGTGTTTTATTTGGAAAATCCATGTGGACTTTGCCTTCTATTCAATCATGTTTCCATATTTATCTAAATATTACATTACATTTTAATTTACAAGTTAAATTACTTTGCTTTTCTTTTCTGAAACTTTGAGTACAAGTGACACTTTAGGAGTGAACATTTTATTTATCCTGTGGCTCTGTCTACCCGCTGGATCATGCATGGCTCAGCTAAATGGATTTGTAGTTACAAGACAGGCTCCAGGTTCAAAACGCATTTGAGCAATGGATCTGTATCAGTGAGATGACATGTAATTCCCGCATTTACATTTCAACAATAATAGCGCCAACATCAGTACCACCAAAAACTGTAACTTTATTGGGCACTTACTGTGTGCCAGATTCTTTGCAAATCACTTTGTAGGCTGCATTTCACCCCATCCCCTCAACACCTATATAAAATAGGTACCCGATGATTATAACTCCATTTTATAAATGTGGAAACCAAAGCTTAGAGAGTCATGTCTTTATAACGTCCTATAGAAGGTAGATATCTGTTCGGGGATTCAAATCTAGCTGGTCTGCTTCCTAGCCAAACCTCTGCATGCTAATGCTTCTCAGAAAATCAGTTGAACAAATACAACATGGCGAAATCCTCAGGCATTGTGGCTCTGAGACTCTGAGTTTACCACCATCTTAATTTCAGCATGGGGCTACAAAGCAAGCACAGTGTTAGGTGTCATGGGAAGGAGGACTCAGGTAAAAGAAGAACCACAGCCCCGGGGGCCAGCTCAAGCTATGTGTGTTCAGTTCTGGGCTGCATAGTGTTAAAATATGGACAATCTCTAGTAGGTCTAGAGCACAGTGGGTGTGGAAGCCCTGACTTGGTGAATACGATGCTGGGAATATTTTACTGTGAGGAAGAGAAGACTAAGTAGGTGTGGTAGTTCTCCTTCTTGGTATTTCTAGCAAATTGCGGGAGAAACCATTTTGACATTAATTTGAGAAGAGATGCTCTAGTTCGACATGATTTATAGTTTCTCAAGCAGTGACCTTTTGTCCTTTCCGTGGCCCTTGCTGGTCTTCCCATGGGATCTGCCTTCTTCGTGCAGATGTTCAAACAGCATCTCAAAACTCGAGAGTCCTGCTCTAGGAGACAGGACCCCTGGGTTCTAATCTCGGAGCTGCTGTACTTCTGTGTTTGGCTTTATGCAAATCTCCTGATCTCTATCTCTTTACGTTACATTTTTTATGCCTCTATCTACTTTACTGGCCCAAATGAGATCATACGAATGAAGTTGTTGAAAAGTATGAGACATCATGCATTATTGTTACTAATAATCTCTGAGTTAGTTGCAACAATGCCTAAAGCCAGGATTATTGTTGAATAAATATCACACCTGTTGGGGACTATAGCCTGCAATATCCACACTTTCACCTCCTCTAGACAGCGTATTTTTAGACTTTCTGTAGCGCTACACTGCTGTTTTTCATTTTAAATCCAGTCTGGCTTCTCTCCTTAAAGCAAGAGGACTTTTAAAGCAAGTGGCTGGTAGTATAACTGGCACATATATCGAATCTCCTTAGTCTGGGCTGTTAAGTAAGTTTAATTAATTTACTAAGTTAATGTTCCACTGCTAGCAACAGAACCTCATTGCCATCAGCTGGGGAGAGGGAATTGAAAGCCTAAATGAGCTCATTTTTTCACAGTTGGAATTAGGGACCAGTTAGCCAGTTGTGTGGGTTTTCCAATTTCTCCATCTGCCCTGGGGGGATTCAGGCAATTCACTCCCCCAACACTAAGTGTGAGTAAGAACAGAAAGAGGGAAGGGAAAAAGAAAAAAAAGAAAAAAAAAAAACAACACCTCTGCCCAACATTTGCTTCCATTTTTGGAACTGGAAGTATTGTGTGCACATTGCTTGTTAAGTTGTGCTTTGGAGAAGCTTTTGCTAATGTTCCTAATAGATTCGGAAAAGAGAAAGGCCTCAGTGAAAGATATTTACCATGTGCATTTTCATTGCAGCGTGTGCAGATAAAAGGAAAACAAATAAACAATAAAAGAATGGAAACAAAATTACAGAAATTTGCAAAATTTGACAAATGGTGGCCTGTAGTTGCCACAAGCTAATGGCTTGCAATGATTAATAAGAGTAAAAATAATTGCATTTCATTAAGATTGATGACACCCCATTTAACCTCCCCTCTCGTTTCAGCCCTAAAGTGGAAAGAGATGAAGTTCTCATCTATAATAGCTCTTGTAACATCGCCATGGAAACTGAGGCAAAGATGGAGTGTGAGACGCCTAATCAGCCAATTACCGCCAAGATTACTGAGATACGGAAGAGCCGGGGCCAGAACACTCAGGTATAATCAAATCTTTTTTACAGACTGATTCAAACAGCTCAAATTAAATTTGTAATATTGTGTACATTAAAAAAACAATTTAGTCCAAATGGCAGCGATATATAATATTAAATGCTCTCAAACTTTGAGAAGCTGGTCTAATGCACAACATCTAAATTCATAGTTAACTATGGTTAATCATATATTTTCTCAAAAACAAATGAGTGCTGCCTGGGCTCTTTTAAAGCAAATTCTGAACAGATAATCTCCTCAGTGTTTTGTCCTGCTCTCCGCGTGCATGTTTGAAAGGGGCTCTCTGTGGTTTATTTCTTCACGAAATAAATGGCCCTCAATTTAACTAGGCCCTTCTGGAAGGTTTCAAAAATCACTCAGCCATCCTCAGGTGGTGGGACAATGATGTCTGCTGGTCCATCTGGCTCATCTCTTCTGTGGAGGGCATAGTGGAAGCTTTGCCTTTTGAGGGCATTACGTGAAAATCAGAACTGTAAAGCACTGCTGGGACTCTTTACCTTAATTTATCCGTTTTGACATCATCTAAACCACTCTTCCCAGTGGCTCCCCGAAGAATGTGCTCTTCAAAGTCCCCCCTGAGAGATTCCACAGCCTCCCCAGGGAATTTTCGAGAATCGAAATCAGAGGCTGAGGGCTCCTTGGAAATATATCAGATAATCTTTTACAACTCTCTGGGCTTCTCGTGATACACAGATAAAAAATAATATTTATTGAGCACCTACTCCCTTAGGTGCCTTTTTCATTATGAAAGCCATTCTCAGTTTTCCTCTTTTTGTCTCCTTTATTTGGAACAAACATTTACGGCGTGCCCATCATGTGTCACATACGACCCGAGATTCTCCAGTGAATGTAGCTTCATTCAGTCAAACCTTCCCAATACCAAACTATACTTCCTGGGTGGGTAGGCATGGTTTTTTCTTCCTTTCTTTCTTTCTTTCTTTCTTTCTTTCTTTCTTTCTGTCTTTCTGTCTTTCTGTCTTTCTTTCTTTTTTGAATAACTTCAGACTAGTGTCAAAATGTATGCAATTACAAATAATACAACGTTTCTGTTCTTCCTTAACTCTTCCCTGTCTGCCTCCTGCCCGCCGCCCCCGGGGGCCTCCCTGACCTCACCTCCCCAGGCTCCTCACACCCCTTCACCTTCCCTGCAGGGAAGACTGCACCAGCCTGTCACTTCTGGCTTCCTTGTGTCCCCTGAATATGCCTTTTCCTTTCAGTCCATTGCCCATTTTATCATCTCCGGGACTACAGTCCTCGGATCATAGACTCCCCCTCGCTCCTGTGCCGCTTTCTTGCATTTGGCTGTCCGTGACGTCTCAAATGTTGATCACGGGGCCGCGGGTCTGCTGAGCTGCATTGTGTATCAGTGTTGTACTGTGGAACGAGAGCTGTGGGACACCGAGCAATCTCTACGTCTTCCTGGGCCGCAGTCTCTGTCTGGGCAATGATGTGAGTTATTGGGATGCTCATGAGAGCAATGCCAGTGAAAAGAAAGGAGAGACAGGTTGCACGGTGCTGAAGAGAGGGCTTTGGAGCTAGACTGTGGGGACTTGAACCTATCACTTGCTACCTGGCGGGCTTCAGACAAGTTACTTAACCCCTCTGTGCTTCAGTTTTCTCATCTGTAAAGTGGGGATAATAATAGTACCCGCCTGATAGGATTGGTTGGATGTTGGTGTCCTGACATGTGAGCCGCTGCATCTGCCCCTCCCGCTGAGTGGATGCGCACCGTTAGCCATCCCTAGCAGTGTCCGTCCGCTAGCAGTAGTGCTAGGAAATGGTACGGCATGATTTCTCGGGGGCGCTTGCGCTTCGACCACACTGTTTTGCTTCTTAGATTTCATTTAAATTTTCATCATCTCAAAGAATAATTTTGAATTTTTTTTCGCCAGAGGCTTAATTGCCTGTCTTCTTTAAATATTTGTGCAGCATGTATTTATTGAGTTGCAGCCATTGTCAAGGTTCTCTGCCATGCTCTGAAGGAGATTAAAAAAAAGTAACATGGAAAGAGACCCCTTTAGGGGATAATAAGGAAGAGAGACCACATAGGAAGTAGGTAAGGTTTGAAGAAGGACACATAGAGTCAATTCATCACAGCTGGAGGAGAGGTTGTACACCCTCTAGACAAGCCCCTTCATTCAAGAGCTGAGTTAACTGAGGTCCTTAAAGAGAGGTGACCTGACAAAGGTCACACACCTAGTAATTTGGCATGATAGCCTGTGTGACCATCAATCACTATGGGGGAAGTAAGCCATTCAATCTTTAGGAGCCAGAAGGGCATGTCTGTCAAAATCTACTAGGCCAGTGCCAGTGTCTAGGAGACCCCAGTCCTGGGATGTCTGGTTACCCTATGGATGTTGGGATGTCTGGCTTCCCAGCTCGGATGTGGGGGTGACCTGTCATTTGTGTTGGCATACACAATTGCCATATCTGGACATGGATCTGGGGAAAACCAGTGCAGACAGGTGCTTAACCAGGGCTAGAATTCAGGTCTCCAGCTCTAAGTACTAGGTGAGAACTTGGAACACACGTTCCATAGAATGTTAATAAATATTTTGTGATAAAAGTGTTCCAAGGTCAAATGCATTTGTGAAAACTGGGCTAAACAAAGTTATATATATATATATATATATATATATATATATATATATATATATATATATATTTTAACCAAAGGACATTTGAGAACATTCCACATGTAAGAACATAATGGGAGTTTCCAAGAGAGAGCTTTTGTGTGGAGTATTATCCAAACTTGTTTGTTCATGGAACACTTTATTTTTAGAATTGAGGTTCATATCTGTCCTGCTGTTCTCACTTTAGGAAATGTTGCTCATGCCATGCTCTTCCCCTACCATCAAGTGTGGGATCAGAAGTGGGAAAGATTATTTCCAGATGGAGCAGCCATCTAGGTCGGCTGAAGTACGTGGCATTTGTATCTTGCCTTCAAGAATGGGCAGGGTTTAGGCATTTGGGGTTGCGGAGAAAAGGTGTTTCTGGTAGAGGAACCACTATGGACAAGTCACTGAGGCAAGAGCCCATGGGAATAGTGAAAAGAACATGATGTGTGTGAAGGGGACTAGTGAGTTCTAGGTTTGGGAAGGTAGGATGGGCTGGGGGTGGCAGGTTAAGAGTTTGGCCCTTGAATTCATCAGGTGACGGATCATCTTCAAGGAGGCCCCGCAGGATCACAGGTGTGCTTCAGTCACATTGATCTGGTTGCTGGGTGTGGGATGCCCTGGGGAATCTAGGGGAGGCAGGATAGAGATAATTGAACTAGGGAAATGATGGAGAGAATGGAGAGGACGAACACACACAGTAATCTGCACTTGATAATTTGTGTTAGTCAAAGTGTTCAAAGATATGGAAAATCAAATGGGGCAGGTAGAAAATGACATGCTGACTTTCCAAAATGATCTTTGCAAGCTTTTGAACTCTCTCTCTCTCTCTCTCTCTCTATATATATATATATATATATATACATATATATATAGATATAGATATAGATAGATATAGATAGATATATCTCTCTCCCTGCTCATGACTCCCAAATTGTAATTTCCATCCCAGAGCTCTTCTGAACTTTAAATTCCCGAACCTTAAGGCCTACTGATATCTTCATTTGGATATGGAAGTGGCATCTCAAGTCTAGCAGGTTCTAAGTTGAACTCCTGATCGCTGCTGCTTGTCCCCGCTATCCCCCATCCCCCACCGTCCTGGACCGAGCTGGTGTCAGCTCTGTCTTTTCAGTTGCTCAGGCCATGGAGGTATCCTTGATCCTCTGAATTCTCTATCAAATCCATCAGGAAATTATGTTGGCTGTGTCTTTGTAGCAAGTTAGCTATCATCATCACTATCACATTTTGCTGAGTGTTACAAGGCTCACCCAATGGGTCCCCCTGCTTCCACCCTTGCCTCCCTTCGGTCTATATTAATGGGGCCCTAATGATCATTTCAAAATATGTCAGATGATTTCACTCTTCTCAAAAACTTTCCAGTGGCTCCCAAATTCTCTTGCAATTAAAAGTCAAGTCCTGACATTGACCTAATGGGCCATTCTCTGCACCAACCCCCTCCTCCAATTCCTCTCTGCCTTCACCACTGATTTTTGTCACCTTTGTCTGCTCTGTTCCAAGCCACTGGCTCTTTGCAGTTTCTGGACCATGCCAGGCTTGCTTCCACACTGAAACCTTTGCATTTACTGTTCCTTCTGCTTGAATACTCTTCCTCCTCCTTTTTTTAAGTACCACCTTTCACTTTTAACTTTTTGCTGAGGAGTTACTTCCTCATTGAGGTCGACACTTACCATTCTATTCAAAACTGCAACCCAGGGCGGCTCACCCCATATATCATGCTTGCAATTGCCCTTACTCTGTTCTTTTTTCCCATAGTCCTTACCACCTGCCAATATACTACATAAGTTACTAATTTATTATGTTTATTATTTAGTGTCTGGCTTTTCTTGCTTAGAATATGACCTCCAAGAAGGCAGAAATGTTTGCCTGCTCTGTTCACTGGTATATCCCCAGTAGCTAGAACAGAGACTGAATGAACTGTACTAATGAACAATATAGAAATGCAAATGAGGATAGTTAAAAGAAGCCAAATCACATGTTGCTTCTCTAATCCTATCCTCTGAAGATTATATCTGAAAGGAAACACACACAAACACATACACCACAGGTATACACACATACATTTGCACACAAACATGTTATTGTGTTATTTGTATTATTCTTCAACTTGTATTTTTTAAAAAAATCTAATGGCACTCTAGTATATAAGCTTCTTGAATAGAAGAACTTTATCACTGCTGTTTCCAAATGCTTAGAACTATGCCTAGTACACAGCAGATCTCATTAACAATTATGGAATGGATGAATAGATTTATAAATGAATGACTACATCATGGTCTTCTTTTCATTTTAGCTCAGGTACATTCTTCTTTTTTTCAGAAGACATTGATTACGACTACTATGTATCACTGTGATACATTGAAACAAGAGAAAGTATATTAGAACGAAGAATCTGAAAGAATGGGTGCTATAAGACAATCTGTGGGTTTGAGGGATTTCTGAAGGACAAATTGGGTTGGATGCATAGAGAAACCAGAGCTGAATAAACACAAACCACAGTAAGTTTAGAGAGAGAACTGATAGAATACAGCTATACTCTTCTATGGAGCTCTGGGAGAAATTCCAAGCTTGAGTCAGGGCAGACATTGAGTCAGGGTAATTAATGAAAGGATTGCTTGTGGGAATTGCTGGATTGACATTTCTTTTCTTTTTTAAAAAATTTTTTAATTAATATATAATGTATTATTTGTTTCAGGGGTACAGGTCTGTGATTCTTCAGTCTTATATAACTCACCATAACACATACCCTTCCCAATGTCCGTCACCCAGCCACCCCATCCCTCCCACCCACCTCCACTCCAGCAATCCTCAGTTTGTTTACTGAGATTAAGAGTCTCTTATGGTTTGTCTCCCTCTCTGGTTTCCTGGGTTGACATTTCTTCTCTCTCTCTCTCTCTCTCTCTTTCTCTCTCTCACTCCCTCTCTCCCTCCCTTTTCCCCTCTCCTCCCCTTTGCCCCTCCCCCTCCCTCTTTCCCTTTGTACAGGAAAGGTTAGATCTGTGGCTGTCAAGGTGAAGCCTTAAGAGTAGCTCGTAAAAAAAAGAGGAATTATTTGTTTGGGAGCAGGAGATAGGTTTGGTCTACTGTGGATGTTAGGAGCGCTCTCAAACTCAGTTAAATCCATGCAGCTCTGAAACTCTCTGGAAGGGCGGAGGGGCAGGAGCACAGCATCCTCTCCATTTTTGCCTCCAAGGAATTCCTTTACGTTCACTTGACTCATCCAGATGTTTTACCAGCAATTTCAGTTGTGATAACTGGAAGAGGTTTCTCTGAACATCTGATCTGCCATATCAGTGGAAAAAGAAGTCTGAAAACAGTGCTGTTAACGTTATCTGGGAAATGATTTTAAACCTGGAATCCTATATGCAGTACTATTTGGAGTAAGAACAAAGTAAAGACATACACACTATACAAAATTCAGAAAGCTTATCACCCTTGTGCACTCTCTGAAAAATGATGTACTCTGGCAAATTGTAAAAGGAATCCAGGAACGGAGATGATATGGGATACAGGAAACAGTAATGAACCAATAGCCCCCAAAACAGCAAAAAACATAAAAATCGTTGAAAATGTGGCTATGAAGCTTAATATAGCTAAGAATGGATTTTTAACCAGAGTCGGGGACCTGTTTCATGTAGGTATAATAAAAGGAGAACAAGAAACAGAGGCATAAATCTCTTCTTTGATAAAATGAGAGGACATTTATAACACAAATACAAGTATTATATGAAGATGAAAAGTAAGAGAGGTGCAAATGATTTAGTGGGGTGGGGTGGAGGCAAGTCAAAATTAAGTTCCTGCAAAGGGAAATTTAGATAAAAAGCAAGACAGTTTGCCCCCAAAGAACCCTAAAGAAGCTTTAGATTTAGAGAAATATAAGTACCAGGAAATAGGTCTGAGGCAGGGTGCTAAAAGCTATGTGTGTGTGGGGTTATTTGAAATCCCCTATAAAGAGTGTCTAAATCCCTAGGACACCTCCTGACAGACCCAACCAGACATCTCTTCCCACCCCTCCCTCCAGGATGCAGAGGCAAAATTTGTGGACAAATTGGATTAGTAAGATATTAGTGAGGCACTTGATGCCAAACACAGGGAGATGGGGATGGAGGCTGGTACTGAAATCTGGCAGATGAATGAGAAGTCTGCCTGCTCATTAGAGAGAGGTCAACCTCCTCTGATACTGCTATGTTCTTTCCTCTGCCCAGCTCAGAATCCTGGCAACCCAAGTTCTCCTCCTTCTAGAAAGGAGACAAAGATCCTTCTTTGGAGAGATTAAATTACAGTAAAGACCCACAGATTTTGACATTAGGAAGCGTCATGAAGTCCTGCTTGCACAGATCATCCACTTAGATTTTTAGTGCCTTGCTCTTAAATGTGAATGTGTGGGCTTCTGGTTTTGGCCATGAGAGAATAATGAGTTTTAGACTACCCTCCTGCCATACGCAACTGCAACTACGTAACTAGTCAAAATGTATCAGATAATAGTCAGCACAAGGCTGTGATCCTTGAGAGAAGGGGAACACACCAGGAGAGTGGTTTTCTGCCTGGGAGCACAACTCCAGACACAGCGCACTGGGAAACAGAACCCAAGCAGAGAGAAGAGAGAAGCAGTTTCACCAGCAGGAGCAATCCAAGATTGGAGTACAATCCAATTGTAGGGAGCTGGTATGGAAAAGGGGGTAGAAGTAGGAGGGATAGAAAAATATTGAATGAAATAATGGCCCCAAATTTTCCAACTTTGATGAAAATTACAAACCCACAAATCTAAGATTAATGAATCCAAAACAGAGGAAACATAATGAGCGAGATCCATTACTGGAATTCTCAGTAATGTTAAAATGTTAGTTCTTCCAGTTAAGTTCTATGCTCTAAATTAATATTAAGAGTCAATTCAATTCCAATAACATCCCAACAGCTCCCTCCCTCCCTCCCTCCCTCCCTCCCTTCCCTCCTTCCTTCTATCCTTCCTTTCTTCCTTTTTTGGGGGGGTAGAAATTTCTAGGCTGATTTAAAAATTTTATGGAAACACAATGAATAGCCAAAACTGCCTTGAAAAAGAACAAATTTTGAGGACTTAACACTGCCTGATTTCAAGTCTTACCAGAAAGCTCTGATAATTTATTGGAGCTTTATGATCTCATTTGAAAGAAGGGTTCTATTGCTAAATGTATGTTTGAAAGTTCTTGCCACAGCATCATGAAACCCAGGAGAGGGGAAGGATTGAGGGACAGTGCGATGAGGTGTACCAAAAATAACATGATCAGGAGATCCTTAGTAATATTTGAGGCTGTAAGATGGCATTGGTGGGGAGAAGACCCAGATTTTGGAGGGTTAGGGAGTGGCAAGTAAATGCAAGCAGGATGTAGATCACAAGCAGGAAGAGAAAAGAAGGATGCAGATGAGTATTATGGCTGGGCAGCACCTTCTTCATGCCCAGACTCACCATCACTAGTGCTAGAGATGGTTTCTTCAGTTAAAGGTGCTTGGATTAAAGCTGTGATCTTCAAGTGTGTTACTCAACTCGATAAGACCAAGACTCCATAGGGTTCTCACCACATCCATTCATCTAGTGACCATAGAATAGCTCCCACACAACCCTGATGTCAAGTGGCCAAATCACCATCTTTTGGGAAATACTTATATTTTTAAATTTACCTGGGCTCTTCAGTGCACACTTCCCTCAGGAAGATTGTATTTTCCTTAAAATTGAAGGATTTCTCTCTTGGGAAATCCAATAGTACCGTCTCAGGAATTTATCTTTTTAAATTATTTAAATTATGTGTATTTATTAAAATATCTTTTCTCCCAACTAGACACTAAATTCTCTGAGAGTGGGATCCATATTGGATTCCTTTTTGATGGACAGATGGATGAAGGTATATATCTGCACTGGATTATTATTTAAAAAGCAAAATCACATTGCTTAATTTAATCTTTACTTTTTGTTGAAGGGGATTCTCCTAGAAGATTAGTGTAATACAGCAATGTGCTAGATTTTACATTTTAAAAATAATGTGTATAGCTAGATAGACACTAATTTGAAATGACTTTCCATTCCCTAATTGGTTGTTTTCCTCCTATTACTGAAACACAAAAATACTTTTCTGCTGTTGTTTCTTCTTCTCTCCTCTCCTTTTGATTTTCCTTCCCTATTTTTTCTTTTCTTCTCTTACTTTTTTCTTCCCCTCTCCTCCTCTGCCCCCTGTTCTCTCCCTCTCCTTCCCTCCCCTCCTTTCCTTCTCCTCTTCTCTTCTTATTCTTCTCCTTCCTTTCAAAGCCCTTTTTATTCCTTGTTTATCATCAGACCTGTGTGCCTGTGGAGGTAGGTGCTACTGAAAGCAAGGTTGAGCTGGTTGTTAGGCCAGACACCTAAGATGTAGGAACTCAACCATCCATCTCTGACCTGGAGGGAACTTACAGAATCCCTTGTGCCTGTAGTTTCTCTGTGAAGTGAGGCCCCTAAGGTATACTGGTTACCTGTTGTGAGGGCAGGGTGAGTTGGGAAGGCAGGTGGCTTCACATCTGAAAGGGACTTTCCCTCCTTAGGATGATTAGGCAGATAGCAGAGATAGATGGGTTACATGATGAACAGGACTCCTGCGACCTGGCTTGTAGTTCTAGAGATGTCCTGTCTGATTCTGAGTGTGTGGCAAGTCACTTAACTTTTCAGTTGATTAAAGTTAGTACTACCTGACTTCCAGGTTGTGGAGAGAGGAAGACAATTCATATAAAAGGGTAATAATAGGAGGAAACTAAGAACTCAAGATGATCCTGAGCTCTGAATAAAAACTGGACTTAAGGCTGAGCCTCCTACTTACTTATTGTATAACATTGGGCAAATTTTCTTGATTTCAGTCTGTTAAGTCCTACCTCATACATGTAGAGCACTTAGTGCAGTGTTTCATTCATAGGAAGTCTCCATAATGTGCTGGATATTACCACCTCTGCTTAAATACAGAGCGGGACTCTGCAGTTCAGAAAGATAGTGAGTGTGTGAGTGTTCTGCACACTGTGATGAACGGGTAAGCTGTTATCATTTATGGCATTGTTTACTGTGGTGTTGTCATAACCAGAAGTGGCTATGTAAAAGGGGACTTGTCACTTTTTTGAGCCCAAGACTTTGAAGGCTTCTTTCTCTTGCTCTTTTTTTTTTTTTTTTTAAGATTTTATTTATTTATTTGAGAGAGAGAGAATGAGAGAGAGCACATGAGAGGGGGGAGGGTCAGAGGAAGAAGCAGACTCCCTGCTGAGCAGGGAACCTGATGCGGGACTCGATGCAGGACTCGATGCGGGACTCGATCCTGGGTCTCCAGGATCATGACCTGAGCCGAAGGCAGTCGCTTAACCAACTGAGCCACCCAGGTGCCCCTCTCTTGCTCTTTCTTTAAGAAGAGGGAATTCAGGCAATGTTTAGCCTGAATGCAGGCTTAAATTCATCTGAACAAATTAATTTTGCCTCTCTGTTTCTCAGGGACTCTTTGTATTAAATGAGTTCATGACATCTGCCTATTCCTTTCCCACCAAGGTATTTTAACAACAAATGAGGTTATGGTTTCAAAGACTCTATCACATTTTGGCCAAACAAAGTCCTTATTCTTAGGCATTATAATATCACTGAGTAATTATTACACTACCATACAGGAGTTTAAATCATCTTAGGTAAATTTGTTCTTAACTTTTATCTTAAAATAATAGTTTCTATTCTCATTGGAAAACAGTGAGCTTTATTAGCCCGGTGAAAATGACTCTATTAATGACAGGCAGAGGGCAGTCCCATTGGGACATGACATGATTATTTCCTTCTAAAGTGCAGCTTCGTAAATGGAAACCGTTCTGGTCTAAATAAATACTGTGCGGAATTTTCTCAGGAAACCTAATATCGTGAAAAAATACATGGGCTCATTTTGGGTCTGATTATGGGAATGTAATGATCGGATTTCTTCTGAGCCTTTCCAAATATGAGACTTTAGCTAGCCTGCAGATAGGCGTAGGTGCTAAGAAATTGCTTTGGGTGGTAGGATGGCCCCATAATAGGGTTCTTTAGATGCTATAGGGGCATTGGGACTTGGTGAATGAAGAACCAGAAATGTTCAATTTAGCCTGTTTGCTGACTCATTGGTGACCTGAGACAACTTAGTTTTCTAATCTCGTGTCTCAGTTTCCCCATCTGTGACATGGGTGGATTATATGGAAGCCCTTAGCCCTTAGTGAGAACTGTGATATATGAATATGTTACATTATCAGTATATTGAATCCTTCATCTGAGAGAAAAGCTTGCTTTTTCAGAGGTTTATGAGTTCATTTCCTGGAGACATTATAGTGAATCACCATCTTCCTGAACCCGATGAGGAAGAAAGGGGACACCCAACTATGAGTAGGCTCCCTTCCCAAGCATGAAGGGTCACAGATAGTAGTTGAATGGATTTCAGAAATTAGATGTAGATTAAGGGTGTGTGTGTGTGTGTGTGTGTGTGTGTGTGTGTGTGTGGTGGTAAATGATGTGGTGGTGTTTGTGTTGGTAGAAGTAACAATACGAGTTTCATAAGTGTTTGGATATGTGGCTTCTTACTAAGCATGGTAAACATTTTTTTAATTTTGCTAAAAGCTATGAAATGTTATCAGTTTTGAGTCTCATATATATAGCATTTCTATTTGAAACAGCAAATAATCATCCCAGTCTTGAAATGCAGCAGGCAACTCAGTTAATTTGGAAAACTGGGCTTTTCCACTCAGTGATGTCCTCTTGGAAATCTTGTTTGCTCAGTCATTCATGTTCTTCTTCAAGGTCCTTACTGTTACTGCCATGACTCTGAGGTCTGCTCCTTCTTTGAAGAGTCACACAGTACTGCCTCTAAAATGCATGTCTTTAGGAGAGGCATGTGGAGAGCCTTGTCAGGCTAGCTAGAGTACCAGCTGGAACCCTGAGGGTGAAGAAATTTGGGTGAAAGTGATAGGAAGGAAATCTCATTTTAGATGAGGGAGAATGTGGTTATTCAAACACTGAAAGTGTCATGGAAGCAGACTTCATCAGCTGAACATCCGGCTCCGAGAGAAAGAACTCCTGTCTCTCAGGGGCTTGCTTTAGAGGTGGAGAGAAGGGGGACCAGAGGGCGCCTGGGTGGCTCAGTTGGTTAAGCAACTGCCTTCGGCTCAGGTCATGATTCTGGAGTCCCGGGATCAAGTCCCACATTGGGCTCCCTACTCAGCGGGGAGTCTGCTTCTCCCTCTGACCCTCCCCCTCTTATGCTCTCTGTCTCCCATTCTCTCTCTCAGATAAATAAATAAAAAATCTAAAAAAAAAAAAAAAATAAGGGGGACCAGAAGGAGAGAAGCAGGGGTGTTGTGTAGAATTAAGAGTACTGACCTGCTTTTTGATAAAAACTGTTATGGAGGTGAAGATCTTCTTTATGGCATTGTCATTTGTAGGAGTTGATTGATGTTAACTTGTTTTTGGGTCTATGAAATGGTTGTCTCAGGCATAGGCTTTCCTGCGTAAATTTGGATTTTCTGCTTCTTTTCCTACTGGTTCATTTCAGCTTTGAGGGGATTGAACTAATGTCATTGGGCAGATCAATGGAGGGTACGTATGCCCTACTCCACTTAATAGTTCATTCGGTTACTGTTGTCCTGCCATCTTCATGGATTGCTTTGGCCCCTGGTAGGGCAGTTAGGATCTCTTTTGGCCCTTTGTTGGTGGCTAAAGTTTGTTGATGGCTAAAGTTTGTTGATGGCAGGCTACTGGTGGGGTATGATGAAGGTGTATCTGACCCCAACAATGGTTCAAGTTCTCTCTCTGGCTCCCCTTCTCTATGGAACCATCATAAATGCAAGTCAAGGGAAAAATATGTGGATGAGGGAAGCTTTTCCATAAAATATACACCAGGAGATCACCTCAGCTTTACTAAAATGAGGGAAATGTGTCCTTTCTAAAGGAGGAAGGAAGGAATTGTATAGAAGCAGCCATTTAATGAGGGAATAAGTTGCTCATAGTAGCTTATACGTTAAAAAACATCAAAAATGAAAAACAGGAAAGGCATGTCTTAATTCTGTTGATTTGCCAAAGGAACTTCTGGCCTTTCTAGGATATGATAATCACTGTACTAGTTTCTTCAGGTTCTCTTTTTGATGGGAGATGCAGATATAACTCAGAAGGAATCAATGTGAAGTATTTCCTTACTTCCAGTTAAGTGCTAGGAACCTCCTACGATTAATAGATATTTGAGTGATTTTCCAGAACTGTCTCTCTGTTTTAATCAAGAGAATGTATCACAGTTCTGCATTTAGTCTCCTCTGTGATAACCATCTCTAATATCCAGTTCTCAACTATTTTGAGCACAAGGAAGCTTTGCACTTTCCCACCCTTTTAAGGTCTGATGGGCCATATGAGTTGCTTAGAATGTGGGTAGAGGCATTTCATTTCTAGGGCTTGGCTCTCCAGCCCTCTCTTTTCCTTTGCCATGATGACCAAATGGCTCAGAGCACGGGCTCGACAACGTATAGAGGACAGTTGTTTTACTCTGGAGAGTTGCTAACATTCAAGTGGACTTTGTGTGAGCAAGAAATAAGCACTTATTGCATTGTGTCTGGCTGGATTTGAGACCATTTGTTACTGCATATAATTTAGCCAGCCCTAGATGGTGACTAATGACATCATCTTTCACCTTTAGCCTTGTGGCTTACCCACAGCCTTCCACACAGTGTCCTTAATTCTTCTCTCTGACCACATGGAATCATGACCTGGTTCATGTTAGTGGCAGGTGTGACAAGCTGGAATATGAGATGACAGGTATGATGGACTGACAGGATTTAGAGGGGTAAAACCGGCTTCTTTCTATATTCTTGTTTCCCACTTTTCTCCCCTTTCACTGGTGGTGTGCTTACGTCCTCACTCATGGTTCCTATCAGCTGAAGATTGTGGGATTTTCTCGTGCTGAGAAATGAATCACTTTCTTGGGTAGTGTTGTTGCAAACTTGGGGAGTTTGTGGGGACATATGGCTATATATATACCACATCTTTATCCATTCCTCTGTTGGTGGACATCTGGGCTCTTTCCATATTTTGGCTATTGTGGACACTGCAGCTATAAACATTGGGGTGCATCTACCCCTTTGAATCACTATGTTTGTTTCCTTTGGATAAATACCCAGTAGTGCAATTGCTGGGTCATAGGGTAGTTATATTTTTAACTCTTTGAGGAACCTCCATACTGTTTTCCAGAGTGGCTGCACCAGCTTGCATTCCCACCAACAGTGTAGGAGGGTTCCCCTTTCTCCTCATCCTCGCCAACATCTGTTGTTTCCTGACTTGTTAATTTTAGCCATTCTGACTGGTGTGAAGTGGTATGTCTTTGTGGTTTTGATTTGTATTTCCCTGATGCCGAGTGATGTGGAGCATTTTTTCATGTGTCTGTTAGCCATTTGTATGTTTTCTTTGGAGAAATATCTGTTCATGTCTTCTGCCCATATCTTGACGGGATTTTTTTTTGGGTGTTGAGTTTGAGAAGTTCTTTATAGATTTTGGATGCTAGCCCTTTATCTAATATATCATCTTTGAATATCTTCTCTCATTCTGTAGGTTGCCTTTTAGTTTTGATGATTGTTTCCTTTGCTGTGCAAAAGCTTTTTATCCTGATGAAGTCCCAATAGTTCATTTTTGCTTTTGTTGCCCTTCCCTCTGGAGACGTGTCTAGCAAGAAGTTGCTGCAGCTAAGGTCACAGAGGTTGCTGCCTGTGGTTTGATGGGTTCCTGTCTCACATTTAGGTTTTTCATCCATTTTGAATTTATTTTTGTGTGTGGTGTAAGAAAGTGGTCCAGTTTCATTCTTCTGCATGTGGCTGTCCAATTTTCCCAACATCATTTGTGTAAGAGATTGTCCTTTTCCATTGGATATTCTTACTTGCTTTGTCAAAGTTTAGTTGACCATAGAGTTGACGGTCCATTTCTGGGCTCTCTATTCTGTTCCACTGATCTATGTGTCTGTTTTTGTGCCAGCACCATGCTGTCTTAAAGATTACAGCTTTGTAATACATCTTGAAGTCTGGAATTGTGATGCCTCCAGCTTTGGTTTTCTTTTTCAACATTCCTTTGGCTATTCAGGGTCTTTTCTGGTTCTATAACTCATGTTCTCTTATTTGTCTCTTTAAATTTTACTTTTTTAAGGAAATTTTTTTTAAGGACTTCAATCACAAGGGAAGTAACACAACTCAAATGGACTTAAATGATGAAGAGACTCCCAGAATGGCTCACAGAATGGGAAAGCTCAGGAATCATAGGTATGGCTTGATCCAGCAGCTCAGTGCTCACTACTGGATGGCCCTACTGACCAGAGGGTCAGATTCAACCTAAGGCTGCCTCTTCTGTGCCCGCAAGATGGCTGCCAGCAGCTCCCAAGGCTATTTGCTCTCGTCTATCTTCACGTTGCATGGGAATGAAAGGGTCTTTTATGGGTACAGTCTCAGAAGGAGGAAGCTGCTTTCCCAGAATCCGCCAACAAATATCTCCTCATGAGTCATTGGTCCAAATTGAGTTACTTGACCACACTGCCCTGTGCACAGAGAGATAGGCTTTGGTGGTTGTTTATGGCCAATGAGTGTCCACAGTGGACCTTAAAATAGACCTAATCCCACCCCAACACCTGGGTAAGAATATTAGAGCAGTGATGCCTGGAAGGAAAATCTTGTGGTTGTTGATGAAGGGAAGCTGGAGAATGGAAATTGGGGGGATCAGCCAATGCTTGACTACAATGGCCTCACTTTTCTCTTAATGGCTCTAAACTAAGGCCTCTTCCTCTGGTCCTCCTCCCTGATCCTTTTTGATAACTTAATGCATAGCTATTGCATAGCATTTTGACAGGTGTGAAAACAAAGCACCTCTTCTGTATAAGAGAATTGGCTCTAGAGGGTATTATGCTAAGCGAAATAAGTCAGCAAGAGAAAGAAAAATATCATATGATTTTACTCATATGTGGAATGTAAGAAACAAAACAGGTGAACATAGGGGAAGGGACAGAAAAATAAAATAATACAAAATCAGAGAGGGAGACAAACCATAAGAGACTCTTAACTCTAGGAAATAAACTGAGGGTTGCTGGAGGGGAGGTGGGTGGGGGGATGGAGGAACTGGGTGATGGGCATTAAGGAGGGCACTTGATGGAATGAGCCCTGGGTGTTCTACGCAACTGATGAATTACTGAACTCTACCTCTGAAACTAATAATACACTATATGTTAATTAATTGACTTTAAATAAAATAAAAAAATACCCAGCAAGATCTACCTATTAAAAAAACTGGCTCAATGAGAAGGAACCATAGAATTGGTAAATCTCCCTTAGAATTCAGTAGAGGGGTGCCTGGGTGGCTCAGTTGGTTAAGCGACTGCCTTCGGCTCAGGTCATGATCCTGGAGTCCTGGGATTGAGTCCCGCATCGGGCTCCCTGCTCGGCAGGGAGTCTGCTTCTCCCTCTGACCCTCCTCCCTCTCATGCTCTCTGTCTCTCATTCTCTCTCTCTCAAATAAATAAATAAAATCTTAAAAAAAAAAAAAAAGAATTCAGTAGAGTGTTTGCTTTTAACAAGCAAACAAATGAACAAGCAAACAAGAAAGCATAACGAGCACATAAAACACATATACCTTCAGTAGCGTGCAGGACCTCAAAATCCGTTATGGTTTTTGGTGATGTGCAATCTTCCTGATTCAAAATGATGGTAGTTGTTTTTATGATGTACCAGCTCCTAAAGGTGGTGGTTCATCATTCAGTTCTCTAATAATAGAGAAAAGAGCCATCTAGGGAAAGAAATGGTCTGTTATAGTGTTTGTTTCTCATAATGGGTCCTCCCATACACTTTACAAATACTAATGAACTAAACCTCTCAGTGTCCCTGTGCAATGAATATCTACTTATATGGAGTGAAGTTGACAGAGCCAACTGACTAAAGCCCCTCCATGAATGAAGGACCCCGACTCCTGGGCTCACAGGTCCAGTACTAGTTGCCCAAAGGCACCGCCATTCAACTGCTTTCCCTTCCCAGAGGGGAAAAGTATGCACAGCCAAGCAGAAGCACATATCTTTTCTTCTGTTCCTGCCTGGCACTGATTAATATGAGTTTGAAGGACACTACCTGATGATTTTACTCAGACATTGAATGTCCCATTGGAGAAAAAGGGTCTGTGGTCGAGTAAGTGTGAGAAATGCTGCAGATACCATTCCACTCTGGGAGTCGTGACACTCAGTGACATGTTAGAGGCGTGGGGAGTCCTGCAGAAAGGGACGCAGTTTTACTCTGCTGAACTCTCCTTCCCCAGACATCTTTGGTCATGAAGATTTTATTTATTTATTTTTTCCATGCAACCCTATTGACTCCCTGTGGGAATTTCAAATTCGATCATTGTAAGGGAAAAATCTCGTTGTCACATTCTCTGATTGTGGGTTAACCACTGAGGGGTTCTAGGATTTTACAGATCCAAAGGATGTAATCTCTTCTACTCTGGTTGAGTACATTTTCCTACCTATAATGTAGGACTTACCATCATCCCCCAATCAACTTTGTTCCAGGGTTGAGACAAGAAGTTCTTTAAAAGTGTCTTTTAAAGTGCTTTGGGATCTTCTGATGAAGAACATCCCTGGTGGATTTGTCACGTGACTTCATTAGAAAGCCTGTATGCTAAGGAGCTATCAACTTCAACTTCCAGTTTGGAATCATCATATTTCTAACGTACTCTATTAACCAGGAAAGAGCTGAGGGATTATTTTTTTTTCTTCTCTCTTTTGCATCTGTATATAATGTAATTTAACCTAGCAAAAAAGACACTGATTGCCTGTCCCACAGGACTTAATTAACTCCCAGCTTCATGGTGCACCTCAGAAATAATAAGAAAAGGAAAAGTTCGGGTGTTCCATACCTGTCCACTTCCACCTCTGGTGCATAATGAGATGTCACGAGTGGTGACACTGATGAGATGTGTGAAGCATGCTGATGGCAGGAGGCGGCGAGCTGCCTGCTCCGCTCCCGGGAACTCTGGCCGGGCAGGAAGAACCGCGCGGATCGGGGAGAGCAGCCTTTTTTTCCTTCAGATTATGGTTTCCAATATTTTCCCCATTCACCTCCCTGCCACCTGAGCGGTGGTTTTGTTAACCTTTAGCTCTGCCTTCTGCACCCTGGTCGGACGTTATGACAATTGTCACGGGGCAGATGCCATGTTTATTAAGCTGCCTGTAGCAAACCCGGACGGGTAGTGCAGCATTCTACCAGCCAGCCCTCAGGGGAGCCCATTAAGAAATTGCAAGGCTAATAAAAATCATGCTGGATGAAATTGCAATCCTCTGGTGCCACTCTGTGATGGGTCGAATCTGGTTTTAAATTTTAATGGGGGCAGGGACCGAAGGTTTGAACTGGGACCCTTGTACCAGCAGCACTGAAAGTTGTTACCTTCTTAACCCAGAGATGGAACAGTGCAGCGAGAGAACAAGCTGGCTTCTCTCTTTGTGCGACGTGTCTGCACATTTGCGATAGGAATTTATTAATGTTGCTTATATGCTAACAATGCACTGCTCCTGGAAAAAAGCCTCACCCTGCCAGGTGGCATGCAATTTGGGCTACAGTTCAGGTCCTCTGGCCTCACGCTGATGGAAGCCTTCAGTGCCCATGCCTGAGGGGGCCTTGAAAACACATGGAGAATAGTTGCCAGCTCCTTGTCTCCGTCAGATTGTGCTAAAACTTTCCTAGGCTGGGAGCTTCTCTGAAAAGGAGATTGTGTGAGCTCTCTTGGAGAGCCATTCTGGCATTTACATTATTCTTCACACTGGACTCCATCTAATCCAGGACCACTCCATCAGAAGGTAATTCTTCATCCTTTGAGGAATCTCTTCTCCTAGAATTCATCACTTCCCCTGGATAAACCAATAGCTTCCACACATTAAAATGAAACAACCAAACATGTAATTATGGTTTTGATGAAAGATTGAAGAAAGTGGGAGGAAAAACATGATAAGGCATTTCAATGTTGGGCCTGATGCCATGTAGAGAGGTATATTCTGTATTTTATTGTAAAGAAATGCTACCTCTACTAAAAGAAAGTGATAACATTCACCGAATACTTACTTCTTGTCAAGAACTGAGTGAAGCCCTTGATTCCAACTACCTGCTTAATTCTCAGAATGAAGCTTTGAAGTGATTGCTGTTACCATCTCCAATTCACAGATTAGTAACTGCTCAGAAAGCTTCGATTTTAGGACTCACAGCTTAGGTAAGTGGCCGAGCAGGGACTCAAAGATAAAAGAATTCTGGAGCCCATACTATTATAGCTAATTTTCTTTTGAAAAATATTTCAAAAAAAGAAAAAATCTGTTCTCTTTTGTAGATGTTTCCCAAAATAAATATGTGAAATTATAATATCAATTTGTGGAAGTAGATCTCAGGGTAGTGGAGAAAATATAAGTATATTAAAATTTATCTCCTGAGTTTCAACCTCAGCTATGAGCATGGGTATAGTTTTGCCCACTTCACCTACCACAGCTTCTGCCTTCTTATGGGTGTTAGCCTACCACTTGTGTTCCAGGTCCTTCCAGTTAGATTTTCTGATTCCCTTACTCTTTTGCAATGATAGTGATTTAAGTGGAAGTGCCTGTGTGTGTGTGTTTTTACACATTCATCTTGGTGGGGTAGTGTGCGATGTAAGGCCTAGTATTTACATCTTCTCTGTAACGACCACAAGAGTAAAGTTTTATTGAATGAATAAGTGCATGAACATAATTAAGGTCGATGGTCATTAGATTGAAGTCCGTTCTCAAAACTTTCATTGCAAACTTTCAGAGACTGTTTTGAGACGGTAGACATTGGGAAACACCAAAGAATCCTACTGTTACCAGAGAAATGTTATACAAAGGGTGATTTTACTCAGAAGGGCCCTCCCATTTCATAGAAAGGCATTCAGCCTCTAGAACTATAATAGTCTTACCATTTGCTACCTGGGTTTTCCTTTGGGTTGCAGAGGTGGAGATATGCTTGACATAGTTGATTTTTTCATGGTATCTTTCTGAACTCTTTCGCTAAGTCTTGATAATGTAATATTTAGTAGAAATTACTCATTTTGTAATATAGAGGGAACCTCATAATTTCTTTGCTGTATTATTTTAGTGAAGTAGTGGGAGACCAGGTCTGTAGTTCCAGGATGTTCAGTTTAATCTTCCTTTTTATGTTTTCTGGGGAATGGGGCAGTACATCTGGTAAGGTAGGGAGGAGGGGGGCTGGTGTGGGAGACACAGAAGTTTCATAAATTGGCACTTGCCAATTTTATATTGCCCCAGAATTCCAGTTTCACTCTTCCTACCATTTTGGCTTCTCCACAATATCACTGAAGTACTTTAGTATGCAAAACAAGAGAAAACACTTTTTCATCTTATTACAAATATGTTACATGCTTAGAGTAGAAAATTTAAAAAGTGATAATAGAAAGAGACAAAAAATATCCATAATTTCAGCATCCAGTTGCTTTGATACTGGCCAAGGAAATATTGACTGGTGATGTCAAGAGCCATTCACGGATTCCTTGGCACCTTCACCTTGTAACTTTCAAGGTGGAGCATTTAAAGATGGCAACTCCTGATTTTAATGTCTACAGACATTGAGTGTAGAAGTGTGATAATTTGGTGAAGTAATTAAAAGATATTCGCTATATGTTGGATGAGTAAATTTGGAAAGGTCGTAAGTTTAATGTTGGTAATGCATGGGGTGATATATTTATGTCTATGACTATATATCTATCCAAAAATCCCTCATTAAGACAACTTTGAAGACTTCTGTGTTCCATCTTAAGAAACCATCCCTTTCAGAATCATGGGAAATTGACCCTATTCTTTACTGGAATGTCACACACTTCTATGGTAAAATTGGAAGAACAGTGCACTTGGTCTATTTAAGGCAATATACTTATTAGGGCTTAATTTTTCTTTAACTTTTTTATAAACAATTTAAAATACATTTGACGCTTGAACAGCTGGCCCACTTTTTTAGAGTCAAAAACCTGTGTATAACTTTGACTCCCCAAAACTTAACTACTAAAAGCCTACTGTTGACTGGAAACCTTACCAATAACACAAACAGTTGATTAACACATATTTTGTATGTTATATGTATCACATACTGTATTCGTACAATAAAGGAAGCTAGAGAAAAGAAAATGTAATGAAGAAAATCAAGGAGGGGTGCCTGGGTGGCTCAGTCGGTTAAGCGTCTGCCTTTGGCTCAGGTCAAGATCCTGGGGTCCCGGGATCGAACCCCATGTTGGGCTTCCTACCCAGCGGGGAGTCTGCTTCTCTCTCTTCCTCTGCCTGCCCCTCAAATTTGTGCTCTCATTTTCTCTCTCACTTGCTCTCTCTCTCAAGTTAGTAAATAAATTCTTTTAAAAAAAATCATAAGGAAGAGGAAATACATTTACAGTGCTGTACTGTAAAAAATCAGTGTATAAGTGAACCTATGTTGTTCAAAGGTCAACTGAATATGAAAGTAGAGAGAATAACATAATGAACCCCATTACCCACCTTCAACAGCTATCAGCTTATTTACATTTGCTTTTTTAATTGAAGACTCTTTTATATGGGTTACCTTTGAAAAGGGAATCTGCTAATGGGAATTTTAAAGATAAAGGCAATTTTTAACCCAGAACTCTCTCATAGTTTCATATTTTATACAGAATTTTATATAGAATATATACAGAGTGAAAAGGATGACTGTATTTCACATTTATTGGCATTTATAGGAACAATGAGGCATCTGGAGTTTAGATTAAAAATTGTTCATATATATATATATGCAAAGTTTTTCTTTGAGCCCCTTTTATTTTTTCTTTCTTTTATTTCTTTCATTCCTATTCAACTTCAACTCCTATTTAAGGCTGAGGTCTAAAACTCTCCAGGTGTATTTGCATTTTAATACAGAATTCTTGGAAACCCAAATACATGACGGTATAATGGTAGAAAAATAGGCAGTGAGGTTCATTTTTGCATATGGCGTGGGGCATGCTTGGTACCCCGTCAAATTCCATTGCCTGAGCAACTGACTGACTATTCAGTAACTTTCAGGGAATAAATAGTAACTCAGGTATATTAAGCTTTTATGTGTAGCTGACACATGGCATATAACTATTTTGTGTACATTATTTTCACAGCACTATGGAGTATATATTATTAGCTCCATTTTACAGATAAGGAAATGGATGCTTCTGAAGGCTGAGAGACTTGCCCAAGGCCGCATGGCTAATAATGTCAGAGCAGGGATTGTGAAATGCAGTCTGCCTAGTGTTAAGCTTTCTCTTAACGGTGATGCTGCCTGCCGAATAAGTTACTAAAGATGTTAGCAAATGGTATGTCAGGGGTGGGGAGAGAATGAAATGGGGAAAGGATGGAGTAGTCTGGAAAATAAGTTTGAGTTAATCAAAAGAAATCAATGAAATTTCATGTCTCATAAAATTAGAACAATGCTACGTGAATACAGTTTAAGTTCAAGGACATGGCTGTATTTGCTAAGGGACAGAAGTGTTTCAATTTTGTTTTGAAAATTTTGGCACAAAAAAGCAAGATGCTTTTCGCAGCCCTGGCCCTGGAACGTGGAAAGGCTCTGAAAGAAGGGAGGGGCTTCCTACTCTGATTTTGTATGAAAGGATGTCCACTGGAATAAAACAAAGAACTATGCCAAACAAGGGAAGAAAAGGACTTGGGAGCAGATATTATCAGTGCTGGGAGAGGCAACATCTGCACAAGGTTGTTAAGATACAGCAAGTCAAGATGGCCGCCAAAGTAACCACAGGCTATGTGAAGAGATAAATGGTTGACCCCAGCCCGTGTCAGGCTAGGATTGATGCCACTATCAGCCCTAGTGCCTTCCCAATGATTTTTTAAAAAAATCTTTGATAGAATGTGTTATCTAGTTACTGGCATGAGGGCAATAGCCCGGAGGGGTGAAGGAAAAGGAAAGAATAAAAGGTCACTCCAGGAGGACAATCTCTGTCGGACTAAATGAGAAAAAAGGATCTAGCTCAAAAGGGGAGGAAATAAATAAATAACAATAAAAGCAGCCGCTAGGTGCATGGATGGGATAAGTGAAATCACTGTTTCCCCTTTCTCTTTCTTTCCTTCTACCCTTCCTTCCTCCCTCCCCCCCACCTTCCTTCCTCTCTCCCTTTTCTTTCTTCCTCCCCCTCTCCCTTCTCTCTCCCCCCCTTTTTTTTTTTTTCAAATTAAGAGAAACCCTGAGCTGTTCTGGGGAATTTAGCAGATGGAGCTACAGAGTCTTTGTTTTTATCTTGAACTTTTTAAATAGACTGATTGAGATTGTTAAGTCTTTTTTTTTTTTTCTTAATTTCTAGGAGAGGTGAAATTAAAGACATTAATTAGCCTGGCACTTTGTCTGTGAAATAATGATAATTCAAGAGTGAAAGATCCAAAACAAATAAAATGAAATTCCTCTAGATAATAGAAAGATACTCCTTTATAATCTGCTCTTGTTAATTTATTTGTGGTGGGTATGGGAATTCACTGGTGTAATCACTCTGCTGTCTTCCTCCTCATGCACACATGCATACCTGCAGGTGGGCCCACATGCATCGTGTTTTCCACAAGCGCCTATACACCCTTTTGGAGAGGCAGGAATAAAATTGTTTTTGCTCAGTATTTGCTGCACCAACAGAGTTCTATTTTATGATAATAGAAACTTTAATTGGCTCCCTTTAGCCTTGAAACAAATTTTGCAGGGGAAAAAAGAAAAGAAGGAAGAACTGAGTAATTTTGTCTAAAAGAATATGGCCTTAATTAGTGTGAATTTTTTCTTTTTATTTGACCTGGAAAAATCCAGGGCTCCCCCCGCCCCCCTTTCTAGAGTGTTTATGGAAGATAAAATGTTGGTCCTAGGGCAAGGGGTCTTAAGGCTGGAGTGGATCCATGTTCTCAAAGGAGAATAGTCATGTCAGATATAAAAATATGGGTCCCCAGAAACAACTCTGGAAAGAGTAGAGAAAGATATTTGAGGCAGAGTTTTCTCCTCTTCTAAGGCCAGAGGAATTTAACAATGTGACCCCCTGGCCTACGTCCTTGGTTCTCACTAGCCCGTGCTGCACAGGGTCATCTTTAATTGGCACAAGTTGGAGGACTTCCCTTTCGTTTTGCCATCCCTTCCTCTGGCGGAGGCATCAGAGTAAGGGAAGAGCATGAGCCTTGGTTTTGAAAGACTTGGATTCTAGTCCCTGCCAGCACCATCTTACTAAGGGACCCGGACTCAATGACTTAGTTTCTTAGAGCCATAATTGCCCTCAGGTATAAAATCGCAGTACTGCTTCATAATATCTTCCTGCAAAGTTTTGAGATTTAAATGAGTCTACAGATGTGAAAACCTTCAGAAAACATTAAGGCACTATTCAACTCTGACAGTTCTCCTATTAATGTGGATTCCAGTGGCGTTTTGTGGTGGTGGTTGCCTGTAATATGGCCAAGTGCCTGCATAGAAAACTGTAATGCGGCATTTGCATTATAAAGCAGTGAAACAGTGGTTCTTGGAAATTTCCATACACTTGATTAAAGTGGGAGCAAGGTAGAGGAATAAAATTTTAGGGCTAGATGAAAAATACATAGGATGGATTTTTTTGGCTTTTACCAGTTTCTAGTTTGGCGATATAAAATATCTGCTGTGTAATTTGGCTAGCTCATAGAATTAATATGTTTGAGATACTAAATTTAAAAGTTTATCTTGTAAGAATTTATCTCTATAAAAATTGAGGTATAAATGACATATAATAAAACGCATAGATCTTAAATGCATATAGTTCATTGATATCTGTATACTGTGAAGCTCACATTCAAATTAAGGTATAGAACATCTTCATCACCCAAGAAAGTTGATTTTGCTTTAACTGTTTTTTTTTTTTTATATTTTTGCCATAAATGGTGATGTAACAACTGAATCTTGAGAGATCTGTCTTCTCCTTGTTTTTTGTTTAAGAAGTATGAGAAAAGCAAGGAGTAAGCAACGACACTTACTAAACACCTATTATTTATCAGGCACTGAGTGAGTCTTCCCGTAATCAGCTCCCTCATTATAATGACCCTTGAAAAATCTCCATTTTATGGATGAGGGACTGAGCTTCAAGGAAATTAGGTGACTTCCAAGGGCACACAGTAAAGGTGAAAGTGAGATTTGAATTTGTATTGCTGACTCCAAAATCTATTTTCTTCAACTGGCAAAAGAAAACAGTTGCTGTGATTTGGGGACCAGAGGCTCTTCCACAGAATCAGAGATACTGAAAGTCCACATTTGCAGGAAAAAGGTCTGAAGAAAAAGAACTTCTCCTTCATGAGGTGCTCCATCATGGTGCCTCCATGTCCCCCGTACTCATTGGTATACCCAGCACCTGCTAATATACTTGTTTCCCTTTAGATTATGTGCCCCTGGTGGGGTAGCCTGAGCACCTAGTACTGTGCCTGGAGTTTAGTGGGTGCTGCGCCACTGTTTGTTGAATAAATGACATTTGCAAATTTCATTCCTTACTCTTCTGTTTTCCTTGGGGAATGAGGAATCATGTGGGAGTTAGTTTTCCGGGCGACCAAAAAATTTCCCTTTAAATACCAAGCCGTGTTTATTTTGTATATTATCTTATAAAAATTGTATATTATCTTTATAAAAAGTAAAGGTGCTGCCTTTTTGACTGAGTATAGGTGGTAGAATAAAATGTTTTCTTGATGCCTCTGCGTCATTTACATAAACATCAGCTATTTTACTTTCAAAAAGAATACCTCTACCCTAGGTGGTATTGAAATTGCAGGAACGTGTGTGCTCCTCACTAAATGGCCCATGACTGTGCTGATAGGTTCTGGCCCTTCCTTTGCTGACAACTGCGGGGGTCAGGTGTCACATCTGGTTGCTGTCAGCGGCCTCCACTTCCTTCTAATCCATCCTTCTGGTCTTTTCTTCACCGAGGGACAAGGTAACAAAATCTTAATAGATACATGTTCAAAATCAGAGTAAAAAGATTCCGAGTGCAGCCTTCAGAAATACTTCTTGAAGAAGTGCATGCGGTTTAGTGTGTGAATACGACGCCATAGTCTCCTCCCCTCCCCCGTTTCTCATTGGTCACCTTCAGGATGGAGTTTGTGGGGCATGGGCTCTGCACCTCTCCACCATCAAGACCTCGTATAGTGTTCTTATGGAGCTAGAGCCAGATGCTATATATTACTTGTATTTATGGTTTTTTTTTTTTAACCGAAGATACAAGGTAATTATAGTTAGACACATTTCCAGGACAGTTATTCCTGTTTATCATTAAGTTTTTCCTTCACTCTGTCAATTTCATAACTGGAAATATGCTAAGAAGAAAAATAAATTGGTAATGTGACCCGGGCCCTTTGTTAAGCCATTAACTGTCAAAAGTGCACTCTGATTCACTGATGATGATTATAAGTTATTTTTTAAAAAGCTGCCCATTGTATAGCTTTTAGAAATAATTCAGAAGTCTTGTAACATGTGACAATAAGGGAACATATAACAAAGATTCTATATGGTGTTTTAAAAGAACTACAGTCAAATAATATTTGATTTTTCTATGAAAAAAATCTAGTAATGACAAATATGTCTTTGGACACAGAGCCCACCTTTCCTGCTTTCTCCTCATTCTTTCACTTGTGACCCACGGATGGTCTTCATGATTTATCAGGTTTCATCCTTGAGCATTTCCTCCTTTGTGTTGTAGGGTAGCGCAGCCTTGGTTTGGTGAATGAAAGCCTGGAAATCCCATGTGCTTTCTAGTTCACAGATTCTGAACTTCCTTCTCTTTGTAACTGAGATTCCGTCTGCATTCCTCAGAGGCATTCCAGATTAGGGTCTAATTTCTCCTTTTACTTTTGCTCTTACTTGGTCCAGGAATGCCTCCAGCAAAGGATACCCCTAAATTCTTCAGCATAACACTGGCTTCAGGGAAAGGGTGGTGGTTCTGAGCTTCATACCGATATTGGCATCCAGGCATGTTTAAGGTCAAGAATCTCTACAGGGTCACTGGACACACGGCAATGTTCCTGGGACTGTGGCATGAGATTCAGAGTCATGCTCCCGTTCTGTTTTAAGACATCATGGAGGGGGAGGCTGACGACAGGCGAACCCTGTGCAAGAGCAGGGTGTGTGTGAGTATACTTTTATTTCAAGCTCATTCCTTCTTTTTCATCATCCTCCTTTTTTAAACAAGCCAGTGTCCCTACGGCCTTCTTTGGTGAAGAGAAGAGTGAATAGCTTCCTTCTAGGTCTTTCTCTTGGGGAAACTACTTGGTTAATGATGGATTCACTTCCATTCAATGAACCAGAATTTCACCTAAGAAGAATCCATGGCATATTCCTAGCCTCATCAGTCTCTTCACTGTGTTCTCTTTTGGAAAAGAATATTTTTTATGCTATTGACAAAAAAAAAAAAAAAGCATTTTCATCTTGCCAGCTGAAGTCTCTCCGTGGGTTCATTCCTTTTTGCCTTGTGGCCCGCCCCTTTATCACAACTCCAAGTTTTCAAATCTGTCCTTAGGATTCAGGTTGCTGTAGAGCAAAGAACGTCATTAACGTTTTCCTGCTAGACTTGAAAAAACAATTAGGGCAGTGACTTGAAGGAGTTAAAGAAAAGCCCCCAAACCCTGAAACCAAACAGCACAGGGCAGGGATAGCAGGTAAAGTGGTTGCTATAAACACTTTCTCTTGAAAGCTGTGTCTTTTCAATAAACACACCGTTAGGGCCCTAGCAAAATATTTCCAGTTGCCTTCATGGGTGGTGCAGTGCTGGAAGCTGTTAGCTCATGCTCAGTTAAATTTCAAATGTCAAAGCTCATTAATAGTGATTTTAGCCAAAGACAGCTTGTAAGGAGCTGTGCAAACTTAACTTCCTCAAATAAAATGAGAAGAAAGATGACCATTTAACATTGCTTTTCCTCCCCCTGCTTTCCTCACCTCCGCTTTGAGTTTGTTTTGGGTTTTATTGACAGTAGGTTTCAAGTTTATATTCCGCATTTCCCTTAATTCGCCTTGTCCTTTTATCCCCCCCTTGGGAAATAGGCCTATTACAAAGGTGTTGCGATGTTTCTTTGAGTTTTAGGAGGAGTGTTTTGTCTGTTTGAAGTGGGCCTGGAGGAGTCTGTGAGAGTGTTAAGGCAGAAGGTTCAGCTTTGGAGCGGGAGAAACACACTGTGATATGATTATGCGTTCAGATGCCGTTTCCAGCCTTGTCTGAATACAAATGCACGAGGAGATTCCGTTGACACAATAAGGAGGTTTCAAATGAAAATATGAATACAAGCAAGCACCCCCCGGTCCTCATAGCCCCATTGGTTCTCACCACTGTGGCTCCCTGGAAAATCAAATGAAAACAAATTTTTTAAAAACTTGCTCTGAATGTACTTGGGCAGTCGTGACTGTGGGCTGGCCCGCTGTGTGAAATTCTACAACAAGCTAATTGATACCTAAGCTACCAAGAACAAATTTGACATCAGTCTGGCCTCCCCTTTGATTCTGAGTTTTGCTAGCAGCACAGTGGAGTGTGCTTCCTTCCTCAGCCCTGCAAGGCTCCCTGGGCACAGAGTAAGCAAGGCCTGCATTTCAGGGTGTGGTGTGCTACGTTTAAGGAGCCAGGGCAGATGCCTCAGAGGTGGTCTGGTGTGGGTATCTTGGAGCCTCTCTGATTGGGCTCTGTGGCCACCATTGCCTCAAGGAACTTGGGCTCGGGTTGCACTGTGGTTTTGTGTGACTCCGATCCGAGTGGAGGTTGAGGGTCACGGGGAGAGTCTGTAGAGGGCGTGTGTATCAGGGGATGGTGCTGTATCAGGGATTTCTTCAGAGTAGTTACGCTGATTCTCTTGGGGGGCAAGCATGAGTCCCTAACAGAGGTTTGTGAGCCCCGTGGCTTTTTTCCATTTTTCATCAAAACAAGGGAACAGTTCTGTTTAGATTTTTAAAGAAGCGGACTGATTTTGGACAAATGTTGTGGTGCTGCCAAGGTCATTAATTGTAAGCAGTCTACCATCTTGCTGTTAAAAGGAATCTAGTTACATTCTTTAAATGGGTGGGTGTTCCGTTATTATTTACAGATTTCAATGAGATTCGGCTCACAGATAAAGGTTTAATAATAAGGAAGGGAAAAATAAAGGGGGGGGGATCAGAGGAAGAGATGAACCATGAGAGACTATGGACTCTGAAAAACAAACTGAGGGTTCTAGAGGGGAGGGGGGTGGGGGGATGGGTTAGCCTGGTGATGGGTATTAAGGAGGGCACGTTCTGCATGGAGCACTGGGTGTTATATGCAAACAATGAGTCATGGAACACTACATAAAAAACTAATGATGTAATGTGTGGTGATTAACATAACATAATAAAATTTAAAAAAATAATATAGGATCATGTTGAGTGGGCTATATTGTGCAGAGTACTAAAAGTTAGAATGATTTCTTTTTAAAAGCCAAGTAATTATGTTTCTACAAGTAGGATCATAGTCTGGGGGAGTATTCCTAAGAATACTCTTTAAGCTTTTATCTTCTCTACTTTTTCCTGTAAACATCCAGATTTTGCCCTTTTAAGAAAAGAAGCAAGTGTGTGTGGTACTGTAAGAATTGGGTTCTATGTTGGTTTCTTCTAGACAGTGAGCTTCCTGAGAGCAGGGATTTATGTTATTTATCGTTTTATCCTTAGGGCCTACTGTAGTACCTGGCTCAATAAATGTTTACTGGTTGAATATAGTAAAACTTCATTAATTGATACACTAACAAGATTCTAGGCGGAATATTTAACTTAAGAGAAAAATCAATTTTATGGACTCTAGCACATTAATTATTTGCATGCAAATGGGGGTTGCCAATTACAAATAAGTGCTATCAATTTATTGAAGCCGCTCCGGAGACTGTCAGCAGACACAATGCGAGCAGTTTGAGTTATGCCTTGATGAATATATTCTGTAATCTTTTCAAAAACACGGAATAACTTCCACAGAAGACAAGGAAATTGTAAAATTCCAAGCAAGAGAAAGCTTTTGGTGTCCCCGCAGTCCACTGTTTGCTGGCTGCCTGTTCCACACAGCAGGACTAATTCATGAATTTGCTCTAATTGGCTTGGTCAGTGCCCATTACGTGCCATTCTGTGCTAGTGGCTTGTAACACACAGGTGACCACGCCCCGGAGAACTTACAGTCTAGCAAGGTAAAGCGCTGATGTAAATATGAACCCCAAAAGCAGTAAGAGCAGAGTGCAGGGCAGGTGCTGAGGAAAGAATAGCTTCTCAAGAGCCTTAACAAAGCCATCACAGGGGAATTTAAAATGGGGCCAGATCTTGAAAGAGAACTCTTTTGTTCAGGAGAGAAGGAACATATACATGAGCATGGTCACAGTATGTTTAGGAGGCGCTGTGGATTTTGGCATAGCTTGAGGATGGGACATGTCCCAGGGGAGGCATCAGGAGGAGCGGGAGATGAGGCAGGGGAGACCAATTATGGGGTGAGGGTTACGTTATGGGGCAGAGAGTTATATACTTATTTGAATTTGGACTTTATGCTTTAGTGTTGGAGTGGGGGGCGAGCCAGGTGTGTGTGCCTGTGTGCACGTGTGTGTGGGGGGGAAGGGAGAGAGGGAGAGGATATGAATTAGTGATGTTCATTTTCCTAGGAAGACAATGTTAGCGGTATTAGTGGTGGAGATGAGTGGAAGGATATGTGCAGAGTGAAAGCAGAAAGTATTCATTAAAAACCTGCTGTGGGCCAAGTACTGTGCTAAACTCTACACATACAAACAGACCTGCTCTCTGCCCTCATGGAGCCTGTAGTCAAGAAGATCTGGGTGAGAGACGAACACCTCCTATAGCCCACACGTGGAAAGGAATAGAATGAGCTGAGAGGCATTTGCAAAGCAAATGGTCATAGTTCGGGGACTTACTGGATGTCAGAGGTGAAGAATGGGAGGAGTTGTAGGTGACTGTAATTTTGGTGGGGGGGGACTCTGTAATTTGGTGGATGGTGGCATCATTAAGTGGTATTTTCGGTATTGATGGCTGAGTGTGGAAGTGTGTGGGAAGAGGGAAATAATGAACGCAGGTTTACACATGCTCTGGGTGAGTGCTCCACGTAACATACGGAGATACGAAGCTGTTTAGAATTGAGGCGAGGGTTCGGGGTTTGAGATCTAGATCTGAGAAGTGTTATAAGGTAGATGATAATAGAGGCTATGGGAGGTAGTGACAATATCCAGGAAGAATGGGCAGATGAGGAAGAAGGGGATGGAAACGTGGGAACCGCCATTGTTCGTAGGATGAACAGAGAAGGAGGCTGGTGTCTCTGCCTGTGTGTTCTAGACTGCCTCCTCTCGGCACCACTTGACATCCTCAATGACCCCCTCTCTTTTCTCCATTTTCAATGTCTCTTGTTCAGTTAGCTCATTTTCCTCAGTAGCTAAACTGTTTAATCTTAAGCAAAGAACTCCGAACTTTCCCTAATCTTCCTTGGACTGTGAGGCTCCTTTCACAAAGTGGTTGTGTTCACTCATTCCCTTCCAGCCATGCTTGTTGAAAGGGTAACACCATTGCTATTTCCAGTTCCTGACCTCTGTTCCATCTTTCCCCTCAAGTTTCTTGGCTTTGACAGCCCCTCAGCACTGAAATGGCCCTGGCCAAGATCTTCAGTAACCTCCTCCTGAATAAGGACTACATTTAAGTCCTTATGACCTGCTTTTGAATGTGTTGGTCTTGTTGGGCTCTAATTATCACCCAACTCCAGTTCAGTACAGTGTAATTTCAAAACCTCAAGCTTTTCGTCAATCTTTAAAGACTCTCGCACCTCCAGGTGGCTTGGAAGCCTCCAGTGGGGGAATGGTTATTTCTTCTTTCCATCTCCTTCCCCACTTCTTCTAGGAGTTGACTCCGGGCGATGGAGGGTGAGAGTAAAAGGACACACGACACTTGGCAGGCACAGTTACAAGGCATGTTAACATGTGCTCAGTGGGTGGGAGATGTATAGTTGTTCAGTCTCCCCTGGGCTTTTTTGTGGGCTCATCAGAAATCCTCCTGCTGACGTCCTTGAACTGCACCTGTCTCTGAATGGTTGGCCCATTGCTTTTATGGGGTGGGGGGCTTTGCTCTCCCCCAGTGGTCCAGTCCACCTCTTGGAAAAAATCCTTTTATATCACCTCAGATCTGTTCCCTTTGATGGGACCAGCGGTCACCTTTGTCCAGCAGTGACACGAAGCTAGCACCCATCCCAACCCTTTTTTCCCTCTTCTGCTGGCCTTGGGCACCTCTAACCACAGTCTCTCACCTGCAGACTTTGCAGGGGCAAATCAAATGTGCTAGAGCCTTTTCCACTACGTTCTCCCATTGGTTCCTTTGAATCCCTTCTCATTTGGCGAAGTAGGTGGGTGACGTCTCCAGAGAGGTGAACAGGGATTCAAGCAGAGAGGCCTTGTAGACATGTCCATGCACGTAGACTCACACAGTGTGCAAACCCACACTCCACAGAGCAATAAGGCAAACCTGTATGCTGACACTTGTCTTCTTTTTTGGTTTTTCCTTCGTTCATCTGGTTTTATTCAGGACCTTGAAAAAGTCATTTAACCTCTCTGGGCTCCAGTGCCCTCATCTGAAATGAGGAGACTGAGTGCTCTAAAATTCCCCAATGCCTGGCGAGGCTCTTTAGGAGCACCAAAACAACTGGCTAAGTTTCATTTTTATTCTGTTGCTTTGGTCTAGAGAACTAGAGAAACCAAGAAGTTTAGTGATTTAAATAAAAACAAAAAAAGTCTTTTTTACCCCCCAGTTTTTAAATTATGGCAAAACACATAAAATAAAATTTACCATTTGAACTATATTCAGTTGTAAAGTATAGTTCAAATACATTCATATTTTTGTGTAGCCATCACCACTGTCTATCTCCAGAACATTCTCTCTTCCCCAACCAAAACTCCATAGCCATTAAAGAATAACTTCCCATGTCTCCTGCCTCCAGCCCTGGGCAACCAACCATTCTGCTTTTGACAGAATTTATCAGCATAGGTACCTCATCTAAGTAGAATCATACAATATTTGTCCCTTTGTGGCTGGCTTCTTTTTTTTTTTAAGATTTTATTTATTCTTTTGAGAGAGAGAGAGAGAGAGACAGAGAGAACACAAACAGAGGGAGAGGCAGAGGCAGAGGGAGAAGCAGACTCCCCACTGAGCTGGGAGCCTGACGTGGGGCTCGATTCCAGGACCTGGAGATCATGACCTGAGCCGAAGGCAGACACCCAACCATCTGAGCCACCCAGGCGCCCCTGGCTGGCTTATTTCTCTTAGCATAATGTCCTCAGGGCTCATCTGTGTTACAGCATGTGCCAAATTTTCTTCTTCTTTTTTTTTTTTTTTAATTTTATTTATTTATTTGACAGAGAAAGACAAAGCAAGAGAGGGAACACAAGCAGGGGGAGTGGGAGAGGGAGAAGCAGGCCCCGCACAGAGCAGGGAGCCCGACGTGGGGCTCGATCCCAGGACCCCGGGATCACGACCCGAGCCGAAGGCAGACGCCCAACGACTGAGCCACCCAGGCACCCCCAAATTTTCTTCTTTTTAAGGCTGCATAATAGTTCACTGTATGTATATACCACATTTTGTTTGTCCATTTATTGTGATGAAGGCATGGGCTGCTTCCACCTTTTGGCTAATGTAAATAATGCTGCTATGAACTTGGGGGTACAAATATTTGAGCCCCTGCTTTCAATTCTTTTGGATATATACCTGGAAGTGAAAAGGTTGGGTTATATGGTAATCCCATGTTTAATTTCTTTTTAAAGATTTTATTTATTTATTTATTTTAGAGAGAGAGGGAGAGAGAAAGAGAATGAGAAATGGTGCATGCACACCCAAGTGGGGTGGTGGGGGAGGCAGAAGGGGAGAGGGAGGGAGAGAGAATCCCAAGCAGACTCTGCTGAGCATGGAGCCTGACATGGGGCTCGATCCCACAACCCAAGACCATGACCTGAGCGTAAACCAAGAGTCGGGTACTCAACCGACTGAGTCACTCAGGAGCCCTATCTTATGTTTAATTTTATGAGAAACTGCCATATCACTTCCAAAGTGGCTGCATCATTTTACATTCCTACCAGCAATGCACAAGAACTCCAATTCTCTACATTCTCACTAAAACCTGTTATTTTTATTTATTTATTTTACTAACAGCCATCCTAATGGATGTGAAGTGGTATCATTATGGTTTTGATTTACATTTTTCTAATGGTTAGTGATCTTGTACATCTTTTCATACACTTATTAGCTATTCATATATCTTCCTTGGGGAAATGTCCTTTGCCCATTTTAAATAGGGTTGTTTGGTTTTTGTCACTGAGTTGTAGGAGTTCTTTATATATTTTGGATATTAATCCCTTATCAGATATATGATTTGCAAGTATTTTCTTCCATTTCATGGGTTGCTTTTTAACTCTATTGGTGTCCTTTGATACACAAAAGTTTTTAATTTGGTGAAGTCCACTTTATTTTTGTTGTTGCTGTGCTCTTGGTGTCACATCCAAGAAATCATTGCCAAACTTAATGTCGTGAAGGTATGTATGTATAGGAAAATGCACAGTATCTGTAAGGTTCACTGCTCTGCCTGCAGTGTCGGGCACACGTGGAGGTCTTAGGATGTATCCCCCACAGACAAGGGGAGATCACTGCATTGGAACAGATACCTAAGCTTTCAGCAACTCTGAGGTAATAGAGGGACTTATGGAGAGCCGGGAAAATGGGGAAAGGAGAAATTTCTATTTTCTTAAGGCAAAACAGAGGCCACACGAATAATTAATCCTCAGCAAGTTAAGGGATTGATTTCCAGCAAGGGGCTAATGCTCCGAAGCTGAGAGAATTCTGCAGAAAGGCCATCTCTGCAGATGGCCTCCAATCCCTCTCTATATTGCTTATTGAATTAGTCTGGTCTTGAATCCCTGTATAGTTGATTACTGTTGCTTTCTGGCTCATTTCATAGGGGTCTTCGTGGCTTTCAAACTTCTAAACTTTGAGGAGCTTCTTAGGTGATGACTATGTCTGTGGATTGTTTGGTATTTGCCAAGGGTTCTGAATTTTCTGCCTTTAAAGATATATATATATATATATATATATATATATATATATGGACCTTTTTTCAAATGTTTATATAAACTTAAGTGTATATGTTATAAGCCCATGTTTCTACATTATGTGCATTGTATACAATGAATTCCAGGTGACTGTAAAGCAAATGATTAAAGTGCATTTTTTTTCTACCTGGAAATTATATTGAGCTTTATGAATTTTTGAAAAGGCTTTGAAACATTTTTGCTTTATGAGGTTTTTCTCTGAAGAAGAGTTTGCTAGAAAGGAAAATGCATACATTTCATTAATCTTATTTATCAGCGGTCAAAAAAATAAATTATATATGTATTTTAAAGATAGCTTAAAGCACACTGCTTTGATATACTAAATAGATGGCAGTTGATTTTTAGATGTTTTATTTTTAATCACAGGGACATTTAGATTATGTCACCACCCGCTTGCCACTACCCATACTGATAGCTGGCATATGAAATTTTGGAAAAATAAAACACAGATATTTTTCCATCATGTCAAAATGGCATGTGGTTTTGATCCTGAGAGTGGAGGGTTTCCATCAGACTGCCCTATCTGCAATCTCTGGGTCTATTTCCTCCTTTGCCTGGACTGCTGTTACTGGTAGTTGGTGTTATTCAATTATCTCTACATTTTACCTTGGTGTTTACCTCTAATGTCACTCAAGTCAGTAGATGATTCATTGCATCTGGAACCAATAAGCAGAGTTTGGCAGAAAGGGGACAATGTGTGGCGGATGTGTTTGGAGTAAAGGGAACAATGCACTTGAAACCGGGCTCTAAGAGCTTAGAAATTCAATTATGCATTCATGGGTACAGGGGTAGGTACCCCAATGCCTGGCCCTTAGTGAGCACCCAGTGAACATTCTCGAAGATGATGGTGATGATTTTAATCGGCATAATCTGTATATATAAAAAAGGCATCAGCACTGCAGTGCCTGGGCAAGTTCCACAAATTCTAGATACTTGAGATTTCATCCCAGCTCTGAAACACATCATTTCATCTTTCTCCTTCCTTAGGTAGGACTGATAATTTTGTGGTATTAGCTTTAAAGTGAATACCTTTTGCATCATTAAATACCAGGTGATACATGCATGAATGCTCAAAGATAAAACATAATGTTCTTTTGATATCAGGAGAGCTAAAAACCTAAATTAACATTCCCTTTGTCCTTCCAAAAAAGTCTATTAATCTCTACTCTGAAGCTTAAAGAATGAGGGAAAAGTTATTTAGTCAAGACAGGTGAAGATACCAGGTACAGGATGGATTTCTCTGGTTTCTGAGCTTGGTTTTCCCGTGCAAAGCATTGTCTTTTTTCTTTTTTTTTTCTTGTGAGGGAATAAAAAAGTCAGTCAGATCTTCTTTCCTAAGGAAGCAATGCAAGCCAAAGAGTAGTGCTATTAAAGCCAATTATATTCAAATACTATTCTCAGAAGTAGAGTCAGAATAGGGACTTTTAAATATTCTTGGTATCTCTTAAAGGAAACACATTTTGGCTGTGTTCAGGATCGGGAAGGCTTTGCATTTTTTCAGCTTCAAGACAGAGAGGTTGTGAGGACAGCAGTCCTGTGGCATTTGCTCTTTATCTTCAGTAGTCTTAGCTCTTCCTGAACAAATGCAAGGTCTCTATCAGGTCTTAATTTAAACTTCTTGGCATCATAAATTTAAAAAAATTATATTTCATGTCCTCTGTGTGTGTGTGTGTGGGGGGGTGGGGTCACTGAAAGAACAACCTCGCCATCAGCTTGGTGTGTTGTTATCCATCCTTTTGAGAGGTAACTTCAATGAAGGGGGAGAAACCCAACTGTAAACGAATGAAAATGACTCTCCAGAGAAGGCCATCATGGTGCCATATTCACTTCCTATTGCTGCATAACAAGTAACCACAATCTCAGTGACTTAGAGCGATGCCTACTTATTATTTCAGTTTCTCTAGGTTGGAAGTTGGAAGTCTGGGCACAGAGTGGCTGGGTTCTCTGCTCCAGGTCTCACAAGGCTGAAATGATTAAGGAGTCATCCTTGCTACCTTCTCATCTGGAGCTCAGGGTCTTCTTGCAAGCTCATTCAGGTTGTTGGCAGAAGTCCGTTCCTTTCAGCTGTAGGACTGAGGTCCTCATTTTCTTGTTGGCTGTTAGCCGGGGACCATTTTCAGGTCCTAGGGGCTGCTCTTGGTTCTTGGTTGCATGGTCCTCTTTGTGATATGGCAGTTCACTCCTTCAAGGCCAGTGGGGTGATCTCTCTTTTAAGGGCTCTCCTGAGTAGGTGAATCCCATCTCCCTTTGCTTAAGTGAAAGCCAACTGATTTTTGAACTTCATTGCTCCTGCAGAATTCCTTCACCATTGCCGAAACCTAATCATGGGAGTGCTATCCCATTATATTCACCAGCTCTGTTCCTACTAAAGGGGAGGAGATTATGCTGGGCTCATACACAGGGTGCAGGAATTCCGGGGGGCCACCTCAGGATTCTTCTTTAATACAGGTAGTATGCTTGAATTTGGGGATTTGAGAAGGTCTCTAGCCATTGCCTTTGTGAAATTCAAGGTCCTGCTGGTGTTGCGGTGATCTATTCAAGTCTTCCCGGCCTCTACCTATTTCACCTAGTCCTGGGCTGTCCTGGACTACCAAGGAATGGGCCTCGTCTGGGTAATTTCTATTCCTGGAGACGTTCATGAGGCCGTTAGTTCTAGCTTCCCATGAGGAGTTCAGGTGCGGGGTGGCCTCCCAGGAGCTCACTCCATGAGATGATCTGTACTTTTAGTAGAATATTCATCTCCATATTCAGTCTTTCTCATAGGCAGGGCATGTCTGGCAGAAGACCTGGCCTTTTCTGGCTCTGATCCAAATGTAAGGAACCGGTGTGAAATAACCTCAGACCTGAAATGTGCCTACCAGCTCCTTGCCCTCTCTGAGCTGTGGGCACGGCTCTTCCAGAGAGGTGGGAAAAGGAGGGAGTGGGAGTAACCACAAAGGGAACCCAATTTGTTGGTGTTAATCAGAGACCTACCCACTTTCCTAACTGATTGCTCACTACAAAGTATCTTGATGGTTCTTCAGCCTGGGAGCGAAATGTAATCAACTTTTGTTTGTTTCTGTAAAAAAAAATTTTTTTTTTCTTTTTGCCCTTAAGGAGATCATTATTTCTACAGTATGAAGATGGTAGCCCAAACATTAAAAGTAATTAGAGCAGATGGCTGTGAATACTTCTATTGTAAAATACACTGATGCTTATAAATGGTTTTCCTTCTCTGGCTTCCTTCTTTTCCCTCTGCCACCACATACTCATTTTTGTTTCCCTTCAGGTATAAAGGGGAGGAAAAAAGAGAGAAGGAGGGGACAAAGGTTCCCCTGGTGTATGAAATGGAGGAGCCATCAAAGGCTCATAGCAGGGAAAGTGTACTTCCGTGTATTCAATCACTGAAATTAAGTGTTTTCAAAGGCGGTGCAGTCATGGGTCCATTGCATGGGGAAATAACGTGCTGTAGTCCATCACTTAAAATGTTAACCTTGTCTCTTACTAGTGACTGGGAACAGAAACACATGCTCTGTGCTCGCTGGTTAAATGGCAGTGTGTCAGCTCCATGGAAAAGGCAAGCATGTATCTGTCAATCTTCTGACTTGGCTCTATGAGTGTATGTGTGCATTGGCGTGTGTGTGGTGCACGCACGCACACACATACACACTTGCCCCTGCTTTTATTTGCATTGATGTAGCCTTCAGAGACCTGGATTATTGCTTCTTGGAAGATAAGGAGAACTGAACCAGTTTCCAGTATTTTGGTGTATATCCTTCACTAAGATTTTTTGGTTTGCCAGTCCCCACACTCTTAAGTAGCTGTATTATATTTATTTATTTTTAATTATAGAAAGTTTCATCTTGAACATATTTAAATATTGATGGAGTATATAGATGTACTGTACTGAGCGTAGTACAGGTACTTGGGCAATATCAGTCCTTATTGCTAACCTAGTAGTATGAATTGGAACGTTCCAGGAGTCAGCACACTTTTTCTATAAAGACCCAGATCGTAAATATGTTAGGTTTTGTGAGCCATATCGTCTCTGTCACAAACTAAAAGCAGCTTGTAAACCATATGCAAATGAATGGTCAAAGCCATGTTCCAATAAAAATTTATTTATCCAAACAGTGGGTGGACCGATGTAAGCTGTAGTTTGCTGACCCTGTTACATACTACTGAATATTTTACATGATTCTTTTCTCTGTGGCATATAAAGACCTTGAGGCCTTTATGCCGTGGCTTAAAGGAAAACCAACGTCCCACTGCATCAGCAGGAAGGTTATGGAGCTGTGCAGTCTTCCTTCAGACCTCCGCCCAGCCTGCCCTCCTTGCTGACCCCGTGGCACTCCACGCATGCTCCTTCCTTAAGCTCTTTCCCAGATAGCCTCTGGTTCATACTCCACTCCTCGGGCTCCAGTCCTTTATCAGAGGCGCAGTCCCTGATCGCTAGATATAAAATAGCTCCTTCCACCCTGGCACTTCTGATACTCTTCACCCTGCTTTTATTTATTTTTTTCTTTCAGGGCACATTATTTGTTTTATTTTTATTTATTATTTAGTTTTTTAAAGATTTTATTTATTTGACACAGAGAGAGAGAGAGAGAGAGAATGAGAGAGAGGGAGAGCACGACCTGGCGGGGGGGGGGGGCAGGAGCAGAGGGTGAGGGAGGAGCAGAGTCCCCCTGAGCAGGGAGCCTGCCTTTGGGCTCGATCCCAGGAACCTGAGAGCATAACCTGAGCCAAAGGCAGACGCTTAACGGACTGAGCCAGCCAGACGCCCCTCACATTATTTGTTTTATATATTTAACTTTATCTCCCTAAAATATAAGCTCCATGAGGTCAGGGATTTGTTTTGTTTTGTGCCTAGACCAGTGTCTGGCAGGTAACAGGTGCTCCATAAATATTTATTGAATCCAGAGGTCCACCTGCTTTGTCATTCCAGGAAGACTGAAAAGAGACTGGGATTAGGAAGCGGGATTATACTTGTTAAGTGCATGCAGAAATATGTAGCCATTATTATTAATTTTAAAAATTTTAAAAATTTTCAATTTAAAGTAGAGAGGGTAATACGTGTGTTTTTCAGTTGTGAGGAAGTAGTGATACTGTAAGTAAAATGTCTAGCACAGTGCCTGGGATAGAAGAGGAATGGAAGAATCCGTAGCTATCATTGTCATTATTACTTTCTCTGGCAAGTGGAATGATCTCCTAGTTTATAATTCAGAAGAGTCTTTGTTAGAGGAGATCTGAAGATTCACATGGAAGAGAAGATAAAGAGAGGCTCTGTAAATTTGTCCTGTTTGCAGACTGTTAATAGTCCCCTGAAGCTCAAAAGTGTGAAAATAACTTACATGTAAGAAGCATTCAGTTAATATCAATATTTGTTGTGAAATAATGGGAGTTTAGGATGTGTATAGAACCCAGAGGTAAGCTAGTAAATTGCCTTGTTTTCTAACAGGGACGATGGGGAAATTTGAACTGGGCACACGTCTCTGGCAAAAGGTATTGTTGCCATTTCTTTGAGGAGTCAATGTGCTGGATGGTGTGGAAGGGCTTTCTCATGTTATCTCATAATCATGAAGGGTTTATAAGCACCAAGAAAAGAAAGTGATCACTTAGAGCCAGCATGAGCTCAGTAAGAACAAATTATGCCAAACTAATTTAATTTCCTTTTTGTTCCCTAAGGAGTTATTAGATTATAGGTCAGAGGCTCTATTCGTAATCCTAGATTTGTAGATGGTTGACTTTTCTAAAATAAGCATTTTTTGTTTCATAATCAGCTGAAATAATCTCAGCCTGTCTTAATTTATCTGCAGTGTCCAGATTAAAAAAAGAAAAGAAAAGGTGACTAGTAAACTGAGTTTCACCTCTAAGGTAGTCCCAACCATGGTCAGTCAGCTAATCTGCTGAACCCCCATAGCATCTTGGTTATCCCTTTAGTTATTACACTTTATATTAATTATCTGGCTGTTTATCTTTTTCTCAATGTTAATATGAGCACCTTAAGAACAAGGATGAGGTCACATGCACCTGGAATAGATGCCTTTATCTTAGTTCAAACATAAAATGTTTGGGATTTTAATTGGCTCACAAGTTTAATGTCACCCAACATTATAATACTATTATTAAAATAGCCAAGACTATTAGTTGGGAGAGCAAATGTTATTTAATAAATGATGCAAAGACAGCTAACTATTTGGGGGAAAAAACAAAGAAAAATCGGAAACCTCTCACCAACATAAATTCTAAATTCGTTGAGGATTAACATACAGATATAAAACCCTACAAATCAAGAAGACTATATAAGTGATGTTTATGTCAGAATGAAAAAAGGGTGTCCTATGCATAAAATAAGAGGATGTCACAAGAGAAAATATAAATACATTTGTTTTCATAAAACTTAAAAAAACATTTCTATGTGAAAGAGCATTGAAAAAAATTTGCAGCTTCATATCTAATCATTTTAGTTATTAAGTGATGGCATAGTGATTAGGAGCCCAAATAAGAGCTGACCATTCATTCAAACCTATTTTGGGGATGCCTACTACATGCCAGGCATTGTTGGAACTGGGGGTACAGCAGAAATTCAAGAAGCTCTCATGAAGCTTATATTTTATTGGAGGTTGATGGACTATAAACAAGTATACAGTGTTTCCATGATGACAAAACCTTTGGAGAAAATGAGGGTCAGGGGTAGAGAGAATGTTGGTCACAGGGACCTGTCTTTTCCTGTTTCCTGAGCCTGCATGCTCAAGAAGGCATTCTGGTGAGGTGTCAAGACAGTTCTTCCTTGTCTTTGTCATCCAGGAGACACTGTGACTGGAGAGAGGCCCCCACTCTGCCTCCTCCACCAGCCCAGCTTGACACATACGCTCACAAATAGGTCTCTGCTGTGCTTGGTGTTCCAACTTGCTGATCAATGACTTCTTTCAAGATGACTCTGGTGGTGTTGCAAGTACATTTAAGGTGACATGTAAGATTTGCAGACACTGCACATTCCCTGAAGTTCAGAGAAGTGCTGACATGCTGTAAGAAGAAAACAATTTGCATAAGCTTCCTCGCTGAGGCAGAAAAGTTTTTGCTCATATGTGTGTGTGTGTATATATATATATGTGGTATAGGTTTATTTGAGGTTGTATGTACTGAGGTAAAGATGAGGGCATGTTCTGGATAGTTCTTAAATCTCTATTTCCACCCCCGCCCCCATAGGCCTGTGAAGAAATGGTTTTAGGGATGGCAATGAGTCATTTGTTTATCTCAAAGAAGAAAACTAAAGCTAAAGCCTGAGCACCTTGGGCAGTATAGGGGAAAGAGCTTATATTCAGTAGAAATGAAACCTGCATTGACCAGCTGGGGTGGTGACACGGAACATGGCTTTCACCAAATACATCATGTTGGTATCAACTGAGAGGCTTTCTGGTATATTGACAAGATGTCTTTTAAAATATCCTTAGTAGGGGCGCCTGGGTAGATCATTGGGTTAAGTATCTGACTCTTGGCTTAGGGTCAGCTCATGATCTCAGTGTCTTGAGATCCAGGGAGCCCCTCTTAGGGCTCTGCGCTCAGCTCAGGGGGCTTGGGATTCTCTCCCTTTCCCTCTCCCTCCCCTCTGCTCTGCCCCCTCTTCTCCTTCCCGTTTCCTCTTCCCCCTCTTCTTCTTCCCCTTTGCTCTTACCCCTCTGCTCCTTCTCATCTATTCCTCCCCCTCTGCTCCTCTCCCAACCTTGTGCTCTCTCTCTCTCTCTCTCAAATAAATAAATAAATAAATAAATAAATAAATAAATAAAATCTTTTAAAAAAATCCTCTTAGCATTCTTTTTTGCTTAATTGGATCAAAGTGCTGGGGATCAGAAGATAAAATGTTGGAAAGTGAGCCACTCCCACAGTTTCCTGGTGTTGCCCTGGTAGTCGCAGGACTACCGCTGACACAAGGAATGACGCTACCTACCAGTGTGTCATATGAAAAAGTCAAGAGCCAAGATCTTGTGTTTGTAACTACAGGCTCACTGACACCTTGCAATTATGGCGATACGTTTCTCTTTCACTTCCCCAGGTGGCTGCTGGGTAGTTGAGGCGCATTAATTTTTTAGAACTTTTAGTATTTAACCATCGTTTTTTTTTTTTTAAAGATTTTATTTATTTATTTGAGAGACACAGTGAGAGAGGGAATACAAGTAGGGGGAGTGGGAGAGGGAGAAGCAGGCTTCCTGCGGAGCAGGGAGCCCGATGCGGGGCTCGATCCCAGGACCCCGGATCATGACCTGAGCCGAAGGCAGATGCTTAACGACTGAGCCACCCAGGGGCCCCTTAGCCATTGTTTTGCACTGAAGCATGAACTATCCATAAAAATGTACACATCTCAAGATACCATTATTATGCTAAGGAGAAATTTGGGCACAAAGGAAGCTTAGGTCCCCTGAAATTTAATGCTTAACATTTATATTCATTTGAAATCTACCACATTGAATAGAGAAACTGAAGGTGAAAGAAAATAAAAGATTTCACAGGGAGACAGAATCTGAGTCTAGGGTCCTAATTTAGATACACTCACCGTCATTTGGTTTAAGTTAAATAGAGCTTGAAAATGCAGAAAGCAATGTGAAAGCATGTGGGCCAAACCCAATGGATCAAACCCGTGGGCTGCAGATTTGTAAGTATTCTGGGTTTCCACCTCTTTGTTCACCTACTGTATCAGGAAGGTGGTTGCACTCACATGCATGGCTGTTTGTGTGTGTGTGTATGTGTGCAACATCTGTAAATGCGTGTATGGGATTAGCAGTTGGATGATTCACTTAGGACATTATTTCATCGATTTTCATTGAGCACCTGCTATGTGTCAGATACTTTTTAGGGGGATGGGGATTTAGCAACAACCAAAACAAAGTCCTGGCTTTTGTTTGGGTAAGCTCAATAGATGATAAAAACATACAGAATTAAAGATCTTACACCAGAATAAAGCAGTATTGGGGACAGGGAGTGATTGGAAGTGCTATTTTATTAAGGAGATAGGGTAGGAGCTATTATTTGCTCAGAGACCTGAATGAAGTAGGAGAGGGAGCCAGCAGATATTTCAAGGAAGAGCATTCCAGCAGAGGCCAAGATAAGTGAAAAAATCTGAGTTGGGAGCTTGCTCTGCATGGGTCCCATCTGTCGTCACCACGGTGGCCTCTGGTACGTCCTTCAAACTCTTTGAGCCTTTGTTTCCTCAACAGTGAGGAGGAGATAACAATATTTAACCTTTCCGCTTGCCAGGTGGGGGCTGAGTGTAGCAATTTTTGAAGGTGGCCAGGCTGGGCCAAGATGTTATAACACATGGAAGACAGCTCTAGATAACAGGTATCAGTGCTAATTGTTAAGTGTTCAGATGTTCTCAATTAATGGAAGATACCATGGAATGGCCTTCCTTTGACCCTCTCACATACCTAATTAATGTCTAATTGTTCCAGATCTTTCCACCGTAAGGGTCATGAGCTTTGGTTGAGTTTTGGTTTTTTTTGTTGTTCTGTAGTTGGGGTATGG
>NW_022589714.1:31923183-31942861 GCF_004348235.1 Phoca vitulina
TCTTTGCAGTTAGACATAGCCTTGTGGCTAAGAGCTGGTCAATGAGATATAAGGGGAGGTGTGGTACAGGACATCTGGGAAATGTCCTAGAGTGGACCCAATAGGAGGCATGCCCTATTTGTCCTTCCTTCTTCCTCTTCTTTGCTTCTTGGAATGTAAATGTGATAGCTCCATTTTCAGCTGCCATCTTGGACAATGAAATGGCTCATTAAGAATGGCGAAGCAGAAAAATGGGAGAAACCCAGGACCCTGATGACTTTGGAGTTGCCTTAGTGGCATGGAAACTTGGATTGCCTACCTCTGAAGTTACTTCATGTGTTTAAGTCATTGGTATCTGACTTTTATGCCATATGCTAAGAATAAACCCCCAATAGTTTATTGTACACATCCTTTAAAAACATGTCAGATCTTATACTTCTTTCCTCTAACACCTCCCAGTGGCTTCCCATCTAACCTTACCATTATCAAACCTCTGATCTCTTCATTGATCCATCTTCCTCATTCACTCACTCTTTTCCAGCTCTTCTAAAATTATACCAGGTGTACACCTACCTCAGGCTTTGCACATAATGTCCTTTGCCTGAAATATTCTTCCTCGAGCTATTCATGTGGCTCACTTATTTTGTTTGCTCTTTGAGAAAATGTCAACTTATCAGAGAGGCCTTGCTGGTCATCTTTTCTGAAATTGGAACCACTTCTTATTTATTTTGCTTTACCTTTCTTCATAACATTTATCACCACAGAACATATTATAAATTTCCTTGTTTGTTTACAGTCTGCTTCCTCTGCTAGAAAAAGCTCAAAAAGGCAAACGACCTCAGCAATTTATTTGCTACCATCTCTTCAGTATCTAGGACACCAAATATGTGTTGATGGTTGAATAAAACCATGTATTGATGGTTGATGGACAAGTAAAATGGTGCAGAGTTCAGGTCCTGGATGAAATTTAAGAAGCGTAATTTTTAAACTCTTGCTTTCTTAATTATTACTTTTCTTTCTTTCTTTTTTTTCTTAAAGATTTTATTTATTTATTTGACAGAGAGAGACACAGCGAGAGAGGGAACACAAGCAGGGAGAGTGGGAGAGGGAGAAGCAGGCTTCCCACGGAGCAGGGAGCCCAATGCGGGGCTGGATCCCAGGATCCTGGGATCATGTCCTGAGCCGAAGGCAGATGCTTAACGACTGAGCCATCCAGGTGCCCCTAATTATTACTTTTCCTAACTTTTACTGTCCTTCGTTGTTCTCACATATATAGATATATATGTATGTATAGGTACACAGGTAAACACACATGTATATATGCACATACATATACACACAAATGTACATATATATTTACATACATATATACATATACCTATATTTAAATGTATGCAGTTATGAGTTGTGAGAAATATAAAATCCATTGGTAGGTTATTTTTCTGTTTCTAAAAGGCATTTGAAACTGGTAAAGGACTCCAACTCTCAAAAATCTGGTTGCTAGCATAACTCTAAACCTTTAATGTTTTCTCTTGTCTATAATATGCATGAAAGTTCTTAAGAGGTAATAAAAAGTTATTCAAATATGAGATTGACTCATCATCATCATCATCAACAGTAATTCAGTCTCTGAATCTCTGTTACTGTCTCTCTTTTTCATACCCATTCATGGTATCAGAAAAGTAGCTGAGTGGAATTTTCTTTCTTTTTCTGATACCATCTATGGGCCACGATAAAGCACGAACAGTTTCAAGCCCAAAAATAATTTCTTCAAAAGATTTGAACAAATGAAATAGAAAGTGTGAACGTGGGAGCACTTTCTCAGCCATCCCCACGGTATTCCAAAGGTGACATTCCAAATGAAGTATGGAACTGACTGAAAGGATTTGTGCTATGTAACAGTGAAACTAGATCACCTGACAACTATATTTAGAACTACTTTATGAAAATATTGCATCCTCTATATTATTTTTCCATTCAAGGAAGCCAGCCTCCCAATATGTAGAAGACTAGGCCCCTACATCAGGAAAAGCAATACTTCTATATATGGCCCCCAAGAGTCTTGAATTCTCTGTGCCTTACTTGTATTTCCATCTATAAAATAGAACTGATGTTCTTTTCTTACTAGTACAACTTATATAGTAGAAAGGAGGGTTATAAATGTCTTTGAGGCAAAATTTTCACCATTATTTATGATGCTGTACATCCTGATTCCTGAGCTTTATTAAAAAATGGCATCTTAATTTTGTGACCATAAGAGCTTCAGCTGTATTTATTATTATTTTGCCTTAATTAACAAGATATCCAGAACTTTCATTTACTTACCATCTATCTCTACTTCTTCCTTCCATTTCTGTCTTTTTTTTAGATTATTTTTTAGGGGGTACTGTTAAACACAAAAGAGAATTAACCCAATCAATTAATACTAATGAGCTTGGATGGAAATAGGCATATTGCCTTGATTTAATTAATTATATTTTTCGTTCTTTTATGTTAAGATGCCCAACGGCCATAGGCATTGCTGAATTAAAATTTATTATTTTATCCCAAGTAATTATGATGAGCCATAATAACAAAGGAGGGATGTTACCCTCTTGTCAGAGCTGTTATGCATCCTGGGCAAGGAACTTGAGTTTGCAGTCTGCAGTTGGAGAAACATTCATATTTTCTGAATGAAGCAATGAATTTCTGTTTCTTCTGGTGGTCAAGCAGTTTGACATAAAGTGGCCTAGAGATAATGATCAAAAAAGGGGGCCAATTATAGGGCGCCTGGGTGGCTCAGTCAGTGAAGCGTCTGCCTTTGGCTCAGTTCATGATCCCAGGGTCCAGGGTTCGAGCCCTGCATCGGGCTCCCTGCCGAGTGAGGAGTCTGCTTCTCCCTCTCCCTCTGCTGCCCGCCCCCCCGTTTGTGCTCTCTCATGTTCGTGCTCTCTCTCAAATAAATAAATAAATAAATAAATAAATAAATAAATAAAATCTTAAAAAAAAAAGAAAGGGCCAATCAGGGGAGGATGAACTCTGGAAACCACTCTTCCCTTGGTGTTGGGCTTTCAAAAGGAAGACATTTCAGTTTCTTACTACTTACAATGCCATCCCTTTACAGTGCTTGAGCAGAGACTTGTTTCTAGTCTCTGTGGCTGCTGAATAGTGCACTGGTCTCTTTTAATGTGATTTTCTATTTCTTGGTCTGCTGGTGTATACCAAAGCAGTTAAATGCTTGGCAGGCTTTTGAGCCAGAGAGAACTGAGTCTGAATCTGGGCCTTGCTTCTTACTAGCCCTGTGACCTCAGACAAGTTGCATAGCCTCCATAAACCTCACATTTCTCCTCATGAGGGTCATGCCTGTTCTAACAGCAGCAACAATAACGATGATAGCTAACCTTTATTGTTTACTGTTGTGGGGCAAGTCTATGATGTGTTGTCCAGCTCAGATGGATGTTTTGAGGATTATTAGATGGGGGAATGTCTGTAAAGCCCTTAGCACAGGGCCTGGTCCAGAGTAAGCACCCAATTAATGACAGGTTTTGTTTTGTTTTGTTTTTTTCTGGACTGATGGGATAACAGAAGAGATGGCTGAAATATCAGGCCTAAGTTGCAATTTTATTTACAGATAGTGGCTGCTTCCATATACAAAGCAAACTGGATTACTGAAAGAATTAGCTTGGTAATAAGGACCTTGGATTGCTTTTGCTTCTGTTATCTTTGGAATACATACTGAAGTGCTTTTCTTGCTGTGGCGAGAGAGGGAAAGACACAGAGATGGCAGTAGCAGAGTCTATCCATTTGGTTGTCTCCATTTTCCTTGTTATTTTGACTTCACGGAAGCGTGTTTTTCTGGCGCTGTTCGGCATATGGTCTTATTTTCTCCCATTTTTTTGTGGTCTCCAGTTGTGAAGATGCTCAGATCTTTCTAGTCTGTTATATTTGGGATGTCTAGGGCATGCAAATGCATATTCTTGGCCCATTGAGATGAGCCACCTTCTCTTGAGCCACTATTGAGTTCATTGTGGAGTTTCTTCACCCTTGGCAAGGATTTGAGGAGTTCGGAGTGAGGTACTCAGTGCTGTACCCAGCACAGCGTTTTTAACCCCAGGGATTCTCCACTTGGTGCCTTCTAGTTAGTACGGAGTCAGGCTCAGTTGCAGTAGGTGCGTGCTTCAGATAACGTTTTGCAGTGCCGTGATCTGGGAATGCCATGAGGCAGGACTTCCCTGGGACAGAACTTGTGGTTTCTCTGTGCATCAGGTCTGTGTGAGTCACTGGGCAGATTACCCTCTGCTTAGAATTTCGACTTCACAGATGTCAGCACGGATTTAAAAGAAATCTATCTGCGGGCAGGCTGGAGCTTTGCTAAAAATGAAATATTCCGCATTAATATTTCTTTCTTAACTATATAATATCTTGGTCAACATGAGGGAGTTTGGGGGGCTGGTAACATTTGTTACAAATGTTTAAAATAATTTATAAATTTATATTTGTATAAATTAGAAAATTATAAATTATGTAAATTTATATATAGTTATATAAATTATATAAATTTTGTAAATTATAAAATTATAAATTTATAAATTTAAAATAATTTATCTGGAAGTTGGCTGAAAAAGATCGACTGAATTGCCTCCTCTTCTGGCTGAACCATAGCGACCCTTCAAGGCAGGAGGGGCAATCAGGAGGTGCAGACAGGGCTTATTACATTTTGGTCAGGAAACTGGGGGCCTGAGCTGAAATTCGAGGCAGCCACAGATTCTCCTTTAGCTTTCAGTAAGGTGCCGGACCTCAAATCAAAGTGGAAAAATGCAGATGACGGTGACTCTCTCCCCTTTGTAGAAGGGAAGTGCAGTAAAGGAGTTAATGTAATTTCTTCCCCGTATTTTCAAGCATGGTGCTCCAGAACGCACTGGGCTTTGTAGTAGGCAGAAGGGGAACCCTGATGAAGAAGTCAGCATCAGAGAGAAATAACTGGACTTTTTTTTGAAATCCACCCTTAACTCCCTTGACCTTGTGTGTTTCTGTGTGTCAGTCTTTTCCTGGTGACTACATATTTAATATTAGAGTGTGTTTTTTAATTCCTTCTACCTTCGGAGAAGGTGCGGTGTAAGGCTATAAGCTCAAGGAAACAAGAACCAGGTCTGTGTTTGCTCACGTTTATATTGCAGGACCATTATATCTTCAGGCACATAGTAGGTATTCAAGTAATTGTGGAATGAGTGAACTAATGAACGAATTTCTGACCTAAAGAGGCAGATTAATGTTAGTTGTGGATTTCTCTATAATCAGAGTCCTTCCTGGTATTCGCAAATGTTAGTGGATTAGTCCAGACAGTGACCAATTTCATTTACTATTTGTGTATCAGGAGATCAGAGACAAAGGCTTTTTACTGTGGGGGACACTTGGCTCTGAAACCCCTTATTTTTCCCAATCAGACAATGACTTACATTATTTACCTCCAGAGAACAGTCCCAGACACACTTGATTAGCCTTAAATGAAAGATAAGCCATTGCTATGAGAAAGGACATGCTTTCCATAGATGGGCAGACAGACAGATAGATAGATATTAAACAATTTACAGTTTTATGTCTTGACAAGTTGAATGTTGTAACATGAAAAATGCTACCGAAAGGGACCAGTCCCTTCCTAGCACAGAAGCTATAATATTTTCAGTAATGAAAGATAAATATTTTAAACTTCCTTACTTAAAACCCTTCACTGGCTTTCCATTAGCCTTTGAGATCAAGCCTAACCTCCTAAATATGGCTTATGGAGTCCTTCAGGGTTTGGTCTCTCCTTACCGCTTTACCTCATTTGTTGATTAATGATTTCCACATCCTGTTTATCCAGATTGAAAGCAGGACTAGAACTCTGGGATGCTTATGTATCCGGGATTCTTATACATATAAAAATATATCAGAGACCAAGCATTTCATCACTTTCTCATGTACTGTAATATTCCTGGGGGTCAGGAAAAAGTAGAAGGTATTCTCATTTTTTAAATAAATAAATTCTATGAGGAAACAACCGTGACCTGAAACCTCGTGAAGTTATCATGCTATAGACAATTTATGTTTATAATATTCAGAGAACAATTATATTTGGAACATTTTGAATTGCTTAGAGAAATATATCAAATTGGAGCGCTATTCAAAAATGTGATTGGGTCAATGCTAATTTGAACTTTGGTAGAAGGGAGAAGATTATTTGAATGAATGAGTAACTTGGTAGGAAGGGAGATTTTTACCTGCCTGGTACAGACTTTAAAGAAAAGGTAGGGTTTTTTTTGGGTTTGTTTTGTTTGTTTGTGGGTTTTTTTTTCCTGGTCTTTTCTTTTCTCCTTATAAAGAGCTTTCGTTCTGAGGGCTTAAGTGACTTTTTAGAAATCCATGGAATAGCTGAGGGCCTTGTGTACTTAAATGCCAGAAGCTGTGTTGGTAAAAGGACGTAATAATTTCTTCGGATGCCTGGGTGGCTCAGTCGGTTAAGCGTCTGCCTTCGGCTCAGGTCATGATCCCAGGGTCCTGAGATCGAGTCCCACATTGGGCTCCTTGCTTGGTGGGGAGCCTGCTTCTCCCTCTCCCACTCCGCCTGCTTGTGCTTGCACTGTCTCTCTCTGACAAATAAATAAAATCTTAAAAAAGAGAAGAAACCAAGGTTTAGTTAAGTAACACTTGATGGTGGTAGCTGTAATGACAAAGGCATTTATTTGTATCTGTGTTTCAGTTCCTTTAAATATTTCTATGTAGTTTCTTTTCCACAAATAGGTTTAAATGTTGTAATTAATATAGAGTTAATTAATTTATAAAGTTAATTTAATGAGTTTTATGTGTCATAGAAGAAGCGAAAGCTGACTCACAATCTTTATCTTCTTTCTCCATTGTCTGTAAAGTTGGCCAATGCACTAAAACCAGGGTATTTTTATTCACCTGGAGCAATTAAACTTCACCTTGACCTTGTGGTAGTAGAGACTGTATTTTTCACATTTTTTTCCTTCAACATCTAGCAGAAAGGCTGGGAAATAACAGCAAATGTTGGTTGGATGATCAAGTGAATTAATCTGCAATCCCAGCCTTGTATTTCTCCACCTATTTTAGGTGATAGCAAACAGCCCAAGACTATGGACACCTAGATCAATTGCTTAATTGACTAGAGTAGTGGTTCTCAAAGTGTGGTCCCCAGTCAGCAGCATCAGCATCACCTGGGATCTTGCGAGAAATGCAAATGTTGGGGCCCCATAGCAGACCTCCTTTGGGCAGAAGGCCTGCCAATCTGTGTTTTAAGACCTCCAGGGGATTTAGATGCACGCTCAAGTTTGAGAACTATTAGCCTAAAACAATAAAGGGAGCCATATATTATTGTCAGGACTGGAAGCCAATTAACCCAGGCCTGCTACTCTTTTCCCAAAGGCTATGCGACCCTTTGCAAAGAGCTATGAAAACTTGGCTCGGCACCTTCCATGGGCCAATCCTGAGCACGGTGGTTTTTGTTAGATGTAGTTCTCTGTCCTGCCAGGGAAAACGGAGCTGCTAAAAATGATTTCTCCCGACTGCTATTGTTTGTGGCTCTGAGTCTGTGATTTTATTTCAGATATGTCTTTTCCCCCTCTACATTGCCCATTTAACAGGCGTACCAGGCTAATTAAGGAATTAGTATGTGGCATCCATTTCGGGGAGGTGGGTGGCTCTTTTCCTGCATCCTGAGAACCTTTTTGCCCACACTTTCTAGTTCATATTTTCTTTTTTTAATCAGGCAGAGACATTACAATTAAAATACCATTAAAGTGATTCTGGCAAGTATTGCAATAAGCATGTTTTTTAATTAAAGGAAGAACAGGGGGATGCATAAGCAGCATCAGCTAAGGGGGAAAATTTCATTCGATATCTATTTTAATTGAAATGAAAAAAAATCCCAAAAAAACCATCAGAAAAAGCAGCAGCCGCAGCCTGTGCTGGTGTGTGTGTATGGCTCGCTCCCAGGGTGCTAGGTTTAGGTGTTCTGTGCTTGATTAATTAGTAGCCAGCCAGAGAGTCCATTCCCTTTGCCCCCAATCCTTAAAGCCTGATTTATGCCTCACATCCCCCATGAATATGTGAGGGCTCAGGCATCTATTTCCTGAGCTGCTAGTGGATAGGATTATGGAGCGTGCACTGAGCTCTTGGGGGCTCTCGTTTGCCAGCCAAATTGATTTTCCGCCTTTCTGGCTGGGGACAAGCCCACCTCGAAGGCTTCCAGGCTCTGCTCCAGTGGATCAGGCACAAGCCTAATCCGGATCTAGCCAACAAAGGAAGCTGTGTGCATCCCCAACACAACGCAGGCTTCGGGCTGTGGCTGGCTTCCCCCACTACTACCTTTTCCCCCACTCTCTCACCTCCTCCTGACGCCTACCTCCCCAGCCACATGGTACAGTAGGGTGCAGCAATGTGCCCGGATCACTCCGCCAGCCCTTCTTACCCAGGCAGAGGGGGGGGGGGGCTGTCCATCCAGAATGGATAGTCATCTATAATTCTCCAGGGAAAGGAAATTCCACAAGCCTCCCTATCTATTTGACTGCATAGCAACTGGAAAGATAACCAGATACAGGCTGCTAAACATTTTAAGGAATTATTTGCGGTTGACACAAAAAGCTGAGTGGAGGTTAATCAATATAAATAAGTAAACTGGATAATTTACATATAAAAATTTAGGTAGTTCAGGCTTTGAGCGATGAATGATCTAGTTTGGGTTATAGATTGATCTAGTTAATTGAAGTCCTCAGATGCCTGCCTGGGTCTTGCCTCCATTCACCTCTGGCTTTCCCTCTGCTTAACCCTGGAGTCACTCTCCCTGGGTTCATTTTATCACCTGCTGTTCACCTAAACAAGTGCACTCTTGCTCTGCACCCTTTCTCCCCCGAGTCTCCTAAAAATGACATAATGACATCTTCATCTACCACCTTCACACCTCTTAAAGTTCTTCCTAGAGCTTATGTCTCTACAATCTTCCAAGTGTTCTAATCCACCTAATTCTTTGACCCACACCCAAGAATCTTGCTACTTGGAGACACTCCAGGTGCCAGTAGTTGGGACAATCGGGAGGAATCCGGTGCGGGAAGCTGGGAGGGGAGGCTTGGGGGGTGGGGAGGAGGAAAACCAGCACTGGCAAGGGAGGGGAAGGAGTTTCAAGAAAGAAGGAGTGACCGAGTGTGTGAGATAGTGCTGGCCACTCAGGACAGGTGAGAACAGAGCATTGGGCCTTGGATTCAGCAATGTGGTTGCCATTGTGACCATAACAGGACCGGTTCTGATACACTTGTCAGGCAAAGGTCCCGCTGGGGCGGGCTCAAGGAAAGGGAGGGAAAGAATTGAGGATGGAAGGTATAGCCGGCTCTTTGAGAGTCTTATTGTGCAGTAAAATATTTATACTCCAAATTTTTACAGTGAGGGGGAAAATAGCTAGAACAGTGTTTCTTTTTTTTTTTTTTTTTCAAAACACATACAACAAATCGTTTTGCGGTTATTACAGAGGATGGCTAATTGTAGGGTTAGCCAAAAACGGGTTTTGATGTACTTTGCAAACATTAGCTAGCTGCTAAAAGTCTCTTTGACTTCCCTTTAAAAGAAATAAAAGGGATGTTTAATGGAAAGAAGTGATTACATGTAAAAAAGTTGTGTTCATTTATTTATTTTAGAGGGGAAGTAACAATCATGATGGTTGATTGATTTTTATGAAATTACCCAAGGTCACTTGTGGGACAGACCTGGCTTTCATGAACAATCATAACAAGCCATTGAAGGGTCATGGCCACAGGCCACTTTCAGCCCTGCACTTTATTTCAGTGTTCAGAAATGTGGTCAAGCTCTATAAAGTGGAGGAATAAAGTCCTCCCTCTGCCCTCCCATACGAAGCCACTATGCTCCGCACCGGCCCACTGGATATTTGTTTTAAGCTAATAAAGTGTGAGGATACAACACTCAGGGCCTCGGCGCAGGGCTAGCTTGAGTATAAACCTTCCATTCCTTCACACTAAGAAGCTTTCATTTTGGTTATCGCTTTTAATTATTTCAATTAAAAAGAGCTGAATTCCTCATCAAACTCTCTTCTTAATTTACCTAGATTTCCTTATCCTTGCCGCTGATAAGGAAGGAGGGGAGGCTTTTTAGCCGGGAATAATGGTTATCATATTAATTAATTAGTCCTGTTTTTAGTACTCTTGCCAACACAAATCATTCATTTTCTTTGGGCTGAGATTTCTCCCTTCATTAGCGTCATTATTAGCTCCCATCAGTAAATGACATTTTTAAATTTCTACCAATTTGTTTTAGTGTGTTGAATAGTTGGCTTGATGCGACAAGGAACAAAGCCCAGGTTTATAAATTCACCCGCTAATCCTTGTAATCTGCCTCAAATCCTGTTTGGAATGAGGCGAGGTATATCTACATTAACAAAGTGAAAATAAATCATATATAAACAAGCCACAGGCAAACTTAACTTAAGCTAACACGTGTTTTTCCTTAAATGTAACTATGATAATTCTAATTAATAAAAAAGCACCCTGGGAGGGTTTGCAGAAGTGGAGAAAATATGAGCTCTTCTGGCAGGTGGTCCTGGGCTCGAATGCTGGCTTGGCTTATTTTAGGCTGAGACAGACCCCCTCTCCCAGCCCGCTCTCTGGTCTGCAAAATATGGGTGTGATATCGACCTTGTAGGCTTGTTTTGATGGTCATTTCAGACAACATGTCTAAAGATTTTGACATAGGGTAGGTGCTCAGTAAGTGTTAGCACCCTTGTTTTCCGTGTAGTATTATTTGGATTTCTGATTGTGTATGGGATACTTTTCTCAAGTGAAATTCAAAGTCCCCTGCAGGATGGGTGGTGTCAGGAAAACACAAGCTCCATGTTTCCACCAGTATTGGCACACCCGAGTGCACTCTTGAAGATGTAGATGTCCAATGTTCTAGAGCTGGAAGGAATCTCAGTGAATGCATGGTTCTGTTCTGCATGTGAATAATGAAAAAACAGACCATCCCCAGGCACAGAGTAGGACAGATTTGGAAACTGGGTAATGGGGAGACCCAGCAATTTTATGGGACTTATTGAGGGTCCTTCAGAGGCCAGTAGACACTCTGCCGCCTGTTTCCACCACTTGCTCATCAAGGTCAGTTCAGATTCCCTGCCTGTTTGTAATGGAGGAGGCATGCCATGCCATGCAAATCCACGGCCCACCAGTTGAAGAGAATTAGTTGGGACATTAATGACATGTGGCTTGGAATGAAAAGTTTTAGGAAACAGGTCACATTTCTTTCCTCTCGTTCACAGCAGAATTAAGGATTATTATTGCATTTCTAATGATTATTCTTGCCATTGGAATGACAGTGGAAGGGAAAATTAAAGTCCAAATCGCCAGTAGGTCCTCTGGAAGTCTGGAAGTGTTGCTGCTCCAGCGTCAAGCCTATAGGTCAAAGGAGAGTTGCTCGCTTCTCAGAGAGTTCACCCGAGTGCGCGATTGCTGTGCCAGGTGTCAGAAGGAAAGGTGGGCCTGCCAGGGGCGAGACGTTGCAAGGAGGTGGTCCGGTAATGCTTGAGTGTCGGAGGAACTGTGTAAATGAGTAGTACTGGCAACAGTGGGGGGCGAGCAGATGAGTCTGACAGTAGCCACTGCCACCATTACGTTAAGTGTCTAACAGGTGTCAGACCCGAGACCAGCGATCTACAAGCATCACTTCAAGAAATCTCATCATAGTTCTTTGAGGGAAGGACCTTTACCGTGCACATCTTCCCGAGGGAGAAACTGGATACCCACGTGGGGCATGTTGTTCTAAATTGTGGCTGCAAGGAGAGAACACTTTCAGGGGTCGAGTCCACGTCAGCATCCTGGGACTGTCGCTGACGGTGTGTGGCTTGGGCTTTAGGATGCGAGACTAGAAGGCTCGATGAAGAAGGCTGAGGAGAGTTGAAGTGTAATGTTGGAGCTGAAGGTTCAGGGTGAGGTGGCCTCCACATTTGACTATGGGGCCAAATGTATATTGATCACTATCTCTGTGCTAAGATAGAGGTAAACAAAAATGACAAAATGCATGTTATCCTTTTTCTTCTGTCCCTCTCATTCCTCCAGTGCATGTTTGAGTCCTTCCAGTTGTGATTTCTGGAGAACAGCAATCCGGCTCAATAACCTGGCACATTGGACTTAGGGCAAAATTTAGCAACCGAAGAGTCTTGGCTTTCACTGCCACTCACTCACTGAGACCCTCCTTACGACAGAAGAATCTGCTTTTAGAGCCATTTCTTTTCTGGCATGTTGCCTCTTCGCATCCTTTGCCTACCTTTGGCTCATTGAGACAATGTATGGATTTATAGATTACGTGTAATAGCAACATCCTCTCCGAGAAAATGAGAGTGTGTGTGTGTGTGTATGTGTGTGTGTCCATAAAGGAAATTCAGATACTTAAATCAGATTCTCTAAAATGATATAACCATATATTGATTTGCTCCACAATTCTATATTGAGTGCCAACCACCTATCAGTCACTGTTCTAGACACTGGCAATACAGACGTGAACAAAACAGAGAAGAGCTCTCACAAAGCATGCCCTCTAGTGAGAGGTGGGCAGACAATAAACACGTAAATATATAATATGCCTGATGGTAAGTGTTATAAAGAAAAACGTCTTTGGGTAAGGGGCTAGAGCATGCTATTTTACATAGACTGGAAAGGGAGGGCCTCCGCAAGAAGTCAACATTTGACTGGAAACAACAGGGAGTGAGTCACAGGGATGCCTGACAGAAGAACACTGCAGTAAGGGAGCAACTGAGGCCTGCTGGAGAGCTGACAAGCGGGCCCGCATGTGCAGGGCAGGTGAGGGAAGGCGTGAGGCTCACAAGATGACGCTGCAGGGGGGTTGGAGGTGGGTGGTGAATCATGAAGGGCCTTTTGGAGCCCAGTACCAGGACTTTGACTTTTATTCTGAATGGGATGGGACGTTGTTGTAGGATGTGGAAAAGAAGACCCCTGGCTTTTCTAGTATGAAGTCACAACTCTAACCACTTTGTTACAGGATAGAAGAGTCTCGTCCTGTACTTTTGCAAACGACATACAGGAGGGAGATAGATTTAGTAACTCATGCAGGTTAAAGTGGTTGTTTACATGGGCTGCTTTAATTATGTTGTCATTACAGGGAAAATTCTGCACGGAATGCAAATATTCTAAATCCTTTTAAAGAGAAGTGTTATAGAGGTGAAAGTATGTTTTAATATCTTAAGTATTTATTCTCACAATATAATTTTATTATAAAATAATATTCCTATGTTATAGAAAATTTGGATAATAGAGGAAACATATCTGTATCAGTTTAAGATTATTTGATTATAAATAGCAGAAACCGACTTTCTTTTATAGAAGGATGTTTATTGAGAATATGTTGGGTTGCTTACAGAATTGAGGGGAGAGTCTGGAAAATCAGGTGTAGAAGTGATAGTGATCAGGGCATTCTGAAGGAGCTTTGCAGGTGAGGGCAGGGGGCCTCAGAAACGCAACTCTTTTCAGGCTCCTTTAGATGCCACCGCTGGAATTACTAAACTCTAAACATTTCCAGTCTTCTATTCCCTCTTGTTCCAGATTTCCTTTTGAAGCCTGGGTACATGACTTAGGCTATGGTAGGATGGAATACGGTGATTGATAGTCCCATTCAACCCTGTTCAGTGGCACAGAGCAATTTCTTAAGGAAATTTGGGTCTCTTATCAAAAGTAAAGCAAAATGGATGTTGGCCAGCTAAAGTGCTGCAAATGCCATGATGGTAGTCCTAATTACATTTCCTTTTACCATAATTCTTCTAATTTTGACATATTTTCTTCTATTCCTCGTTTATTTGTTTCTTAGTGTTTCTAAACTTAATTTTATTTGCTTCTTTTGTCTGCTGCTAGGTGACTAAAATGGTGACCTTCTCTTCCCTTACTTAGCCAGCCCTAAATTGCTGGGCATTTGGGATATTACCATTAAAAATAACATAAATAAAGTTGCAGTAAATAGTGATAGCTAGCCTACACTGGCTTAGTATAGTGCTTCTACCCTTGGGGGTCCAATCCATATTCTCTTGTGCTTCTAAAAGAGAGGACAAGATAAAATAAGTCTAAATTGCACCAGAAGTATATAAATGCAGAGGATTTCATCAGATGTTGGAACTATCAAAAGGAGGTGAACCTTATCCTCCGAAGGACTGACAATCTTCTTTCTGGTCATTAGGAGGCAAGCTGATTTTCATGGATCCAGGACCCATTGAGCTTAGGGCACACTCCATCCTCATTACTGATGGCGGAGAGCTCCGGATTGGATCCGAGGACAAGCCCTTCCAAGGCAAAGCTGAGATCAAACTCTATGGGAGTTCCCACTCTACTCCCTTCTTTCCATATGGTGTCAAGTTCCTGGCTGTGAGGAATGGAACTCTTTCCCTGCACGGTGAGTGAGACAGTTGACCAGAAGAGATGAGGTAGAACGGTGTCTAGACAATCTGCTAGTGATGGGCAAATGGTAAAACCTCTTAAAAATCTTTGGCTATTTGTTGCTGAGACAACAAAGTTAATGACAGCATGGGCACTATTTCCTTAAATAAGAAATATTAGTTGTTATGAGTCCTGTGGCAGACAGAGTATATTTGGTTCCTGAGTATGTACTCCCCTTCCTGTAAGAGGATTATATGCCTCCACCAACTGCCAGGTGACTTTCAGTGCCTCCCGCTGGGTGGACCATACTTCCCTGTCCCACTGGGACGTGAAGCTCAACCGTGGACTTGCTTTGGTCAAGGAATGTGAGTGGAAATGATAGACTGCGTGGCCAAGTAGAAGTTTTGAGAGCTGTCACACTGCTTTGGCCATTTGTCCTTTTCCTTCTGCTGGAGAATAGCCTGTCCCATGTAGGGGTGGCTCCTTCAGCTTGGGAACCTGAATGAGGACAGTTGGGGCAGAGTTGCAGCCCACCTCCTGCTGTCCTGAATGGGAATGGGCAATGATTTTGTCAACCTAAACCACTGAGATTGGTGTTTGTAACTGCAGTGTAGTGTAGTGCAGACTGACTGATGGGCCATTTACATTGATGGCATCACAAATCAAATAGAGACAACTTTATTTTGTTGTTGTCATGGCTGTCTTCCCCTCCTGGGAGCAGCGTTCAGTTAGAGTTCTACTTAGAATCCTGTTACAGAGGGGTTGGGTGCTTATGGATTTCTGGGGGAAAAACCCCCCCAAAACAGGAATTAGGCTACATGTGTTTCTGCTGCAGTTTTGTCTTCTGATCACTTAGTCCCACTTTGCAAAATGGACATTTTTATTTTCCTTGAGATTCAGGAAATTACTGAGTGTACCAGGAGAATCCTCGGTATCAACTGGAAAATGTGTAAGGATAAAATGATGAGCTTTATGTATCTTTCAGTGCATACTTACATACTTTTGGTTACACAGCATGAGAAAAAAGGGAAATCAAAATGTAGGCTCCAGATAGTGGCCCAATCTCCACAAAACTTGATGTCATTGACGTTGGCATTTCTATATTGGCATGACAATGTAAAACCCCGTTACCTATCATATATTAATTACTCTAGACGTGGGCAAGTAGCTATGCTGAGGGGTCTGCTATTTTGCTCTGTCAAGGCTCTGTCTATTACACAGTAGCCCTCCCTTATCTGTCGGGGGTGTGTTCCAAAACCCCCAGTGGATGCCTGGAACCATGGATAGTACCAAACCCCATATATATATATATATATATATATCTATCTATCTATATATATTTATATATATATTTATATTTATATATACATATACACACACATATATACACTCTGTTTTCTCTTATCTATACATACCTATGATAAAGTTTATTTTGTAAATTAGGCACAATAAGAGATTAACAACAATAACCAAAAATAAAATAATTATAACAATATATGGAAGTGGAAGTTATGTGAATGTGGTCTCTCAAAATATCTTACTGTTCTGTACTCACCCTTCTTGCGATCATGTGAGGTGAGAAAATGCCTCCACAAGGGGATGAAGTGAGGGGAATGAGGTAGGCATTATGGCGTAGCGCTAGGCTCCTGGTGACCTTCTGACCAGGTCAGAAGGAGGATCGTCTGTTTTCAGACTGCAGTTGACCACGGGTAACTGAAACCACAGAAAGCCAAACCACAGATAAGGGGGGACTAGTATAATCTGTGGGTCTCAATCATAGTTCACTAAAATGCAGTCTTTTGCCTCTTTTGGCTTTCCTACAAGAGGAAGTGAAATCTTTTCATCAAGCGTTTAGTAAGTGTTGACTTTGGACCAGCCAGACTGCTGGACTGCAGACTATCACACTGGGGATATATTTTGTAAGGCTTAAAAAACCCCATAACTATCCGGACAGAAATTTAAAATGCCTACAGTACTGATTCTTAAGTTCTGCTTTATGGAGGACTCTTTTCTCCTAGCTTCATCAGTAAGAACTTACACTGATGTTGTGGTCCAGCATCCACATGACACACATCACCGGGGTCTCCAAGTGCTTGTGGCAGCCCTGCAGCCCAGTTAGGCTACCAACCCAACGTGCTGTTGTTTACCACTGAAGAAGCACAGCTACAGAACAGCAAGAGGGCCCTCACTGATCAATATTTGCTACGGACCGTCTGAAGAGCCCTGAAGCTTAACAGCGGTCCTCTGGTTTGAGAGCCACTGTCCTATACAATGCAGATGCTCAACTCTTGCTAGAAATGGAAATACACATGAAGAAGGGTGAAGACTCCTAATTCATTTTAGCCTGCTTCTTTCATTCCAAACCTTCTCATGCTCACGTTCTATTATGAAGGATCAGCAAAACAGCTCATAAATAAACCTTTATGTGCCTGCATTTTCAAGGTACCCTATGCTCCTAAGCCTTTGTGTTTAAACAGTTACCGAGTTAAGAAAATCCTTAATGCCATTGCTTATAATCAATCAATACGGGCCAACCAAAGCAAATAGAGGCTTCTCCGATGGTTTGAGAATTCTGAAAGTTACAAATCAATGTTGCAGCTTTAGTCCTGTGACGTTACTGGATATTGAGAGTGCAGACACCTCCTCTCCCTCCCTCCCTTCCTTCTCTTTCTCCTGTTCCCTCCACCTCCTCCCCCTCTCCTTTCCTGCATTCCCAGCGTTAGGTTGTCCACAGCAACTGGTTTACCCATTTGCCCAGAGCGCTGCCAGTATGGGAGTAACTAGGCTCTCTGGAGAGCCACAGAGCTTACACAGTGAACACTTGTAAAAGCAAGCTATTGTCCTCTCTGAAATGATGCTGCTGCCTCTCATTCATTTGAAGGAAACACTGTGTGGAAAAGAGCACAGTCACCGAGTGAGAGTTCCCTTCCCTTAGTGTCTGTCAGAGAATCCCCCCCGCCGCCCAGCCTGTAGCTCATCAGTCCCCTCTCCCGTCTCCTGCACACCTGAGGTCTCAGATTCCCCTCGGGCAGCACTGTATAGCATGGCTAAAATCATTACGTCATTTCCCTGGCCTTTTCCCAGGGACAGACATGGGTCTGGTGACACTGGGGCTTTAGGGAAAAACTAATTTTCTTTTGCTGTCAAGTATGCAAAACAGTGAGCAACTTGATTCACTGCTTCGCACCCTAAATCCCTAATGACCCGGCGTTCACTCAGCTTCCTGGCATGATGTAGTGAGATTCACCACCTAGTGCATAGAAGACTCTTCTCCAGGGGATTTTTTTAAAATCCAGGTTTCTAGGCCTCACCCCCACAGTCTGACTTGGTGGGCCTGAGTGGGCCTAGAAATGTGCATTTCAACGGGTGATCTGATTCCTGTGGCTCACCGACTACACTTGGAGAAATGCTGTTTTTAGTGGTTAATAGTTTTGGAATCGGAACTCTGTCCAGTTCTGGCACTAATCACTCATGACCTTGGGCAAATGAAGCTCCATAAAACCAGGAAAACATGGTCCCCACCTTGTAGATTTGCTGCTTGTGAACTACTCCAAAGTATTTGGCACACACTGACACTCAAGCAGAGTTAGTTACGGCTATTTTATTATATTCTCCCCACCCCTCTAAAGCAGTGAGGACCCAGTGCCAATTATCTCATGTTTTCTTTTAGCGAGGAGAGAGCGAGAGGGGCTTCTCTCTCAAAATTTGGCATGAGGCCAGCCCTGCCTAGAGATTTTTCTCCTTACTAATTTCCTTGTCTACCTCTTCTGACCAGAGCAAGAGAGAGGTTTTAGCAACATTCCCAGGTCTCTTCTGTTCCCACCGCTCAGTGAACACCTTTTGATTTTAATCTCTGTGCAGCTGCTTCCCAGCAGTGGAAAACCACCGTTCCTGGGTGTGTTACAAGAGAGTCTTCTGGAAACCATTTACATGGGCCCCAGAATAGCCAGAAGCAGAGCACTGCCCAGCAATGAGTCTTTTTGGAGGCATTTTATCCCTCACGTCCGACAGTGAGAGGGTTGACTGACGGGTACTAATTTAGCTCCAGCTCGGGTCACGGAGAATCACACAAATGGTCTGCATGTCAGGACTATGGCCTTCCCACCCTCCCTCCCCCATCTCCTTCTTCATTGCCACCCCCTGGAACCCTTCTGCTCCAGCTGATTTCTCTCATGGATTCATATCGCTAAGCAAACAGGCTTTGCTGTTCAAGCTGTCATAAGGAACGATGGAGTTGAAAGCACATTTCATGTTTTTCTTTTAATGTAGGAAAACTCTCACACACTTGTACACACACACACACATGCACACACACACACGCACACACACACGTACCCGCACACACATGCGACACCGTCTTTCTCTTTCTCGGGGTTTGGGAGTGGATTGGGGCAGGGCTATTCCCTTCGGAATCTCTGATGGGGTTCAGATTGCTTAGGAGATCCTGTCAGCTGCTCACTGGGATTCTAAATGTGACTCTAGGGTCTCGGGACGCCTCCAGAGTGGCTGTCTGGGGTCTGGCTGGTTGTGGTCAATAAGGAAATTTCACTCGTGCCTTTTTCTTTCCCCACTCTGTCTGCTGATCCAGGTTCACTACCCCAAACTGAGTGCCAATCACTTGTCACTTTTCAAGGGGGTCGCTGTCAGCCTGGGCAACTTGAATTTTTGACAATGTAATTACGGCCCTTGCTTCCACAGTGGGAGTCTGAACAGAATGGTGGGGCTTTTATTGATTGTTCAGCAGGGAAATTTATCAATGTCTCTCACTTCATTTCCAGTTCCTCCCTGAGAAATTTGGCTGACAGTTTCTTAGGAGAAAAAGCAGTCTTACGGCCTTGAATGGACTTCTGTCTTTGTCCTTTTCAAGAAATTATAAGATACTGGCATTAAATATACATGGAAGTTTCTGAGCAAAGCTGGTATGTGGGAGCATGGTTGAGGAAAACACTAGTGTGATTGTTATGAACGTAAGAATTTGGTAGGAACAAATAAGGAAAAAACTAAATAGGCGAGTTTAGATATGGTTTGTTTTCCTTCTAAATGTACCAAGTATCTTTATTTAAATTCCATGCTTTTTATAAGTATGGTGTCACGGGCTCTATTTTAGTTGCTGAAGGGCATCGGGCGGTCTTGAAGCATGGTACCGGGTGCGTGGAGTAGACACGCATATAGAAGCATGTTCCTGGTTTTCACCTTCTCCACAAAATCCAGATGTTTCCTGGAGGAACTTCAGGGGTTCCTCAGATAGTGAAGTGTTTGGGTGCCAAGCAGTGAAGGTTTAAATTGCTCAAGTA
>NW_022589714.1:31943261-31948084 GCF_004348235.1 Phoca vitulina
ATTTTTATTATGTTATGTTAATCACCATACATTACATCATTAGTTTTTGATGTAGTGTTCCATGATTCATTGTTTGCGTATAACACCCAGTGCTCCATGCAGAACGTGCCCTCTTTAATACCCATCACCAGGCTAACCCATCCTCCCACCCCCTCCCCTCTAGAACCCTCAGTTTGTTTCTCAGAGTCCATAGTCTCTCATGGTTCGTCTCCCCCTCTGATTCCCCCCCCTTCATTTTTTCCTTCCTACTATCTTCTTCTTTTTGTTTTTTTTAACATATAATGTATTATTTGCTTCAGAGGTACAGATCTGTGATTCAACAGTCTTGCACAGTTCACAGCACTCACCATAGCACATACCCCCCCAGTGTCTATCACCCAGCCACCCCATCCCTCCCACCCCCCACCACTCCAGCAACCCTCAGTTTGTTTCCTGAGATTAAGAATTCCTCATATCAGTGAGGTCATATGGTACATGTCTTTCTCTGATTGACTTATTTCGCTCAGCATAACACCCTCCATTTCCATCCACGTTATTGCAAATGGCAAGATTTCATTCCTTTTGATGGCTGCATAATATTCCGTTGTATATATATACCACATCTTCTTTATCCATTCATCTGTCGATGGACATCTTAGCTCTTCCCACAGTTTGCTAGCTCATCCTTTTAACTGTGGTGTGTAGATCCTTTTGAGGAGTTCAGGGCTCCTCTCTCTCTTTTTTTTTTTTTTTAAAGATTTTATTTATTTATTTGCGAGAGAGAGAATGAGGGACAGAGACCATGAGAGGGAGGAGGGTCAGAGGGAGAAGCAGACTCCCCGCTGAGCAGGGAGCCTGATGCGGGACTCGATCCCGGGACTCCAGCGTCATGACCTGAGCCGAAGGCAGTCGCTTAACCGACTGAGCCACCCAGGCGCCCGTTCCAGGCTCCTCTCTGATCCCTTCTTTCCCCAGGACTGATAGAGCTTGGGGACTTTTCCTACCGTCTGCTCTTTGATGTAGGGTGAAACTTTCCAGAGCCTATTTCATCTTAGAACAGTTCCTCCAACAATAGGTTTTCATATCTCTGCTCTTTTGTCACCTGACCAGCCACTTCCAGTTCCGTCTCCTCTACATCCGTCACATCTCCTCTTGCCCCTGCGTCTTACCTATTTCTTCTAGACCGCCAGTCTTCCCGTTTTTGTCTCTCATTCCTTTGGGCTGGAATATAAACCATCGCAGTGGTATAGCATTTTTGTGTGTAGCTTTACTCCTCTTAAATTGCTTGGTTTTCAGGGACAGAAACACAGGGCAAACAAACTTAGAACAAAGGATTTGTGAGTTCTCTGTCAAGCACAAGGTGGACAGGAAGACCACAGGCCTGGGGGATGACTGCCTCCGGGCCCCCGTCCTGTCAGGACTCACAGTCTCTCACGTCTTCTGTGTCTCTGTGCACGTATTGGCTTCATGCTCCTGCTCCTTACTGGTTACATCTACATGGCCACTGAAATGTCTGGTTTCATGTGGACTCCAGTTTTCCACCACCAAAGAAAAGAGCTCTGGAAGCAGATGATCCTACTTCTGATGTATCCTCAAAAGGCCAGTAGTAGCCTAATGCTCCTTCACAAGGCCTATGCCATTCCCCTCACTTCATCTCATCACCTAGGCATGTTACCATCTCATAGCATCACAAGAAGGAGAAAAGGGTGAGTACAGTACAATAAGATATTTTGAGAGAGAGGGACCACATTCACATAACTTTTATTGCAGTGTATTATTATGATTGTTTTATTTTATTATTAGTTATTATTGTTAATCTCTTATTGTGCCTAATTTATAAATTAAACTTTATCATAGGTATATATACATAGGAGAAAACACGGGATACATAGTGTTTGGAACTATCTGTGGTTTCAGGCATCCACTGGTGGTCTTGGAATGTATCCCCTACAGATAAGGGGGGACTACTGTAAATGCTATGTTTTTCTTCCTCCTTTTCAAGGATCTTGGATTTTCTCAATATTGAAGAGTTTCTTTGTCTTCCCCTAGCACTTTTTACCACAAATCATTCCCTGAGATCTCGTGGGTATCTGGAGCTGGTGTGGTGTGTAAATTGGCTGTAGGTCTTTGCAAATGGAAGAGGTACCTTTTTAGGGATCTTTGAGAGACTTGAACCTTCTAGACAGAAATCTGACTCAGAACAGACTTTATTTTCTTCTAATTACTATCTTAATCCATATTCCGATAGATCTTTTCCTCCTTTCCTTTAACAACACCACCTTGGGCACCATGCTTTCCAGTTGATTTAAGATATTAAAAAAGGCCAGTTCCAACTCATCCACTTTATTTTTTTAAAGATTTTATTTATTTATTTATTTGAGAGAGATAGAGAGAGAGAGTGAGAGGGAGAAGCAGACTCCCCACTGAGCGGAGAGCCTGATGTGGGACTCGGTCCCAGGATCCTGAGATCATGACCTGAGCCGAAGGAGGATGCTTAACCCACTTAGCCACCCAGGTGCCCCTATGAACTCATCCACTTTAAATTAACTTCAGTCTCCTTCTCATGTAATGCTCCTTTCTCCTTCTCGAGCCTCTGGCCTAAGGCACTTGTAGTGACAGGGGTTTAGCCTGCTCCTTTGCTTTTCCATCCATCCTTTTTACTTATATTTTCTTGGTGCTGGGACAGGAAGAAGAGGTGAGGTGAGAAGGCTCACTGAAGGCTTTACTGAACTGTGTGCTTGTATCCTCTGCTAGGTGTGGCTGCTTTTCTGGATAATACTGGTCAACTGTTGATTCTCTCTCCAAAGATTTCTTTTTTTTTTTTTTTTAAGATTTTTTAAATTTATTTATTTGACACAGAGGGAGACAGCAAGAGAGGGAACACAAGCAGGGGGAGTGGGAGAGGGAGAAGCAGGCTTCCCGCTGAGCAGGGAGCCCGATGCGGGGCTCGATCCCAGGACTCTGGATCATGACCTGAGCCGAAGGCAGACGCTTAACGACTGAGCCACCCAGGCGCCCCTCTCCAAAGATTTCTATATAAGATCATTGGAGCCTTGTAAGAGACCTTCCCACTGTTTTTCAGGGCGGAGTCCCCTCCCCCTTTGGGTTTGCAGTGCCCTTAATACCACCTTAGGGCCCATTTTGGGTGGAGTACCAGAATACTGGGCCAAGGCAAGCTACCTTCCCCAGAATCCACTTGATCAGAAGAAAGTTACCAATCTTTGCACACCCAAGATGTTCCACTTACCACCCCTTTCCCTGCTCAGTTCTCTTTTTCTAATCATCCTTTCTCCTGTTCAGATAGGCATGGGCAGTCCAGCAAATATGCTGCATGTGCAGACATCCAACCTGGGGAAAAGAAGCCAGTCTCCTATTCTTGCTGGCAACCCTATGCCTGGTACTTTTGAAGCCCTTTTTCTTTAAGTGGAAAGAAGTACCTTCAGACTTCCCTCTAAGAGAAAGAGAGGAAAAGGCTATGTCCCATTTACCAGGCTGATGACTCACTCCCATTTCTGAGAATTCCTTTGAATGTCCTCTTTTTGTTGCTCATATAGCCTGAGGTGGGGTCTGTCCAGGGATGGCTCAGATGGCAGAGTCAGATTAGTCTCCTTTTTGTAAGCCCCAAGGAAATGTCTGCTCCCTAACTGTTCATGGCTCACTTACAGTGTGAGGCCTTTATCATCTCTTTGTTTCCTGCTTGGGCCTTCTTTGTTGGTTTGGGAGAATAGAAGTCCTACTTCAGAATTTGTTACATTTGCACCCATATGAAAGGGTGCCACAAGAGATATTGGGTTGAAGAGAAAGCAACCTTTCATATTTGTGTTTTTGTTTATGTGTGTGTGTGTTTTGCTCTGATTCATTTTGATTTAGGGATGGGAAGGAAGTAAGATCAAATTGAGGGGAGAAATGGAGGAAGAAGGATGGGGAAAATTTAACACCTATTCTTTGCCTTCTGTTATCTTAAATTCAAACAAACTTCAGTACAACATTGGGGTTCTGGTCAGTTGGTATGTTTTAGCAGATCATCATTGTGCAGTCAAGTTAACTTGGAACCCTTAGCATGGTAGGATGGCCAGTGACGGATAACTGGTTCTCCCTTTAGAGCAGATGAGGATTGGTCTTCAACTACATACATGTCTCTCAAAATATAACCAACACCACCAACGAAAGGTAAGGTGAGAATTTTCTTTATTCTGTGTCATGCTTCAGAAAAGTCCAAAATACAACTATCCAATGCACAATGGCAGAAATATTTCTGGTAAAATCTAATTGATTTTTTTAACTGAGATAACTTAGAATCTGTAATTCCTTGATCTGGATAAGAGTGACCTTGGAACAGTCTATACGAAAGAGGTCCTTAGATTAAGAGTATAAACCACACTTTAAGGAACTTGTTTAAACACGTTAAAGTGAACCTGCTGTTTTTAAGGTCTTTAGGAATTTAGGTGTTTACATGTAAATGCGTACTGCTAATTAGAAATGAGTTCTAGCTATTCAATAATCCAAGTACAGCAGGAACCCCACTTAGAAACACATTGTAAGATACTTTAAGTTTCTATATATACCTGAAAGTGTTGTCATTAGTCAGATCTTTTTTGGTTGCAAGTGACAGAAAACCCAATTCAGAAAAAAAATAAGAGTATTTATTGCCTCATATAACTGAAAAAACAAAACAAAACAACCAAAAACAAAACTTGAGGCACAGCTGAGTCCAGGTGCTCCAATGAAGTTGTTAGGATTTTGTTTCATCACAACTCTAGGCTCTGCTTTCCTTTGAGTTGTCTTTCATTTTCTTCTTTCTTTCTTTCTTTCTTTCTTTCTTTCTTTCTTTCTTTCTTTCTTTC
>NW_022589714.1:31948094-31952913 GCF_004348235.1 Phoca vitulina
TTCTTTCTTTCTTTCTTTCTTTCTTTCTTTCTTTCTTTCTTTCTTTCCTTCCTTCCTTCCTTCCTTTCTTTCTTTTCTTTCTTTCTCTTTCTTTCTTTCTTTCATTCTCCTTCCTTCCTTCCTTCTTTCCTTCCTCCCTCCCTCCCTCCCTCCCTCCCTCCCTCTTTCCTTCCCTCCCTACCTCCTTCCTCCCTCTCTCCCTTCCTTCCTTTCTTTCTTTTGAGAGAGAGAGAGAGAGAGCATGTGCATGTGAACAGGGGGAGAGGCAGAAGGAGAGGGAGAGAGAGAATCTTAAGCAGGCTCCACGCCCAGTGTGGGGCTCCATCTCACGCTCCCTGAGATCATGATCTCAGCCAAAACTGAGAGTTGGACACTTAACTGACTGTGCCACCCAGGCTCCCCAAGTTGGTGTCATTTTCAATCAAGCTCTCCTCTCCTGGAGGTAGAAACAGGTCTCTGCAGCTCCAGATGAAAGAGCGACTGTTTTCCAATGGCTATTTGACCCCTAAGTAAATTCCAACATTTCCCTCCATCAACATTCACATCTCTCCTTCTGTTTTTCACCTTTAGCTTTTAACACTAATGTACTATATACAGTTTATTTATCATATTTATTGTACTTGTTCTAGAGACTTCCTTAATGGAATGTATACATCATGATGGCAGGGAGTTTCCCGTTGTTTTTTTTGTTTGTTTGTTTTTTTGTTTTTTTAAATTCGTTTATAACATCCCTATTACCTACAATAGTGCTTGGACTCATAGTAGGCTTTCAAGAAATATATGTTGTGTGAACAACTGAATGAAAAGCTTGAGCAAAATCCTCAGGATTAACTTTGGCCCTGTTTGGGTCAGAAACCTATCACTAAAACCACTACTATGACTAGAGAAGTGGTATTCTTTGGGCCAAGAGGGAGCAAGTGTATGGACAACCACCCAGAATGACATTGTCTGAGGTGGAGGGAGGATAGTTTGACATTAGAGATGTGTTACCTAACCAGAATAAGAGAATGGACAGGTAAAAACAATGGCTTGTCTAGTTTTTAAACATTTGACAATCTAACGTTTTTACTACTTTTACTAATTTGAAATTACAAATTAATAAGATTTTCCTGGATAGTAAACAAATTCCAATTTCTTTAGTTTGGCTTGGAAAAAACCCCCAACCCAACCAGTCACTTCACTAAGCAAAACCAAAGCCACATTTTTACTACTTTTACTAATTTGAAATTATAAATTAATAAGATTTTACTGGATAGCAAACAAATTCTGATTTCTTTAGTTTGGCTTGAAAAAAACCCCAACCAACAAGTCACTTCACTAAGCAAAACCAAAGCCACAGTTGATAGAAACACAATTAATTGAAAATTTAGAATTAAGGAATATATAATAGCATTGTGATATTTTCTAGATTTGATTATGGCTAGAAAGTGTTAGTAAAAGAATGACATTGATTTTAAGATAGTTTTCAGTTAGGGGATCTAGGACCACATGAATTTTGATTTGGATTGGTCACTTTTTTGTGTAAATATGTACATGAAAGGCAGTGGCCAGCAAAGGCATCAATCCTGAGTATAGTTGGCCCTTGAACAATGTGGGGCTTATGCGCACTGATCCCTTGCACAGTTGAAAATCTGTGTATAACTTTTGACTCCCCCCAAAACTTAACTACTAATAGCCTATTGTTGACTGGAAGGAAGCCTTACTGATAACATAAACAGTCAATTAACACATGTTTTGTATAATATACATATTATACACTGTGTTCTTACAATAAAGTCAGATAGAGAAAAGAAAATGTTATTCAGAAAATCATAAAAGAGAAAATACACTTACAGTACTGTAGTGTAAAAATTCTGCATAAGTGAACCCATGCAGTTCAAACCCATGTTGTTCAAGGCTCAACTGTATTAGGACTTGGCTTAAGCCAAAAGAGGACCTCTAGTGAGCAATGATATATCATGTGACTAATTCTTCTTGACTAAGGTAGAAGGGGCTGGGCAACAAGCTTGCTTTCCTTCTTTACTTCTAAGGCCATATAAGACACTGGGGGCTTTGCTGATTGACAAAAGGTAAGTCCAGTGTGGCCAGTGAGTTCAAAAAGAGAAGAGAGCAGACTTGCCTCAGTGCTCGGGAGAGAGCCTGTCTGGCCTATCTACTTTAGGCTTTTCTAGATTAGGGGCAGATTTGAAGGAGCTGCCTCCTGAACCTTTTCCCTATCGCTGTGAGGGAAAAGAGGGTGAAAGCAGAAACTCCCCTTTGTTTGGCCTGGTGAATTTTCCATTCCCTAGGGCTGTGCCATGTATACTCTAGAAATGATTGATCAATAGCAACCTCTTTGGGGGACTTAAGGGGGAGGCAGGGAAGAGAGCTGTGTAGAATATTTAGACCACACAAAGATAAATTGGGAAGATAGTTTTCAATTTAGAACAATAGATTTTTTTCAAACTGTGAGCTACTTCCTTCTAAAATCCCAATTGTTAATAAAATGAAGTACTGAAAATAATACCTAAGGCCTTACATTTCCTATGTAAACCCCTATAGTTCTAAACTTTTTTCATACATACATATATCATATTGGTTCTATTTATCTGGAGAATACTGGCTAACACAGTGACTTATTCATTCATGAATAATATTATAAAAAAAATTTAGAGAAAACTTTGGAATCATAAGGATTTAGATAGGAAATTTAAGGCCTTAGGTACTATTTTCACTACTTCATCCTATCAACAGTTAGGTAGATAGATAGATAGATAGGTCATATTAGTTCTATTTATCCTGAGAACCCTAACATTGTGGATTATAATAAGATTTATTATAAGGAATTGACTCATGTGATTATAGAGGCTAAGAAGTCCCAAGATCCAAAGTCAGTCAAGCTGGAGATCCAGGAGAGCTGATGTATATAGTTCTAGTTTGAGTCCAAAGGCCTGAGAACTAGGAGAACAAATGCTGTAAGTTGCAGTCCAAAAGCCAGCAGGTTTGAAACCCAAGAAGAGCCAGTGTTTCAGTCCAAATCTGAAGGCTGGAAAAGACCAATGTCTCAGCTCAGCAGTTGGGCAGGGGTTCCCTCTCACTTAGCCTTTTTTGTACTATTGGTACTATACGGGTCTTTGATGGATTGGATGAGGCCCATCCTCATTAGGGAAGGCAATCAGCTTTACTTAGTCCATGGATTCAGATGTTAATCTCATCCAGAAACATCTTCACAGACACACCAGAATAATGTTTGGCCAGTTGTCTTTGGCCTTAGCCCAGTCAGGTTGACATATACAGTTTACCATCACAGTCACTAAAATGGATCCCATTTTCTATGACTGACTCTCTATCATTGGACACATAATCCAGGGAGCTAGCAAGGCTCCTGTCTTGACACATAACTTCCCAAGGGGAAATAGCTAGCTCTATGATCCATTTCTTTCTTTCAAGATTTCTATAGTTTACTTTCTCCTGCTAGCACATGAGAATCTTCGCTGACATTCTCCATCTTCTCCAGATGATCTTGTCCTGACTCAGTTATAGAGCACTCACTCACTCATCTTTCTCTTGATGAATGTCAGGAGTTTAGGCTCTGGAAGTAGACTGCTTGGGTCCAAATACTATCTCTACCACTGATTATCTGGTGGAACTTGAAAAAGTCAATTCCTCAATGTTGCAGTTTCTATATCTATAAACTAGAGATGATTCTGAAACATTTTGACCTAGAAATAGCTTCTTGGCTCCTTCATGAACCTCTGTCAGGTTCAGCCTACTCTCCTCCACCCCAGCCTCCACTCCAGCCTCTACCATGTCATCCAGGTACCCAGAAGTCCTACAAGATGTCCACCTCCAGCCCCGGGGCCTTCAGTAGCCGCTCCTACATGAGAGTGCCTGGCGCACGCATCACCTTCTCCATCTTCTCCTGGGTGGGTAGCAGGTTCCGGGGTGGCCTGGGCACCAGCATGAGTGTGGTTGGAGGCTATGACAGGGCCAGGGGTATGAGGGGAATCATGGCTGTCTCACTGAACCAGAGCCTGCTGAGCCCCCTTAAGCTGGAGGTGGACCCCAACATCCAGGCTGTGCACACCCAGGACAAGGAGCAGATCCAGACCCTCAACAACAAGTTTGCCTCCTTCATTGACAAGTTGTGGTACCTGGAGTGGCAGAACAAAATTCTGGAGTCCAGGTGAAGCCTCCTGCAGCAGCAGAAACCTGCTTGGAGCAACATGGGCAACGCATTCAAGAGTTATATCAACAACCCTCGGCGGCAGCCAGACACATGGTAGCCCAGGAGAAGCTGAAGCTGGAGGTGGAGCGTGGCAACATGCAGGGGCTAGTGGGGGACTTTAAGAATAAACAGGAGGAGATCAAAGGGCATGCAGACATGGAGAATGAATTTGTCCTCATCAAGAAGGATATGGACAAAGTTTACATGAACATGGTAGAGCTGGAGTTCCTCCTGGAAGGGCTGACTGGTGAGATCAGCTTCTTAAGGCAGCTGTATGAAAAGGAGATCCGTGAACTGCAGTCCCAGATCTCGGACACGTCCGTGGTGCTGTTCATGGACAATAGCCACTCCCTGGACCTGGATGGCATTATCACCAAGGTCAAGGCCCACTACAAGGAAATCACCAACTGCAGCCAGGCTGAGACCAAGACCATGTACCAGATCAAGTACAAGGAGCTGCAGACATTGGATGGGAAGCATGGGGATGACCTCTCGCGCATGAAGATGGAGTTTTTTTTTTATTATGTTAATCACCATACATTATATCATTAGTTTTTGATGTAGTGTTCCATGATTCATTGCTTGCATATAACACCCAGTGCTCCATTCAGT
>NW_022589714.1:31953013-32172309 GCF_004348235.1 Phoca vitulina
TATAATGTATTATTTGTTTCAGAGGTACAGGTCTGTGATTCAACAGTCTTACAGAATTCACAGCGCTCACATAGCACATACCCTCCCCAATGTCTATCACCCAGCCACCCCATCCCTCCCACCCCCCACCACTCCAGCAACCCTCAGTTTGTTTCCTGAGAATTCCTCATATCAGTGAGATCATATGATACATGTCTTTCTCTGATTGACTTATTTCGCTCAGCATAATACCCTCCAGTTCCATCCACGTCGTTGCAAATGGCAAGATTTCATTCCTTTTGATGGCTGCATAATATTCCATTGTATATATATACCACATCTTCTTTATCCATTCAGAAGATGGAGATTTCTGAGATGAACTGAAACATCAGCCAACATTAGGCTGGAGCTCAGGGGCCTGAAAAGCCAGAGGGTTTCCCTGGAGGTCACCATAGCTGATGCTGAGAGCACAGGGAGCTGGCCATTAAGGATACCAATGCCAAGGTAGCTGAGCTGGAGGCTGCTCCCCAGTGAGCCAAGCAGAACCTGGCACGGCAACTGCATGAGTACTGAGAGCTCATGAATGTCAAGCTGGCCCTGGTCATTGAGATCACCACCTACCGCAAGCTGCTGGAGGGTGAAGAGAGCTGGCTGGAGTCTGGGATACAGAACATGAGTATCCATACTAAGACCACCAGCGGCTACTCAGGTGGCCTGAGCTCGGCCTATGGGAGGCTCACAAGCCCTGACCTCAACTATGGCCTGAGCTTCTTCCAGTAGAGCTTTGACTCTGGCAGGGACTCCAGTGCCTTCAGCCAGGGCAGCTCCTTTAAGGCTGTAGTTGTGAAGAAGATCGAGACCTGTGATGGGAGGCTGGTGTCTGAGTCGTCTGCTGTCCTGTCCAAGTGAACAATCACTGTGGTCCCTCCCAGCCTCCCCACTCTTGTGCCTGCCATAGAGCCTTTGGGGGAGGGAGCTGTGCAGGGGAGCACTGGGAACAAAGAACCCACCTAAGGCTCAGCCCCAGTTCTTATCCTACCCTTGGGGGGTGTCTACTGTCCTGGGTACCCCACCTTGCCCATGCCTCCAACTAAAAGCCAACCCAATTTTGGAAAAATGAAGCCCCAGGTGGCTCTGCCAATCCCCTGTCCGCCAAATAAAATTAAAACAAAAACATTTCGCATGGTGCTGCTATGTGGTTTAAATGAACTAAAACATGTAAAGCACTTAGCACAAGGACAAACATCAAGCAACTACTCAGTAGATGTTACTTATTTTCATTGTTATCATATACCTACAGTTTTGATTTGATGAAGCTGCCTCATTATTATTCTAAGAAGGCTGGAATGGTATTTACTGTTTTCTAGTAATCCATCAGCTGGTTGTCATTCTTGATTTCTCCTTTTCTATCATTTCCCATATTGTGTCCATCATCAAGTCCTGATTTTAATTCTTGGATAACTTTTGAACCCATTTACTTCTTTTCACCCCCATTACTATCACCTTCCTTCATGATACCACCAACTTGTGCCCAGACTACTGTTTAAACTTTCTGGTTTATCTGTTAGTTGCCATTTTTGTCACTCTCCAGGTCATTGTTTACCCTGGAGCCAAGGTGATCTTTTAAAAACACAGAACTCTTTATATCATGCTGCAGCTCAAAGCTCTCCAGTGCTTTCTGATCTGAAGTCCCAAGATTTCTAACATGATTACAATGTTCTACCTGACGCAGTTCCTGCCTACTCCTTCTGCCATGTTTTCCAGCCCCCTCTTACTCTGCCCTGCCTCACTGCAGTGTTCCAGTCTTGGTAACCTTCTTTTAGTTTATCAAATGGTTAATAATAGTCTTGACTTGACATTTTTTACATTTTTTAGTATCAAAAGAAATTCAATGTTGCTAAGTAAATGGACTGTTACATGGGCTGGAGCTTGTGATTTTTCCTTCAAAGAGAATTCTTCCATATATATCATCAAAGCAGTACTATTAATAGTATTGCTTTCAGCCTGGTCATGGAGGAAGAGTATCATTGAATTGGACATTATATTCAGTATTTGTTAAAATTGGATTTTACCTAGATCCTGGTGCTTTATAATTTTCAAAACCACTTCCCATTCTTTCCTCTCATTTAACTCTCACAACAACTCTGTGAAGTAGCAAAGACTGGAATTATTACTTTCATCTTACAGATTATGAAACCGTGCCCAGACAGGATGGTAATACTCATTCCATCCTTTTCATACACTTAAGACACCCATGGCTCACTTCTATTTTGCATACACATGGCTGGTGTTCACCTGTGGCAGAAAGACAAACTGAAGATACTCCTTTCAGGTTTCCAGAACAATCTTCTCAATTTTAATTTTTCAGGTTATTTTGGGATTCCAGGTGGGCCTTGTACACCTTTTGGCTCCCTTTGTAATATTCTCCCTCCCCCTTTATAATATTCTTGACAGGGGCATAAAGAACCTGTTTCTTTCCTAGTTATTTACTTTCAATATTTTTATGACATTTTCTGACCTGTATAATAGCAAGTTTACAAGTATTTTTTTTATGATTTATGCCTTTGTTTTCACACTTAGAAAACTCTTTCCTTTTTTTTTCTTTTTAAGAGAGAGAGAATCTTAAGCAGCCTCCACACCCAGTGTGAGCTGGACAGAGGGCTGGATCTCACAACCCTGGGATCATGACCTGAGCCAAAATCAAGAGTCTGACACTTAACTGACTGAGCCACCCAGGCACCCCAGAAAACCCTTTCCTATATAGACATATAAAAATTTACCTATTTGTTTCCTGGTGCTTTTATTTATTTTTCCACATTAGTGTCTTTAATCCAGGGTTGGCAAAGTATGGCCCATGGGCTAAATCCGGCCCATTGCCTGTTTTCGTAAACAAAATTATATTACACACAGCCATGCCCATCCATGTGTTTAGGTATTACCTATGGCCGTGTCATGCTGCAGTGGTAACACGGACCATCTGGCCTGCAAACCCAAAACAATTTACTATCCTGTTCTTTACAGAACAATTTTGCCAACTCCTGCTTTAATCCATCTAGAATTTATTTTGATACAGTGTTTAAGTCAATTACCTAATTTTTTCTTCAAATAGCTAGTACGTTTTCTCGATACTATTTATTCAACAGTGCAGTTGTGATAGGCTGAAAAATGGCCCAGAATATGTTCATGTCGCAATTCCTGGAACCCATGAAGGTTGCCTTATTTGGCAAAAGGAACTTTGCAGATGTGATTAAGTTAAAGATCTTGAAATGGAGAGATTATCATGGATTTCCTGGATGGGCTTAATGTAAGTACCATAGTCTTTATCAGAGGAATGCAGGAGGAGTCATGCAAAAAAGAAGAGGATGGGATTGAAAAAAACAGAGATAGTAGGGATGCACCATGAAGACAGAAGAGCCCACAAGCCAAGGAATACAAGGTGGCCATTAGCAGCGGAGAAAGGCAGGGAAACAGATTTTCCTTCCTCAGAGTCTCCAAAAGGAAACAATCCTGCCTACACCTTGATTTTAGCTCAGTGAAACCACTTTTGGAATTCCAACCTTCAGAACTATGAAGTAACACATTTGTGTTGTTTTAAGACAGTAGTGTGGTGGTTATTTGTTACAGCAGCATAGAAAACTAATACAGCAACATTTCCTTAGAATTTTATTTTTTTTTATTTTTTTTTTATTATTTTTTAAAGATTTTATTTATTTATTTGAGAGAGAGAGAGAATGAGAGACAGAGAGCATGAGAGGGAGGAGGGTCAGAGGGAGAAGCAGACTCCTTGCCGAGCAGGGAGCCCGATGCGGGACTCGATCCCGGGACTCCAGGATCATGACCTGAGCTGAAGGCAGTCGCTTAACCAACTGAGCCACCCAGGCGCCCCTTCCTTAGAATTTTAAATATTACCTTTATCACATGCCAAATTCTTATCTGATATAGATACAAATTAATGTCTTTAAAAAAATTTTTTTTATTAACATATGATATATTATTTGTTTCAGGGGTACAGGTCTGTGATTCATCAGTCTTACACAATTCACAGCGCTCACCGTAGTACATACCCTCCCCAGTGTCCATCATCCAGCCTCCCCATCCCCCCACCCAACAAATTTAAAATCTGGCAAAGAATGTGAATAGGCATAACTGTATCATGAATTAAATATCCAGTTAATCTGAGTACATGAGGAGGGGGCTCAGGTTTGTCCTACGTTGACAGAAAAGAGATTCTTTTTTGTTTTTATGAGTTTTCTTCTACCTTCTTCTTATTGGTAATCAAAGAAATGCAAATTAAAAGTGTTTTTTTTTTTTTCCCTTAACAATCAAATTGACCAAGACCAAAAAAAAGTAGTAGAAAGTCTGAGGAACTGACACTCATATGTGCTGCTAGTGGATGTAGAAGTTGTGAGTCTTCCTGTAAGACAATTTGGTAATTATATCAATAGGCTTAAAAGTAGGTATATGCTTCGATATAGCGATGCCACTTTTAGGAGTTTGCTCTAAGGAGGTAACCGTGAGCATGCATAAAAATTGTGCTCAAGAATGTCCATGTCTGCATTGTTCATGAGAGCAAAATATTGGGAAAAAACAGAGTATAAAGAAATAAGGGATTACTATATAAAATACACATCTTTTAAATGGGATACTATGATACCATTATGATGTTAAATAATATATAATACAGCTATCATTAAGTATAGGATTAAGTAAAGGGAATATATTAATATATCAATATTTACTATGTTAAGTAAAGAGAATTTACAAAAATGGTATGTCAAAAATTATAACATCATTCTATTGTATGTATAGTATTAATTATTTATATGTGAAATTTTGTCAACTTGTGAACATAGGATAGAAGGGATAGGAAAGAAAAGATATTTATTAATCTGTTGTAGTAAGATTGTGGATGCTTTTATTATCTTCTTTTAGCTTCTCTATATTTTTATATTAAATAGTTATCAATTGCTTTTCTGAAAAGAAATTATATATTTTCCTCATTGCTGCCTCCACTCCAAACCATAAACTGTAGCAATGATTATAAAAAATACTATCTATCTGGTCTGAAATATACCTGAAGTTTTATAAATTTTTTGGACAATGAATACGAGTGGGAATTAAAGACATGCTATAGAAGCCTTTTGCTCTGACCAATAGGATTTTGCCCCTCTGAGTAAAGGACTGGCCAGTACAGTTCTATAGGATCTAAGAATGCCATTTGTTTAATTGGCCTGAAATCCTTGAAGGATCTAGGAACAGTGTTACAGCTGTTTCCACATATTTTACAATTCACTATTTCCTGGGTATGTTAAGTTTTATCTTTATATTCTTCTCACTTATTTTTAATCACAGTAGCAATAGTAAAGCTCAGATTGAGTAGAAACCAGGTTAGCTTTTCTTTTATGGCTTAGAAAAGGCCTTCGATCAAAGCATGGCTCACTGCACCATCCAAGTAACCTTGGTTAGCCTCGGTCTAAACCCCTGTGCCAACAAAATGGTAGACTTCTTCTCAGCATTGGGAGCAGACTATGCCCAATTCCCTTTCATCACAGTATAGAAATGTTTCCTGCTCAGCTGTGGATGCAGTCAGCTGATCTGCACATTTAGAGGATTGCTCCATTGAGCCTTCTTCTTCCTACAGGCACATGTTCCCTGCTCCGTCAATATCACCAGAGATTAACCAGTAATGATGCCAAAGGCTCCCAGTACAGACACAGAGCTGAGCTCATGCAGGATTCCTGGGCCAGGTTTTGTCTTCAACCAGCAGAGATATCACAGCAAGTGGTTCTCAAGGGCAGAGGGAAATGGTACATGAAAAATGCCCCAATTCCATCTCTTTGGTCTGCTAGATAATCTTCTATTAATGCTAATGTCACAGTCTCTTCTTCTGAAGCACAGTAAATTGGATCGCCTCCAATTCACAAATGGTTTGAGTTCAGAGTTCTCTTTGTGAGATGGTTGTCTGGAACTTAGGATGCATTTTTCCCAAAGAAATGCAGATAACCTTGTGGTTAAGGATCCAGGTGAGCTCTCAAAGGCCAATTTCACCGAAATCTCCTTGCTGTCTAATGCTAGTGGGAGTATAGCAGTTGACCACTGAGTATAAGACTAATTGTGTGGGAAAGTAAGTCCATTTCCACTGTGGGATGCTGGGGACACATCTCTCTCCATTGGGGCTCTACTATCTTAATTCTTTTCTTATTGAATACTAGTAACAGAGGGTGCTCTCAGTCCCTCTGCCCACAGAGTGGCTTCTGTGGCCCAGAAGCAGACTTCTGGCAGTGTGGTTTCTGGGAGTAGAGAGAACCAGTTCAGATGCAAGGTGGAATCATAAGTCATAGTCAGCCTTTCCCCAGTTTCTCTGGTTACTCATCACCTCCTCCTGTTGTTGGAGATACTATATGACTAGAGAATTTGGGCCAGGAGCTAGCAGGAAGAAGGGAGAAATGAGAAATGGTAGAAGGGCTGGGTTTTCTCTTCATCTCTTTCCCCTCAAAGCTCATATCCTGCTACTCTGCAGGAAGAGAGATGAAATGAACAGTGGGGAATAGGACTCAAGGACAAGAGACACTGAGAGGGGTGCCCAGACCCTAAAAATAATAACAGAGTAAGGAGATGGGGAGGAATGAGTTTCTGCATTGTTTTGTTTAGTTATTGGCAAGTGTGTTATCTTCGTCTTTTGGTTTTCTTCCTTCTACTGCTCCTTTTAGGTTTCTCCTCATCTACTCAATTTTGGAATGACAATGTTCCCATGGGCTCAGGCTTGGATAGTCTTCATTTATAACTATATACTTTCTCCCAAGCAATCCCACTAATTTCCATGGATTAACATCTGTTTATATATTTATTTATCTAACCTCAGACATCTCTTCTGAGCTCCAGACTTTTCACTTGGATATTCTCTTTAATATCTAAAATATAACCTGCCTAAAATGGTCATCTAAAGTGTGGTATGTCTAAAAGCGAATGCCACTAGAATATAAACTACATGAGGGCAGGGATTTTTGACTGTTTTGCTCACTACTATATTCCCAGTGGCTAGAAGAGCACATGGGACATAGCATAGTAGGTGCTCAATAAATGTTTATTCAATGGACTCTTCATTTTCTTCCCCAGATGCCCCTGTTTATCTACCAACTTGCTTCTGCTATGGGGCTATGAGGTATTATTGGCATCTTCTCCTTTACGTCTAGATCCAATCATCCAGTCCTCTTGGTTCTCCAAAAGAGATCTCAAATTTTTATAGTCTCCAGATGCATTGCCTAACCCTTAGTCAAACTTCCTGAACTTCTTGTCTGAACCACTGCACTCATCCTTCTCCATTTACTGCAGCAGCCTGCTACATAGACTTCTTACTTTCCCTTCCCTTCCCTTCCCTTCACTCAACAGCCAGAGTGACCTGTAAAAACAGAAATTTGATCACGGAATTATTTTAAGTTAGATTTAAGTTCTTGAAAACACTCCAACAAGGTCCTGCACCATCTTGCCCAGTCACACCGTGCCATCTCATTTGTCTTCTCCCGAACCTCCTATCTCCATTTCGTTCCTGGAACACATAGAGCTCCCTCTTGCCCCCTGGCTGGCTCTTGCTTATCTTAGCACTTGACTCAGGTTTTTTCTCATTCTCCCAAATATGCAGTGAGTACATTTTCTCACTAAGGATTCTCTCTCCTCGGTTTGATTTGTATACTCATGGTCTTAAAATATCACTGGTCTCACAAAAGTGTGATTTCGTTGTTACCATCTCAAGTATTCCTTTGGTGGCTACTTTTGGGATAAACTCTTAGTTCTTTGGGAGGGCCTGGGAGTCCCTTTCTGAGTGGGTCTTGCTCGCCTTCCCGGGTACACTCTCACTCTATCAGCATGCCCCCTTCTGTGTATGTGCATTCTGCCCATGCTGCATATAGCAGCTATTCAAATGTGTCACGTTGGCCCACACCATTGTATATATCATTGCCTTTGCCTGGAGTGCCCTGCCTGGTTTGTCATCTGGCCCACTAGGACTTATTCTTAAAGACCCAGATCAGTCATCACCTCTTCTGGGAAGCAATCCCAGAAACAACTCCTCCTTTTGTGTGAGCTTGGTGCTCCATGTTTGTGCAGCAGTAGACCCCGGATGTCCCTCTGTCTTAACACTTAACACGGTACATCTGTGATTTTTGTCCATTTCCGGTACTGGTCATGGACTCTGGCAAACAGGGACTCTGTTTTCTTCATGTCTGTCTTTCCAGTGCATGAGAAATATTCATCTACACACACACACACACACACACACACACAAGACAGCATTCATCGTTTTGCTATGCATAATGTGAAGTTGCATGCAGAAATAGGGGGAAATCATTTGCATGTATTTCAGAAAAATATTTCTGGTTCTTTTGTGCGTTCCTTTATCTTTCTATTCTGATGTGAATATTATTTTAATGAAATGATTCTTCCTTTCCTTTCTCCCCTCCCCTCACTCTCTCTCCCTCCCTTCCTCTCCTCATCCTTCACTACCTCCCCACCCCCAGTGATTTGGGAAGGTCTTGGCAGTTACTCACTTGGAATAAAGATTGAAGTCCTACAAAATAAACAGAGGGCAATTAGTGATTTTAAAGTGTGTTAACCCACAAAGATTATTTTCTTTCTCTCCATGCCCATTTGGTAAGATGGTTCTCTGGGACTGTGCAATTACGGATGAATGGCACTGAAATGCTTGGACAATAATTTGTAGGAAATACAATTATGAGTCGAAGTCTTTAGTGGGAGTAAATGAATAGTTTGTTGGTTAACAGGTCAACGTTGAAAGCCCAAAGTGGTTAAACATTGTATTAAATTACACATTAAGAGCTTAACCCTTTTCATTTGAACATTTTCATAAATTATTGAGCTTTTAAACTGTATTTTTATGTTTTTTGATTTGTGGTAGAGAAAGGAAGAGAGGTGCCCAAATTGGGTTTTCTAAGAGTTCTTGAAGTGAAATGACTCACGTTTACAATGCGGGCAACGCTTTCTTCATCACAGAAGCTGGCTGGTTTGCCTTGTGAGGCACTTAAATAACATTTATGAAGTAAGGAAAATAATTTTTTGAGTATCAAAGCTATCTGGGTACAGTTAATTTAGAGTTATTTCCAGAGGCCAGCAATTCGATTATGTGTCCAGTTCTTTGGTTCTGGACTCAGAAGCCCCGGTTTCAGAACTCAGTGCTGACGTCTCCTGACTGTCAAATCTTGTCCCTGAAGCATTTCAGTTTCCTAATCTGTTTAATCTGTCAAAAGAAAAACAACAAGAAAAAACAAACAGTTCTTACTTCAAGTGAAACGACTTAGCCTAGGTTGGGTTTATTCTAAGTTCTTAATAAATGTTTGCATTGTTTGTTCTGCTTTTAAGCATATTGGATATTATATACTTACTTAGGCATATATCTTTTTTTTAAAGATTTTTTTATTTATTTGTTAGAGAGAGAGAGAGAGCACAAGCAAGGGGGCGGCAGGCAGAGGGAGAAGCAGGCTCCCCGCTGAGCAGGGAGCCGGATGCGGGACTTGATCCCAGGACCCTGGGATCATGACCTGAGCCCAAGGCAGATACTTAACCGACTGAGCCACCCAGACGTTCCTAGGCATATATCTGATGGGATTTTGCAAGTGAATGTCCAGAAGGCAGTATTCAAAATAGTTAATTTAAATTCTTATGAGCTGAATGCTAATTGTGAGCCCAGGACTGGGTTAGGGATTGTGACATATATAAAGGAAACATATAAAGCAGTGGCCGTGCATTCAGGTAGTAAATGTTGAGGTGGGAGATAAGACACAGGCACTGTGATAATTACGGAATAATTTAATACTGAAATATATGGTACTGACTATAGGTTACGTAGCTTGTCTCCTCAGCACGGCCGCCACTCCCTCCCCCCTCCGAGCCTTCTCAGCCTGTGTGTATTTCAGCAGTGACAACAAAAAATGTAATTCCCTCCCCCTCCCCCCAACTCTCGCAGAATCTCCAGTGTTTTTCAGCATTCCTGCCTGCTTGTGATAGGTGTCATCATGACAAATGTCATGTGAGTTCATCAACTAATCTGTTTGTTGCTGTCACCGTGAGGCTTCTTTCATCCACTTTACCTCCTCTTTGGGCTTTCTTGGTCATTGTCATCCATTCAGGAAGGTGCTGTCCCTGCTGCTAGTAGCTGCCATGAGAGTACTGAAAGCGTGGGTGCTAAGGGAGCAGGCTTTCACTGCTACCCAGTTGGTCAAACCCTGCCATGTGGGAGTATTGTGTCCCGTGATGAAGTGTGGTGACCACCTCTCTTGGCCACTTGGGGTTCCACCTGATCACCTGGACACCAGAACATTGGAGTGCTTATTTCTCCGTGTCTCAGTCATGATTTTCCTCATTCAGTACACATCTATTGAACACCCATTATATGCTAAACACCGTGATAGGCATTGGTGCTGTGATGGTGAGCAAATGTAGGTATAGTTCCTACTGTCTTGTGCAGTAGGGGAGACAGAATTACAGTAAGAGATCAAATTGCAGTGTGTTGAGTGCTAGAAAGGAGAAGAACATGGTGATGGGACTGATTATAACACAAGGTTGGGCCCATTTGGGAGGTCTTGGAGGCTTCTCCGAGGAACCAAAATGAACATCATTCTGAAGACTGAGGCAGAGTGAGTTAGTGCTAGAGTTCCAGGCAGAGGAGCTTCAGGTGCAAAAGCCATCTGGAGAGTTCCTTCAGGTCCTTTTCTCAGGTTCAGTCGTGGATCCAGGGGCTCAGGAAAAAGGGCCTATATCTGAGACAGACCCTGTCATCCTCTATTTTTCTCTCTGCTCCTTTGCGTAAGCTTCTCCTACCACACAAAGCAACTCAGACAAATGGCCCACAGTCTAGCCGCAAACCTGGGCATGCCCAAATCCCAGATATAAACAGATCTTTTGCTCCAGTACAAGCTCCACATCGCTACAAGGTCTATAGGAGGAAGCGGACATCAGCCATGGGCTGAAGTGCTCCCTGAAATCCAATGGAAGAAGTGGGGCTTGAGCTGCATTTTGGAAGAATAGATGAGGGAAGGCAGGCAAGGCACACAGGTGGAAGGGGTAAAATGGGTGAAGGGATAGAGGAAGGAATGATCCTGTCAAATGAGAAGAGGTAAACAGACTGGGCTTCCTGGAATAGAGAGTTTATTACAGAGTCAAAGACCATCAAGTAGAGTCAGATTATGGAGAGTCTTGAAAGTCAGGAAGGGAATTTGGGGCTTTGTTACTGAGTATTGTAGGCAGATACTGCAGGTTATAAACAAAAAAGAATGTAACTAAAATAACTTAGCAAAGTTTAAAAAAAAGAATAAGGCAGAATGGTCGCAAGAGGAAAAGGTGTTTGTAGAGGGTCTAGCTCAGGTGATATTATAATTATTTTGACATTTGTGAGTTTGAGATAACAGTAGCTCATCCAAATGTCAATATCTACCATGTAGCTGGAGATACGACGCAGGCACTGATGAAACATCCAAGCTTGAGGCTTTGGTCATACACATAGACAGGTGTTATTTTGCCATGAGAGTGCATAAGTTATGAGATGATTTTACTGCTTTCTAAAAGCTCTGTCAACAATTGAAAGGACATATATTTATGTTAATAGTTAAAAATGCACTTCAAAGATTCTGTGATTTTTTTTTTCATTCATTCTGACTTGACTATTATAAGAATGATTAGTTGAGAAATACCTTTTTGTCCCTACTCTTGGTTCTGCTACCTGAAGCTTGCATGTTGGTAGGTGCAGAGTAGGGGTTTTTGGCATATTGATTTAGTATTGTGCACAATTGATCACAGAGTTTAAGAGCATTTTTGTCTTTGATAAACATTTTCTATGCTTGGTAGAAAATTTTCCATATAGACATTCAAGAACGGATCACAGAAATTTGCATATGTATGCATATACATATAAAGAGACTTTATTTTATTTTATTTTCCCAAAGGTTAAAACATACAAACAAGGAATAAAATTAAAGTTATTTTCTTTTGGGATGATTTATGTCTTAATTTCTGCCTGCCCTATAATTAGAAATTTTGAACTCTGTAAATTATTTCAAGATAAAATTATTGCCCAAGTAAACTTCAGAAATTACATCATTAACCTAGGGACCTTTCTAAGCCTAGAACAACATTATTGGTACAAGTGCCCATGCACACACAGACACATAAATAAAGAGGGAAGTTTAAAATAATTTGAAAATGATTTATTGTCAGCTACCTCTGTAGTTGGAGATTCAAGTATTATTACTTTACTTTAGTGCAACAAGGGAGGACAGTAAGTTGCTGTGGGCTAAAGGTAAATTATGATCTATTGCAAAGGAGGAAGGAAATGTACTGAGGAAAGAAGAAGGAGTTGGGAGTAAGCCATGTGTTTTCTGAAGTATTGCTTCAGATAATGGCTTGAAAAAAGTCTTTGCCTTGACCCTTGTTGGGAAAGGCCAGAGTAAACTGGGAGACAGACTACCTTCTTGAATCTTTGATAGTTAAGGAGTAGCATCCTGGCATGGGGAGGATCAGATGGATGAGCTGGACCCTGATACAAACCAAGATCTCTAGAGTCTCAAGTTCCCCCGTCTTCAACTTTGCTTAGCAAAGCCATCTTGGACACACACACTTTAGAGTTTGAAGGGATCATTTAATACATCAGGGCTTAGGACAACCAATCCAAGGTAATTTTGATTCTGTATTCTACTAACTCTATCTGTAAACTGAGCTGAAGTCTTCAGGTTAGAGATTCGTTATGAACTTTTATATCGGAGACTCTCATAGCCACTTGTTTTTATTTGGCATAAGAAAGAGGTGGTAAAATTTCATTCTCAAAACAGTGTGATGCCAGGAAGGAAAAGACTAAAATATGTTTTAGATCTATTATGTGCAAGGTCCAACCTAGATGTTTCATAGTTTTCTCAGTTAATCCTCTTACCACTCTGTGGGGAAGGAAACCGGAGCCCATCCTTGAGTATATTACCCTTGGTTAGAACATGGCAAAACTGATTCGATTGTCAGTTGAGTCTGCCTCCAATTCCTGTATTTTTCACCCCCTGCCATGTTCAATCCTGCATTATTTTTTATTGCAACATGTCACAGATGAGAAAAGTAATATCCAAAAAAAAAAAAAAAAAAAAAGTAAAAGCACTGGTGCTCATCAAGCCTGAAGCTTGCTTTCCCAGACTCTTCCTTCACAGGATTCTTTGGCTGAATAACATCAAACTCATGTTAACTATTAAAATCTCTAAAGGCAAGCTTTCCTCACTCGGCTTTAGGTTTGCTCCCAGAAGTAACTGTCACCCATCTTCGAGCAGCTACCTCAGCCCGGGACACGGTATTGGCTCTGGAGGATGCCGTGGACTGGCGCCCCGGGGATGAAGTTGTCATCATTGGCGGAATAGGTGTTGAAGGTGCCAAACCCATGGAAGAGCTTGTCACTGTGGAAGCTGTGCACAATACAGACCTCCATCTGAGGTCACCCTTGAGGTACTGAATGTCAGCTTGGCTCTGTTTCGACGGAAGCAGATGAGGTCTTAACTGTGTTGGCGTCTAGACACTTGCTTGTCCTTCCATGATGTCTTTTGACATTAAGTAGTGCTAGATGTGTTGATGAGAAAATTACAAAGCACAAAATGTTTGAAAGATTCAGACTTCTTGAATAAGTTTTTCCTGTAAGACTCTAGAACTTCCGTCTTATGGTGCAGTGCACCTAATTCTCACACACTTGTGCCCATAGTTCAACTCTTCTGTACCTGAGTTTGTAAAGAAACAGACTCCCAAAGGAGAATTATGCTAATCTAGTGGCTTACTATTTTAGTCAGATTTGGAGTAATATCTTCAGATGAGTGTTTTCCATGTGTTTTTTCTTCAGATATTCTCACAACTTCACAGACAATTGGGTGGCTGGAGGACGCCATGTTTTAAAAGTCATGGTAGTGCTGCTTAGCAGGAGTGTCACCATACAAGGAAATCTCACTGCCGAGAGGATGAAGCACCTTGCTTCATGCCAGGAGGCCTGTGCTTCAGAAGGTAGAGAAGTATTTTGCTGGGAAGACAATGAGTGAAAAAGAATGTTCTTCCTGTCAAACAATATGTAGTAATGTCGACTTCCTTCAAAATGGAATAAACCCTTAACCTTTGCATGTCTGTAATATTCTTTAGTTTTCAGAATGCTCTTGATAAATTGTCATTTCGTCTCTTGCCTTCCACGACCTTGTAAACGAGGTAAACAAGTTTCCACTTGTGAAATTATTTCTCTGGGGAAAAAAAAAATCCTGTTAAATAATTAAATCCAGAGAGTCAGATTAAATTTCCAAGGAAATTTATAAGGGAGTCTTAACTCTGATTCCAGGCCCCTTCTAAAATTCTCAGGAAAACAATTTAATGCCAGAGTCATAGACCCAGGCAGAACATTCTTACTGATTAGACTGATGGGGCTCTTGTGCCCCCCCGCCTCACCCCTACTTTTAGAGTTTGTTTTCTGAGTGAACTACCACATACTTTAAGTAAGTGGTTGAAAAAGTCAATTTATCTTCTAGAAGAATAACAGGCACTGAATCACACTGATGTGCCTATTAAACATCTATTTCAGGGATGGTTAGTTTAGTAGGTTATGTTTTAGTTTCCCAGGCTGTAGATTATGAGGCTTTCACATGTTGTGAAGATATCATTTGTCAACTTTGGTTTAGGATGGTGTGGGTGTCAAGGATGACTCCCAGGCATGGGCTCTGGATGGATGATGAGGCTATTTAGTGAGATGGCAAGAAGAACAGCTTTTGGAGTGGGAGGCTACAGATCATGATTTTAATTTTGTACATGTCGGCATAGATGCCAAGCCAGGACCTGCGTAGAGGTGCCTGGGAGTGTCTGGAGCCTGGCAGAAATGTCATGGATGGAGTTAAAGGTTTGAGTCATGTCTACATATAGATGCATGTGGGTGTCATGTTGGGATGTGGTTGGGTGAGAGAGACCTTGATTCTACCCTCCACCACCCAGTCACTTAGCTCACAAACATGTCATTCTGAAAAAGGTTTGGATACTGTGGGTTAGAATCCAATGATTGCCAAATTTAACAATTTTGCTGAAATGGGAACTGCACTGTATTCAAACTATCTCGGTAGTTCTCATACAGGTATTCTCAGATCATATTGTCTAAAATGCTGCATTTGATTGTGCTGCTAGGGAGCCCATGCTTCTAGGTCTGGCCCATTGCAAATCTGTTGGCTCCTAATGGAAAAATCCCTGATTTCATCACAACTCTTAAATGTTATTACAAAATTCTCAAAATAAATCAAAATAGACATTCCTTAAAAAAAATAACATATCGCTCGCCCTTTCTTTGTATGGGGCTGAAGTGTGGAAATGAGGTAGCCAAATAAATAATAGAGGCCTGGCCACTCAAAATATTATGGATCACTGGCAGAAATAATCAAAATTGTGATAAAGCATACAAATATGAAACACCTCTTTATTTACCGCTTATATATTTATTCCTGGGTGTTAGCAAATTTACTGTGACTTATTCACTGTGGAATGATACATCATTTTGTATTTGTGGCATTTTGATTTATTAACATGGATAATAAAGAACTAATTCAGAAGATGAGTTCCTATCCATTCTGAGGTTAGGTCACACCACCAAATGCCATGTGTCCACAGAAAGTGTCCTGGATCCTGAGGTCACAACACTTTGACGCAATGGTAGCTGAGTGTATTAGAATTGTGCAGTTTGTTGTCCTCACTAGGGAACTGGCTGGGAAGGAGGCGTTGGGGGTGGGGGTGGGGAGGATGCTGCTCAGCTGCTTCTCTGGAGCCCTTTGCCATTTCTGCAGTGGCCTTATTGCTATGTCCCCAAACTACAAAGCAGCAAAATAAAGGGGGGAAACTCCACTGGACAGCTTAAGACTAAAAAGAGCTGTGATTACATTCAGCGCTCACATTTCTTCCCTACAATTATCAACCACGAGAAGGTCATTTTATTGCACACTCCCTCCAGGGGATCTTTTGGATTGAAATAAGCATCTATTTAGGTTGGTTTTGTGGGTTATAGTCAGCCTCTTTGTGACAGTAATTAAGGTGATTGATTTGGGGGCTTCTGGAAATAATAGAGTGAAGGCAACATCATGTCCTAGTTATCAGATGTTTTAATTAATAATCCAAAGAGGAGAATCAAAGTAAAAGGGAAATAAGATTATTAAATGAAACAAACAATAATGGTTTGTCCCTTGTGCTGACAGTAAATTTCATACCAGATGATTTGTCTAGAAGCACGTTGCACCTGCTTCAGGACCCCCCGGCTTCATTCTGTGTTTCAGGGGATTTGCAGGACTGTTTATATTCCAAGAGTGAGAAGATGTTGGGATCCAGGGATCTGGGGGCCAGAGTCATTGTTCAGTCTTTCCCAGAGGAGCCCAGCCAGGTCCAGTTGAAGGGAGTGCAGTTTCGGGTGTTGGGGCAAGCCTTCCGTAAGCATCTGAGCTCCCTGACTCTGGTGGGAGCTATGAGAGGTAAGCAGGCCCAGGCCTATGACTTCTCATTTTTCTCTCTTCTTCCATGTTCAAGGCTGTACATGCAAGGGTCATGATAGGTATCAGATGGGGACATGGGGGGTTCAAAGGTAGATAATTTATACTCTAGATCTGTGGTTCTCCAATTTTAGTATGCCTAACAAAAATTATTTGGGGCACTCACTAAAATTTAGGGTTATAGACTCTGCCCTGACAAATTCTGGTCTAAGGTAGGCCTAGCAATCTGAATTTTTAAAAGCAAGCCTTGTGATTCTGGAACAAGTAGTCTAAGGAATACACTGTGGGAAACATCACTATAGGTACAACAGACATGGAGTGAGCCACACAAATCTGTGTTTTGAATCCTGCTTCTGTCATTTACTACCTTTGTGACTGCAGGTAAATGGATATTGAATAGTATAAATAATCCGTGCTATGAGAGCCCAGCACAGCAGAAAGCATTTCCATATGAAGTTGTCCTAACTCAGAGGAGTCTTCTACCTGGGAAAATAGGGGAGAATGGGCTGAGAACCAGGTACTTCTCCTGGGCACATTGAGCAGGCAGAGTGTGCAGATCTTGGCCAGAGCTAAAGATATAGGAAGGGAGCAGGAAAAATCAAATGCAGGTGAGAACAACTAGGTGAAAAAGAAGATCAGAACCAGAAAAGAAGAATATGACCAGATGTAAATAAAGGTTCTAAAACCGAAGTTGGAGAGACATAGGAACATCCAGGGCAAAAACCCAATACCGGATGCGGACATGCAGAGAACCAGAGATGCTAAGTAATGAGGACAGCAGCTCCTTTTCTGAATCACCCTCCCCACCCCCAGCTTCTCCAACACCCACACATTCAAGCTTTGCCTTCCTGAAAAGGGCTGGTGCTCTGGGGGTGCTGTCTGACAGGAAGTATCAGGACATACTTGGTGGTTCAAGCGGGTCTAGAGAGACGGTGGAATTTCAGCAGACAATGACAAAGTAATCCTTGAGATCCTTGAGGACAGAATCCTGGCACCTGCAGCATTTTTTTTTCTCACCTCCAATAATCCGCACACCAAGGATGTCTATCCTAATTTTCCAGATCTCCACATCATTTATTTTTGACATTCATTTAGGGAGATGTTTCCTAACATGGCTCCTTCCCTAGCACATTGGGATGATCGGTACCTTTGTACCCTCCTCCCTGGCTCTTTGGTCTCCTGGTGCTTATAGTGCCGCATAAAGTTTGATGTGGGACAAGCTCCAGTATCAGTCAGGGTAGAAGTCACATATGAGTTATATTGATTAAATGTAATCAGAATCCTTCCTTGCTCAAAAGTCTATCTGCCTCCGCCAACCTGCTTCAGAATAGCTACACTTTTATCTATTTTTTTTTAAATTTAGTTTTAGGTGGAAAGGATTCAGTGCTTTAAAAAGTTTGAAAAGCACTGAATTCATACATTATCCCCTGTAGGTCTCTGTTAAAATGCAATTGTCTTTCCTGGGAGGGGTTAGAAGCTTCTGGCATGCTTGCCAAAGAGTCTTTTATTGTGTCATGCCCTGAAGGCTCTTGTACCCTGTGTGGCCAGTTGCGCCTGGACACTAGAGTTAGAACGTGCTGGCATCTCTGCTACTTTTACAGGTAAATCCCTGAATTCCGCCCATAACAGCTCCAAAAACACATTAGTGCTTATTGATTGTTCAGATGCGCAAGCCTATACTGAATGAGTGTATGTAGAGATCTGGAGTCAGGAAAAGTCTGCAGCAGGCAGTGTTTCCTACAGAGGTGGGTATGGATGGGTTAACTTATTGGTGAGTAATGTGAGGGTATCTGGTAGCAGAGGAGCTGAGATCTAGGAGAATGTGGAGGCTCAGTGTCTATAGTGACATTGTCGTTGAGAATTTTCTGGATAGCTCCAATTTAAAAGTCAAATTATTCCATAAACCGAAGTAATTTTTTCCGTACTTCAAACATTTGATATTTATATAATATCTCTCACTACCTGGAAATAATATAAAACTCCTTTATCAGGATTTATCATTTAATTATCCATTATTATTTTAATGTAAGTTTCCTACACCAGAATGAAGATACACAAGGGCAGAATTTACTTAGTTTTGTTTGTCCAAGTCCTGAAATATATAGTTGATACTCAGTAAATATTTATTTATTGACTGATCCAGTTGATATAACTTCATGGGGGGGGTATAAAATATGCCCATGGAGCCAGGGTAATGATTTTCCTAAATGTCAATTTCTTTTAGCATAGTAGAGGTACTTGCCTTTCACTTTCATCAACCTACCACGTTCAAATGTGAAAGTCATGATCCTCAGGTCAACCTCTGGCTTTACTTACATTTTGAATAAGAATCTCTGGCTGTCTTGGGCCAAGGATATAATTGCCTGGCAAGTTAAAAGAAATATGTCACAGCCTGAGGAAATAATGACTGTGTCTCCACATGGAAGATGTGATTTTCAAAGTTCATGGTTTGGTCCTTCAAGAGTACTCTTCACATTGTCCTTGACTTCTCTTTAGCCACTGTCTGCCATATTGTGATGAGGATAGCAAAGATGGTGGCCAGTTGGAAATCCTGACAGCCAAGAATTCTTTGGTAGTTTGGCCATACTGTCTCTTTCTCAGATGGTTTTCTTTCTAGCACCTGACTCTTGGATTCCACCTTGCTTATCCTTGGTATCTTTGAGGTGCCTTGGCCTGGGTTGCCCATTTTCTTGATTTGATTTTTCTTTCCAACTCCTCATTTCCTGAGTTTCATTATTGTAGGGGGAGTGTTCTCAGTTATATTACAGTTTGCTTTGGAAATGATCAACAGACTCTAAGGAACCTTCAAGATTCACTTCAAATGTTTGACTTACTCTTTCCTCTTCAGATTCCTATGTACAGGGTTGCACAGTGTGGAGCTCCTTCAGTAGAGGCCTTAGCATGTCAAGGACCTTGGGCCTGAAGGTGGACAGTAATGTATTCTATGATATTTTAGGCCATGCACTGCTGGTAGGTAAGTGATGAATTTGTTTAATTTTGGCATTCTTGAGTAGGACAAATAGTTTTTCAAGAGGAATTTTCCCAAAATTTGAATTCCCAATCTGTAAAAACTTTAGCCTCTGATCATTGGAAATAGGCCATAGTTTAAAATTCTGAATTTAAATTTACCCAACACTAATTAGCTTCCTCAACTGTATCAAGAGGAAACTGATCTTTTGAAGGTGACATTTCAATTCAGGTTAATAAACATGAAATGGGAGGTTTTCAAATTTACTGTCAGCAATTTTCACCATAATTTAAAGTCACGTAAATAAATCTCTGTACAGTCTCATGAAGTGTTAAGCCTTGATGTTGGACAGGAAGTTAAAAATTCTGAATTCTGTTCTTAGTTTCTCCTGTGGCTTGCTAAAGAAGCTCATGTTTCAGAATCTTCTGCTTGGTCACTTGTATCCACTTTTTTCTCCTAAAGTTCATTCCCCTTGCAGAACCCAGAATTATCCCTAAAAAACACAGATTGCATCATATCACTCCCATCCTTAAAACACTTTAAGAATTTCTTATTGCTATTAGAATACAATCCTAAATCCTTAACCTGGCTTAGAAGTCTCCCTCAGTGATTTTGTCTCTATTAACGTTTGTGAACTTGTCTTGCTCTTTCTCTATTCCTTTGTACTCTAGCTACACTGGACTGTTTTAATTCTTTCAAAAGGCCACATTTTTTTTCCCCTCAAGGCTTTTGCACAAACTCTTTCCCTCTACTCATACTGCTCGCTCTCCTCCTGAAAAGTTCTCTCCCCCACACCCCCAAATCAAGTCCCTCTGTTTAAGCTCCTTGGGCACCAGTCATCATTTATTGATTTAAAATTACATATCATGTTTCTGATCATCGGATTAATGTCTGTTTGTACCACCAGATTTAATGTGAACATTGTTTCCTTAGCATTTAGCACATTAACTAGTCCTTTGTAGGTATATTTGAAAGAAATGAATGAATTAATGAACAAAAGGTCTTTGAATATATTGCAATACAAAAGCAAATCAGAGGTTTTCAATGAAAGTCAGACTATATTTGTTAAATAGTGTTTCATATTTAAATTAATTCTGTGATACCATCAGTGGGAACATGTATGTGTTTCATTTAAGAACGATCTGTTGAGAAAAAAGCTATAAAGGTCCTAATCCTGAGAGGGAAACTGTTTAATGAGAAAATATGGATCATATAAACTTGCTTTAAAACAAACTCCAGCTCTAGAAGACAAAAAACTAAGGACAATCGTGGCAATCAGGTGCAGGAAAATCTTTTGTTTGGAAAAGAACAGTTACAGGTCAGTTAAACTAACAGGTGGAGATTGACTTTGTTTATTCTTACTTTTGTCTGTGTAAGGGAAAAGTTTGCCAAAACCCGGAGCAGAAATTCAGGAAGGTACCCTAACAATATTAATTTAGCCGAAAACAGTTATACGGAATAGACATTAACTAGGCAAGGAAACAAACCTGAAGGAGGAATTTAGCCTTTAGTGCTTATTTTGAATTGGAAGCTCTTGACATCTATTATACTGCAGGTGATGAAATTAGAATATTTGTTTATTAGTGCATTATAAAGTACTTAATTTCATGCAAAATGGGTTTGTAAACCCAGTTCATGAAAGGACATGGGAAGCTCATATACCGAAATACCTAATAAGGAGAAGGGTCTGTGGGGCTCTTCTTTACTGATGCCCCATACATGGCTAATCGGTCTCTGTAGCAGGGCCCATGCTCTTTTATTCTCTTCTATTCCAGACCACTGCGGATAGTTGGTGGCCAGTTTGAACAGCTAGGGAAGGGGCTGGAGCAGACACATGCATATGTGGCATTTGACTATAGAGACAGTCACTTAGACTCTTCCTAAGAAGTAAAAGAGTACCTCTGTTTCTTTGTTCTTTATTCTGTTTAAAATGAACTTCTGATTCACTAGGATACTCTAGAACTAAAAAGCCCATATAATCTATATCTCTTTGTCTGGTCGATAAATTAAAAACACACAAACAAATTTAAAATAAGCCACACCCAGAAGAAGAAATAGTGTTGCCGTATCTCTCATCTTCCTGGGTGGCATGAAATGCATGAAGTAACGACCTTTGTTCTCAGGTACAGACATGGACATAAAATACATCTCTTGGGAAGCAACTCCTGAAAAAAAAATGGGTAAGTATGTAAATTGGTTTTATTTATTTATTTATTTATTTATATTATGTTAGATTAATCACCATACAGTACATCATTAGTTTTTGATGTAGTGTTCCATGAAATTGGTTTTAAATTGAGTTACACTCCCCTTAAGTTGTCATGTGTTTTACGGACAGATCTGATGGCAAAATGTTAGGTATCTTAAATTTGTGGAACATACTAAATGTTTTCTAAATAATATATATTTATGTATGCATGACGTAGGCTGTGATGTGTACTAGTAGAAGCAAGACTGTCGAGGTATGTAAATTTTAATTATGTTTGTGGCTCCTCTGGGTTTGATTTATCTTTTCTTAAATTAGACTGGTCAGAACAGGGAAATATAATAAGAAACAATGTGATCATCAGTGTTTCTGGCACCGAGGCACTCTCCAGTCCTGAAGTGTTGACACCATCTGGTATCTATATCCGCAATCCCACCAACGTTGTAGAGGTAAGACGTGTAGCTCCACTAAGAAGGTCAGAGCTGAGAGGCCATCAGATTCACTCCAAAAGTTATTTGGAGGGACAGCAGCTGTGGGATGGTATAAAATGTTTACTTGTGGCACACTGGTATTGAAAAACAACTTTATGATTTTATGCTAAACAAGTGCTTTAGAATAAACGTAATCATTCTCTCAGAAATTCCTATGGATACTCTCTGAAGCAATATCTAGCTACCTGTAGCAAAACAAAGTAGATATTGATTATTTTCTGGTCCTTGAGATTAACGCAAACTATAATATCTTCCTGAGCTGTCTGCTGTGGTTGCTGATTTCTGTCTCAATTCCAATAATAATTACTTATTAAGTCTTCATTATCTTACTCTATAAATATGGTCATATTGTTGCCCTTTAAGAGTATTCAGAACTAGGGGTCAGGGCACCTGGGTGGCTCAGTTGGTTACGCATCTGCCTTTGGCTCAGGTCATGATCGCAGGGTCCTGGGACCGAGCCCCACGTTGGGCTCCCTGCTCAGTGGGGAGCCTGCTTCTCCCTCTCCCTCTCCCCCTTCTCATGCTTGTGCATGCTCTCTCTCTCTCTCTCTGAAATAGATAAATAAAATCTTAAAAAGAAAAAAAAGAACTAGGGGTCAGCAAAGTCATGACGTATATGAGATCATGTCAGATTCCAGGACAAATAAAGCACATTCTGATGGCCTTTTTCATCACATTATTTAGTACAACTTAACATTACTTTTCCTTGGTAAATTTCTCTCTGAACACCTTAAGAAGTTAATTTTTTAGAGTACAGTTTAACCATAGATCTGTGATTGAAGAGTTACATCAGAATAGTGGGAAGGCCATTTAGTTTCTGCTTTTAATGAGTCTATCCTATGGATCATCTACCGAAGGGTTAAGGGCCTCAGTCTTCCGGGACACTAGTCTGAACATTTCTTGTATCATGGCAATTATGCCAGATTTCTGAGGAACTGAGAGAATGAACGTCTCTCTCTCTCTGATCATCTGTTTTTAATTACCTTCAGCTGAGTAACCCCTAATAAAAGTCATGGTTATCTCCTCAACCTTCTTCCAGACTCTTAATTACGGTTATTCCAAGCACAGCACTTACACACCATTTTAGGTGCCTAATAGGGGCAGCTAATATGCCAGTGAGGAAAGGAAGCTGAACTGCTTTAGACTGAAGGAAACCAAACTCCAGACCCAGAACAACAAGAGCGGCATTTAATGTGTTGGTGACGATGGGGCTTGTTCCACAGTTATGCCCACAGCTCTGGGGACTAAAGAACTCTGTTTTTGTATGCTTTCTCAGACAGCGTAACTTGACTACATTGAAATATCCAGAGGAAAGTAAGTCCTCAGCCTTGTCCAGTTCATCTTCCTGCCTGAGGCTGGAATGTATCTAAATCCTGCATTGAATGCCAGGGGTACTGTCCATCTGACTTTGCTTCACTGGGTAGCCCACTGTAGTGTGACCACAGGTCCTGGCCTCTTGTCTACTGGCGTAATTGAGTTGACTAGGGGTGCAGAGGACCAGGGGGCCATCTAAAAAGCTGACAGGTCACCCGAGCTTTTGCAGACTGACCTGTGAATAGTACCAAGTCAGCAAGGACAAAACTGAGTCTAAAGCAAGCTGTTTGTTTCCCATTAGATGCTTTCTATTTCAATTTCATTTACTTTTTCCTCTTATATCCACTTTACAAAAGTGAAAAAAAATATAACGTATATGTTTTGAGAATGAGGCTTTAGTTTAAGCTGGTAGTACCGATTCATTAAACATATTCATTAGGTGTATTCCTGACATTTTCATCTTCAATGATCTTAAAATTCTGTAGTTGTCTTTTCATTAGCTTATTAGGCTTTTAGACTCTAGCACAGTATCTGAAACATAGTAGTTGCTCAGTAAGAATTAATTGAATATAATGAATGAATGAATGAAAGTATGATTCCATAATCAAAGAATGGAGGAAGGAAAGAGAAAAGTAAAAAATAGATTCCAAGATCCTACAATCATTTTGATGACTGAAAAATAAGATGTTTATCTGAGGCAGCAATTAAATCCCATGGGACTTAACTCTCAGGGTTAGATATTGCACAATGCACTCTAGTTTTTTTTAGCTGCATGTCACTGTTGTTCTACTATGCTGTCTCTTTTGTATCCTTTTGTTTAGAATGTATCACTACTAAAGACATAGGTGATAACTGGTGTATATGACAAAACCTAAAATTTATGAACTTCTCTTGACCCTGAGGGACAATGAAGGTCATTTCAGTTATTGAGCAAACACTAAGTTCAAGTTTATTAAATGTATCCTATGTGGGCAATACACAGAGTACTTTGAAAAATATATTTTAGAAATATGCCTTAGTTCCAAAAGGATGACAAGGAAGCTATGATAACAATGATACGTGTGTGTGATTTGTGGAACAGGAGGGGATGTGGTAGAAAAACCTGCCCTCTTCCAGGGTATTTCTGGTATTCAGGAGAGAGACGTTCCTGTATTCCGAGGAACTGTTTGGGGGCTGGCTTCTATGTCCTGCTATGTGAGTGGTTCAGAGTCAGACTACACCTAAATGGAAGGCAGTCAAGTCTTGGGTGTGCTCAGTTTTTGTATCCTTTGCTCCTGCCTTGTTCTGAAGTTTTCTTGCAGTCTGGCAAAATATTTTTTAAAAGTCACTCTATTTGTGTGGTTTATTGGGATTTTTCATTTTTGTTTTCTTAAGTTTTTAATTTTGAAATAATTTTAGACTTAGAAGAAGTTGCAAAAGCATAACCAAGAGTCCCTATAGGCCCTTCCCTCAGTGCCTCCCAGTGATACCATCACCATAACCATTGCCATATCCCTCAGTGATACTGTAACCATAACTGTCACCATATCAACCATCACCATAGCAGTATCAAAACCAGGATGTTGACATTGGGACAAAACTATGAACTGAACTAAAGCCCTTATTTGGACCTGAAGAAGGTGAGTTAATCCTAGTGGCTGGGCAGCCGCTTCTGAGAGCCTAAACGCTTCCGCTAGTATGCAGTCTCTAGCTTGGCAGGCAGGCGGGGAAGAAGGAGTTGATCCCTAAGTGTCTGCAGTGATTTATGGTGACATGGTATTCCCAGCTGTCCTGGCCCAGAGCCTAGGACCAAATGCTCTGCCACCGCGTGGAATTCACCCTGGCTTCTCGTCAGCCGCCTCGACAATTCACTCATCTTCAACCCTGCACAGTAGAAGGGGATTTCAAGTGTGATATTCCTTTGTAGCTTTCATAAGCATAAGTGGTCTGTCTGCCTCCCGGCCCAGGCTGCAGCTGAGCCAAGCCAGGGACGGTTTCTCTGAGAGGCAAAACCTGTGCTTTGTGTCTTCTTGCTAGGGATAGGATATTCAAGAATGCTCTTCCTGTTTGAGTGTCTGAGGAACTCATGGTGTTCCTCCGAATACTCCTTAGGTAGGCCTTTGCCGTGCTGTTGAAAAACAGATTGGTGGTGGTTCTTCTGGGCCTCACCTGCGGCGTTTAGAGCATTCCATTTCCAGGCTGTCTTCCCTCGACTCTCCAGCATCTGAGTCTGTGACTCTGTTTATGGAGATTTCGTGCTATCTGTCGAGAGGCTCCATGGCTCCATCTTTTCAGTAGACATAACCTATGTCAACCTCAGGCTGGAAAGTCTTTGCCCTCAAACAGCAAGGGACTCTTCACTTCCAGAGCTCTAGAGTATCCCATGTTTATGTAGGCACTGGAAATTTCCCATGACCAGACTCCTGTTTAGGATAGTCCGTGGAAAAACCCTGGAGACAAGCCCTTTGGAAACATCCATTTAATTTGAGGGGAATTTGTTCTGGTTTGTGAATCAATTTTGTAAGGAATTCTGTGTTTAAAGGCCAATTTCAGTTCTCTAGCTCTCCCCACTCAATAGCTAATGTATATTTAAGAGCTGCCTGAAGGGTTAACTCACTTTTTTTTCCCTAGTGATTATAGATGCACACCTCAAGGAGCTGGCTTACTTGGGCAGTTAATTTCTCTCTGGAATTTCTCTTGCTTGAATGTCCATAATACATTGACTTCCGCAAAGAATTGATTTCCACACAAAATTCCCTGCTTGCCTTAAACCCTTCCCCACAAGCCGCCGGCTGCCTGCATAAATATGTGGTTTTTCCTCATGAATCATTTGTAGCATACCCAATTGGAATGGAGAGTAAAAAGGGCTGGGAAGTAATGTGATCTGACTGTTCAAGTGCTTCTTTTCTAAGAAAAGTGAACCTTACCAGCAACAGAAGACCAAAGTTACAATATCCTGCCCAGCTATAAATGCACTTGGAAAGCATTTATATTTATATATGTTCACCCAGATGTTCCATAAATGCTAATAACACTAGGGCAGATGATTCTACAAATCTATTCATTTGCTAAGAATATGTACTCTCTGAGCACCTGTCTGGCCAAGGTGATGAATACGGATGTAGTTCGTGGAGTATATTCTTGAAATATTTCAATCTTTTCCCTCCTGGTAGAGTCTTGGTAATGATGGAGCATTTCATTGGTAATGATATAGAGGTATATATCCCAGTGAGATGTACCTTTCTCATTGTTTATATACTTGCAGAAAAGGTAGGGGTTTAAGAAACCCCCATTCCCTAACTCTCAGTGCTTTTATACTCCTGGCTTTTCCCATGGCTCAGATGCGTGCTAGAGACATAGCTACTCCATGGAGGCTATGTGGAAGGTGGAACTTCACATGGACTTCCCCGCGCAAGCTTCCAGTTGTTTAATCATAACAAAATCAATAGCCATGTTACTCCCTTGTGTTTCTATGAGGGCTGAAGAGACATATTGGGCACTTGTATTTGCCAACCTAGCGACAGTGATTCTTCCTAAAGCTGAGAATCATGAGTGCATTTCCTGTTTTCTAGTATGAGGAAAAAATTGAGATAACTGATTTGATGCTAGTAAGTGTTCTTTTGGGGAATGCCTGATATCAGATTTAAATGTTTTAAATGATATAAATACCTTCCTAGTGAAGACTGTCAAAGTATTCTTACTGTGATTAACCATGTTTTTATATTTAGGTGGTCTTTCTGTCAAAATTTGGAGATGGGCTGCTGGAAAGCAGGCTTGGCTTCTTTCAACAACACATAACATCAGTCTAGATCAGAGGTTCTCAATCATGACAGTATTAGTATTTTAGGTGCTAATTCTTTGCTGTGAGAAGCTATCTTGTGTAGAGCAGCATTCCTGATCTCTACCAACTTAAGGTCAGGAGCATCCCTCCCCTTCAGCTGTGATAACTAGGAATTTCTCTAGAGCTTTCCAGATGCTCTCCGGAAAAAAAAAATCATCTCTGATTGACAGCTCCAGCTCTAGACCATGCCACCTCAAGATGATTGGAGTCTTAGTGATAGCCCAGGTTTCCTGAAGTCCTGTAAGCATCTTTAATAGTAAATTCAATTCATATTACATGATGTCCAAAAGTCACTTGTGCCGAGTTCCGTGTGGTAGGTGAGACATGTGATTAGAATTTTAAATGGCCTCAGGAAATTGGAGAAATGCTTGGAATCCAAAATAATGAAGTGAGGAGAAAAGGAAAAAAAGAAAATGTTCTGGAATGGATTAAAAAATGAGGAATGGTGGGCTAATTACAAATACCCAGGATGAGAGATCCTTCTGGCACACAGTGGATAATAAGCTAAAAGTTAAGGAAACAGCACGTTGATTGTGTCAGCATGTGCTGGTTCCCCGATCAGGTCCTTGCTGCTACCTGCTGGCCAGGCTTCCAGTCTCGGTTAACTCTGGCCCTTCCTGACGCTTCCCCAGAGGCAGGAGACCTCCAGGGACCAGGGCACTGGGGCATTCGATTCTCTTCTCACATGAGGCAGAAGTTGCATATTGCTGGTTTTAAAACAACCTGTTTCCGTTTTTCCTCCATACTGACTTTGCTTGCTTGTGTGTGTGTGTGTGTGTGTGCGCGCGCGCGCACGCACGTGCACGTACATATGTGTTCCTAGTGGAACATGTAGCACACCCAGAGAGGACAAGTCTATTTTTTTAAAGATTTTATTTATTTATTTGACAGAGAGAGAGAAAGAGGGAGAGAGCACAAGCAGGGGGGAGCGGCAAGTGGGGAGCCCCGTGTGGGACTCGATCCCAGGACCCTGGGATCATGATCTGAGCTGAAGGCAGATGCTTAACTGACTGACCTACCCAGGCGCCCCAGGACAAGTCTCTTTAAAATCCCCTTCTGTGGGGAGCACTGCTATCTAATGACGGCCGGTGGTCTACTCAGGTTCAGAGACCTACCTTTAATAGTACTTAAAATCCTTTCATTTAGGAATTAAAGTCAAGAAAGTATTAGTCTAGAATGACTGAAGCTATGGGCTGAAATGATTTTACTCAACCTAAGGATAAATAGAGAACAGCTATAAGTAAAAGAGTGTGTTTGGAGTCTCTACCATCAGTCCTCCCTCACTCTGGAGTAAAACTCCTTGAGCCATGTGAAAGTATATGAGAGAGCTTTGCCCTGAGTAGCCAGAACTTTCTCCTTCAGTTCTAACCCTTTTTGGTGTCCTGTCCTAACATCCATATTCCTCACTCTGTATTAGCATTCAATAGACATTGCAGGCAGTCTCAATCTTTTCTTCTGTTGTTCAAAAAGCCTGTCAGTAGCCAGTCCTCGTTAACTTCGTGTCTATGCCTTGATAATGCTCGATCCCTTGATGCTGGGGTTTCAGACCTCCTTAAACATACTCTTCAAAATTACATGTCTTTTCCTGCCGACTAGTGGGAATTGGCTCAATTCCTCACCCATGTGTCTCTCTGTGCCCTCTGAACTGAACATGCCATTTTTCCCTTTGGTGGGAATGGAAAGGAATTTGGGTGTGAACACAACAGCTCTTTAGTTAAATCTGACCTGAAAAATGATCTCCAATTTTGAGGAAACCTATATTCATGTAGCAATATCAAACACTACTCCAGTCTTGTACACCACGTTACCTGGTGTCTGAAGGGTTCACTTACTTTTTTTCTGGTGACTACAAATGCGTACCTCAAAGAGCCGGTTTACTAGGACAGTTAATTTCTCTCTGGGATTTCTCTTGATTGAATGTCCATGATACATAGCCTTCTGCAAAGAATGTTGCTCAATATATTTTATCCACTGTTGGGAAGGCCATGACAAACTCTCCACTTCGCCCTTGGCCTGGTGACATGACTTTGTATTGCACCCTACTATTTACATTTCTTCACTTGTGCCCTATTGTTTGGCATCCTGGTTCTGGGTCTTGCCTTCATTTCTTTACTTTAGCCTACAATCTCTGACACTTCTAGGTTTGGACACGAATGGAATTGGCTCTGAGTTATTAGCTCTGTGACTTTGAGGAAGTTACTCAACATCTCCAAGATTCAGTTTCTTTGTCTGTGAAATTGTGATAATAATATATAACTCAGAATTGTTGTGAAAGTAAATGAGACTAAAATCTGGTAACTGGACAATAGCAGCTTCTCTAGAAATCTTTACTCTGAGTATTATTATCACACTTGGTTCTAAGTCAAGAACAAGATAAATATTTCTAAGGAAAAGAAAAATTTGACATAAATGTAATTTGAACTGAGTTGGACAACATTTTCTCTGGGGATCTGGGAATAGATTCCCACCCTGCTTTTCTAGGTCTTTACCCTCTTCCAGTTTTCTATGGTGGCTTCCATGTGCAGGGGGCTCCCAAGCAGCTCATGGCAAAATCGCCAGGAAGTAAATTCTTTTCAGTGTCTCTCTCCTTTTTGAACCTCTCTTGGAGCCCTCAGTAACTAGACAGTACACTGTTAGTGTCTCAGTCACCTCCAGAGAAGTAGTTCTCAAAATGGGGTCAAAAGATCACCTAGTGTCACCTGTGGTGCTCAAGAGTGCAGAATACTGTCTTTCAATCCTTCACCATCACCTTTAGCACCTGCTTAGTCAGAATATCTAGTGGTAGGGGCCTAGAAATCTGTATTTTATATACCTCAGGTTGGAGTTTCCAGACAAAATACAACATATATGGCTAAATTTATTTATTTATTTATTTATTTATTTATTTATTTATTTATTTAATTTATTTATTTATTTGGCTAAATTTAAATTTCAGATGTAGCTAATAAATTTTTAGTATAAGTATATCCTATACAATATTTGAGATATGCTTATACTGGACAAAAGTTTTTTTTTTTTCAAATCTGAAATTTAAATCTGACTTGGCTTCTGTGTTTTTGTTTGCTAAATCTTACAGCTCTATCCTGCATGCACACTAAAGTTTAAGAAACTGTTCTAGCAAGACAATCCCAGCACAGTCCCACCAAGCCCTGTAGAGAGGCAACTATGGCACTGAAGTACTGTTTTATAAAAAGACATTTAATGCCTTGTTGGGTTGCACAGCATCGTAGTCCCTTCTGCTTTCAATTGTCTTCTTCTGTGAGTTGATGCTAATGTTCAGGATGAGCTGTCCTAGTCCCATAGCATGTGCTCCCAGGAGATGAGCTGCTCACAGAGGGGACATGGCAGTTTTCTTATTGTCACATGAGCCAGGCCATGTCAACCCCCTAACTGATCAGGGATGAACTATGTGGAAGCCTCCGGAGTTCCCTTTGTCCCTGGAGCACAAAGCTTGGGCCTGAGGCTGGGTGAGCAGCCTGTTTCTTGACTTCTATTCTCTAGGTAGACATGGACATCTTGGCCTCAGACCAGCCTCTGAGGCTGAGAGAGAAAAGATGCACATAATTGCCTAGGAAGTCGTCCAGCAGCTTGGTCTCTTGGCCCTTCATTCCTCCTCCTGGAACATAGAACAGCCAACATACCATTTACCTTACTGCCTGGAGTTAGAGGTTGCAAATTCAGATACCCATGGGTGCTAGGCTGGTATCATAAATAAGTGAAAGAGGAAGGGTGGGGACTATGCTAGAATAACCATAATCCAAGAAGGCAGGCGCTTCTTAGCTCCAGCTGGTCCATGACTACCCCACAGGAATTTGGGCTTAGTGTTGTTAAAAAACCGAGAGTCTAAATTTTTATATCAAGTGTCCCAATTTTAAAATATTAGAAACAAAGTAACAATTTTTGTAAACATTGGGTAGGCCAAGCAAAATACCTCTGTATACAATAATAGACTCTGTAGGGAATTAATTTGCTACGCTGTCTTAAAGTATATTACACAATGATGATTCTATTGTAGTTATTTTATTGAGTTTGTAAAGAGAATCCATTGTGTCCAGTTTGATTGGAATTAAAGCCCCGAACTCATGTGGTCCAATGGAGAATTTAGATTTTATGTCAGCGTATAAAGGACATCAAATTATTTAGATAGGAAATCCTATAAAGAAATATTAAGGTGATTAAAATGATCTAATCAGGATAAGAGTACATTGAGGAGATTCAAGTTGTGTTTGAGCTCAGGCACCATGTCTCAGAACTGAGGCATAGCTAGTACAATCATTGGTCTTCAGCCCATAGTCAAATCATTGATTTGTTTGAAGGACTGATGAGGACACTTTGTGTAGACTTGGCTTTAAGGTATGCCTTTGCCCCCAATACTGTTGGATTGATGACGAAGAAAACTTCTCACTATGGAAGCTTACGAGAATGCTTGCTTTAACATGATGGGCGCCTGGGTGGCTCAGCAGTTAAGTGTCTGCCTTCAGCTCAGGTTACAATCCCAAGGTCCTAGGATCGAGTCCCATGTCGGGCTCTCTGCTCAGCAGGGTTCCTGTTTCTCCCTCTCCCTCTACCTGCTGCTCTGTCTGCTTGTGTTCTCTCTGTCTCTCTCTCTCTCTGTCAAATAAATAAATAAATAAATAAATAAATAAATAAAATCTTTAAAAAAAAGAATGCTTTAATGTGAGATATCACTTATTAAGGTGGGCGAATTACAGCCTAGCTGAGATGCACTGAGGAAGAAAAATGAGTATATCTGATTCCTGGGGTGAGGGGTGGAGGAGTGGGATGTGTGAAGAGTAAATGAGTCCATGAAAGTATCAATATACTTTGACAGGAAGTAAATAAAAAAGCAGAATGAGCACATAGGAGAGTCTTTCTTTCCGACAACCTTATTGTATCTGGAATAACTATTATTTAACTATCCTTAATTTCTCTAGGGAAACAGGGTGTATGTTGCTGGTTTGGGCTACTTTTTTCATCTTGTGACCAGCCAAACATCACAAGCTCCACTTCTCTCCTTCACTCAGAATATTGCACATTCTTGTACAAGGTAACTTTGGGGAAATTCATCTACCTTTTGGATGTAAGACTTATGATTTAACTTTTTTTTTGGTACAACACTCTCAGAGAGGGTATAATCTGGGGCCTCCATGTAAGATTTGATGATGCACCTGTGTAACCATTTTGGATCATAAAAGTTTGGTGTTGAAGGGAAGGAAAGGGACAGGGAAAACACTTGAGAGTTCAGCAGGACAGAGTGCATCTTTTACATCCAGAGGAGAATTCAATAGAGAGAGCTATTAAAGTTCTAAGGGCCTGGGAGCAACCAGGAGGCAATAGTGCCTGGGCTGAGGAGCTGAGTGGGGTGAGGAGCCTTTGGGAAGAGGCTCTTTGCCAGGGACGGGTACTCTGTAAGAGGAGAGAGGACCTGTTCAAAGTCTTTTTGGTATGTGGAGGTAAGGTCATCTGCTAAGAGCAATTGCTGAGAAGCATGGTGGGAACATGGGGGAAACCGTGGACTTCAGAGTCAGTCAGGCCCTGATTCAAATCTTGACTCTACTAGAAAATTGGCTTTTTTTTTTTTTTAAGAGTCAGATCTCTCATTTGTAAAATTTCAGATCTACACTGAAAGTTTGATGTGATAATTAGAGATGACTCATATAATGCACCCAAGAGAACACCTGGAATATAGTAGGAACTCAATAATTGATAGCTACACATAATTACGATAGTAATAGTATAGTGATACTGCTCTGATGGACAGTGAGGGCAGAGTGGAATAAGGATTAAGAATGATTGCTGTATACAATCCAGCAATTGCACTACTGGGTATTTACCCCAAAGATACAAATGTAGGGATCCGAAGGGGTACGTGCACCCCGATGTTTATAGCAGTGATGTCCACAATAGCCAAACTGTGGAAAGAGCCAAGATGTCCATCAACAGATGAATGGATAAAGAAGATGTGGTATAGACATACAATGGAATATTATGCAGCCATCAAAAGGAATGAGATCTTGCCATTTGCAACGATGTGGATGGAACTGGAGGGTGTTATGCTGAGCGAAATAAGTCAATCAGAGAAAGACATGTATCATATGATCTCACTGATATGAGGAATTCTTAATCTCAGGAAACAAACGGAGGGTTGCTGGAGTGGTGGAGGGTGGGAGGGATGGGGTGGCTGGGTGATAAACATTGGGGGGGTATGTGCTATGGTGAGTGCTGTGAATTGTGCAAGACTGATGAATCACAGACCTGTACCTCTGAAGCAAATAATACATTATATGTTAAAAAAAAAAAAAAGAATGATTGCTGTGTCCTGTTGAAGTGCCAGTTGAGGCTAGGATTAGCACATGTGCCATGAATTTATCATTAAGATTATGAAGTTTTACCAAGGAGCTCTCAGCAGCCCGGTAGTGTGAACAAAGAAGGTACCCGGAATCCTGTGAAGGTGGGGCATTTCAAGGAGAAGAACAAAAGTTGGACGGAGTAAAGGGGCTCGTGTCCACTTTCCTAGCATGTTCTAATAGGCTAGGCGTAGGTGTCCAGACTCCTAGGAAGGGGTGAACCTAGAGAGAGGCTGGGAGAAGAGACTGGGATCATGGCAATCTGCATCTGCTGAGATTCAGGAGCAGGTCATGGAAGGTAACAGGGAGGGAAGGCTAAGGAATGGGCAATGCTAGGCAGGGAGAAGGCTCACAGCCTTCATCTCCACTTTCCTTATTCGTTACCGTCATTTTATATTTCCCAGTGAGAAAAATTGGGACATTTGAAACATAGAAAGTGGCTGATTTTCACTCTTTGTTTTGCATTCAAGGTCTGGTCTCTTTATATACCCTCAGTTTCGGCCACCTTGGGATAATGGCAGGGGCCCCACCCTGTTCCAGAACTTCACAGTTTGGGGAAGTGCAGGTGGTGCCCAGGTAAGCTGTGTTAGTTTTTCATTAAATTGTCATTTGTTTTTTTATGGTAGTTTATTATGTTTCTCTGTTTAAATGGGGGCGATTTGGGACCATTATCACAGTGTTAAGGAGCAAACAACGTCATAGGTGTGTGGAAAAGTTGTTGAATGAGCCAATTTCTACTCAGGAAGCCAGGGTCAGTTCATTTCCTCGATGGTGACTTTTCAGCAGCTCTAATGGAAACAACAGAATCATAGAGATTTGCAAGCAGGAGGGATCATAGAGGTCATCCGTTCCTCACCTCCCATGCCTATTTAAAGATAAGAAATGAAGGGTCAGAAAGTAAAAGGATTTGCCAAAGTTCACGCAGTTAGTTAGTTAGTTAGTAACACAGCCTGGTGCAGAATCCAGACTCCAAATGTTGTGCATTTGAGATCTTAATATCCTGAATAATGCATGCTTCAGTCTTAAGAAAAAAATGCTGTTCATCATTGGAACACAAAAATTTCAGCACAAGGTGCCATTCTCACCTTTATCGATGAGCCACATTTTCTTCTCTTTTCCTCGAAAGGGAAAAAGTTCACGTTCAATCATTCACTTTTCATTACCACAGTGATTTCTTATAAGGAAGCTTTGGGTGCTCACTGTTAACAGCAACATACAAAATTATCCAGGGTCACTATTTGGTGTTACACAGAGAAAATTACATACACTTGGTCTCTGCCACTTAGCAATCTGGAGCCCAAGATACATAGATGAAGAAATATGTTTACAGGGCATTCAGGAAGTAGAATAAAAACATATAATTAAGTTACATTAAGAAAGTTATTTCACGTATCAAATAAGAGGAAGAAAATTGTGGATAGGGAAAGCCCAAAAATATATAATTAGGGTAAGTAACAGGAAGAAGCCCAATTGTACTTAGTGTTTTGTTCTTATTTAACTTTATAAAGTACTTTGTTGCCCATAAACATTATGAATATAGGGGTGACAAATCCAGTAGAAACATTCGTTGAGTGTCGTCTTATGCAAAGAAGCAATTCATGCCTTACAGAAACTTATACTCTGTCTCCATGCTCTTGAATAGCTTTCTTCTAAAGGAAATCACAAAATAACCTGAACATATTAAAAGATGATCATTAACGTCAGTTTTCTTAAGTTCTGCAGTCAGAAGTGCTAAGCCCATGAAAGAAAACACAGATCCTTAAAGATGAAACTCTTGTATACTCTAATTAATCAAAAAGTTCAAATAATGAGAGTGCTTTTGGAACTTTACTTTGATGAAGAGAGTAAAGGAGAGTAATTAACATGACAGCAGGGAATTTAAAAAGTAACTCCCACCAAAACAGTCTTGAAAAAGAATAAGAAAGATTTCCATTTCTTTATTTTAAAAATTACTACAGGGCAATAGTAATCAAGAAGTGTGGTATGGGCACAAGGATAGAAATATAGATCAATGGATAGAATTGAGAGTCCAGAAATAAACCCACACAACTGATTTTTTACAGGGATGCCAAGACCATTCAGTGGGGGAAATAATAGCCTTCTCTAAATGGTGCTGGAACAACTGGATAGCCACATACAAAAGAATGAAGTTGGATCCTTACCTCACACTATTTATAAAAATTGACTCAATACTGGATCAAAAACCTAAACATTAGACCAAAAACTATAAAACTCTTAAAGAAAACAAAGGGGTAAATCTTCATGACCTTGGATTTAGTTAAAGATTCTTAGGTATGACACCAAAAGTATAAGCAACAAAAGAAACATGGATAGATTGGACTTTATCATAATTGACAATTTCAGTATTTCAAAGGGCCTCATCAGGAAAGTGAAAATACAACCTTTATGAGATGTAATATTTGCAAATGATATATCTGATAAGGGAATTGTATCTAGAATGTAGAAAGAACTCTTACAACTCAACGATAAAAAGACAACCCAATTCAAAAAAAATGAGCAAAGGATCTGAATAGACAATTTTCCAAAGAAGATACACAAATGTCCAAAAGCATATAAAAAGATGTTCAACATAATTAGTTATCAGAAAAATACAAATCAAAACCACAGTGAGCTACCACTTCACACCCACTAGGAAGGCTAGAATCAAAATGATACCAAGTGTTGATGAAGATGTGGAGAAATTAGAACCCACACACACTGTTGGTGGGAATTTAAAATGGTCTAGATGCTTCAGGCAACAGTCTGGCAGTTCCTCACATGGTTATACATAAAGATACCATATGATCTATCAACTTTACTCCTGGGTATATATCCAAGAGAAATAAAACATAGATCCACAGAGAAGCTTATACTCAAATGTCTATAGCAGCATTATTCATAATAGCCAAAAGGTGGAAACAACCCCAGATAGTCACCATTGGACAAATGGATAAATACAGTGTGGTATATTGATACAAAAGAAACAACATGCTGCACCATGAATGAACCCTGGAAACATTATGTTCAGTGAAGGGAACCAAGTCCTATCCTTGTGATGTTGGGCAAATCCCATGATTTTTCTTACTTCATTTGTAAAATGGAAAGAGTAATAATACCTAAAGGATTAGTTTGTTTTGAGAGTTAAGTGAGTGCCTGCATGCAAAGTGCCCAGAAGAATGCCTGGATGTTTGTGGGTACATAGTGAGAGCTCTTATTCTTATCATTGTTAGTGAACAGGAATAGGTAGTGATGGATCAATGTTGACGATAATGTCTCTGGACATTTTAACATTGAGAAATGCTTTCTGCATCCATCAAAAATGCATTGTGTTTAAATTTAATAAACTTTCATTATTAGATATATCTGACTGTATTCTGGTCATTAGACATAAGCGTCATGTATATAGATACTTGATCAGAAGATTCCATTGGGTAAAATTCCTATTGTGTGTAAACATAAGTTTATATTTCTTTGATGATATTGATAGCTTGATAGCTAACATTTTGGGCTATTTTCTCATTTAATCATCTTAATAACCTTGAGGGAGCTGTACCATTATTACACTTGTTTTTGAAGGTAAGAAAACTTTCTGCGTAGGGGTTAAACTACTTGCTAAAGTCATACAGCTAAGAATTGCTGGATTCCAACTCAGATAATCTGGTCCTTGTGCATGCATGTTAGTAAGAGTTGAGAAGAATACTCTTTCCTCACCATGTCTCATAAATGCAAAGTGATTCTTTTAGAAGAGAGAGAGAGAGGAGAGCACATTATGAGACTGATGCGCTACCTACTGCGCAAACGAGGCACCTTAGGAGAGCACATTATGAAAGTATTCACACCACAAATAGGTGATTTTTGCTGTTATGTGTTGGTTTTCTTTTAAAATCACCAGCTTCTCTAGCTAATGCTGGGTGTTCTTTGTTTTTAAATATGAGTATATTTGCCAGAACTTGGGCTGATGCCTGTAATTAGTTCACAATTGTTGTCAAGTTAACAGTTCAGATCATATCTATTTTGTTTAAATAAGCCTTTGTGTCCTCAAAGATGTATCATTTTATAAAAAGCTGTTGGCGCATACATAATGGGATATGCAAGATATTCGATTTTTGAAAATTCAAACACAAAGACTGATTGACCTGTAGAAGCATGATACTGTGATAAATCAAGGCTACCAAAAATCAATCAATCAATCAATCAATCAGTATCAGTCAAGGCTACCTTGGACTTAATCAATGGGAAAATTCTACTTGAAGATACGAATGTAAATATGACCCTATTTAAAAAATAAAGGAACGACTGTGTTAGGTTAATTGCTAGTCCAGACCTCCACCCTGATTTTGAAGATGGTTGAACTGAAGTCTAGGAAAAGATAAATGTGTTGCCCAAGATCATGTAGTTAGTTAATATCAGTGCTAGCTCAAAACCAAGAGCTCTGTCCCCCAAACTAGAGGGATTCTTTCAACTCTAACAAGCTAATTTTGCTAATACTCGATTAACCTAAGTTGTCATGAATATATATGCATATAACATATTTTGAGTCTGTAGTCATGCTGAATTACTTATTTCATATTTACAATTTTCTGATAATATTAGTTAAGATATACTATACTGAGGAAAATAGTAAGCACTGGAGTTCCTGGTTGCTCTGTTTTTCTCTATTAATTTTGTGTGATATGACAACTGCAAGTTTATTTTAGATATGTGAAGAATTCACACTGACATTTTTAATGTAACAGTTATTATGAGGAGAAATGAAAAGTACAGAGGGGATGTTACCAAAGGGGACTAGTTAGTGTTGACCTCACACAACTTTGGGATGTCTGTACAGATATTGATGGACAAAAGCTGCTTAAATATGGTATAGCATGCTGATTTATACTTAATCAATAATTAAAGAAGCTATAGGAAGTCTGCAAGAAAAACCAAGCCTCAGACCTTTGCCATAACATATGCTGTTATTTTATAGATTTTTAGAAGTAGCAATCTTCACCTGAGAAACTTCCAAGTTTATTCATGCAGAGATTTTGGAATTGACATCTTGGAAAGTGATGCAAATACTTCAGTTACTGACAGCTTATTACTTGGCCATTTTGCCCACGAGGTAAGTGTCTTAATGTCGTTGTTTTAGGCTGTCCATCAAAACAGAATCATATGTGCTAGGTTCCCTGGTGATCTGGGATATGTAATTTTAATAACATTCTTCAGTGAATCTTGTGTTTAATTGGTAAAATTTGGAAGAGCTTTTCATTTGTAACCGTGGTGATGTTTATGATAAAATTCAAATATACACAAGGTTTCAATGTTATGAGTTCATATACATCATAGAAGTCATGAGTAGCTTGCAGAATTCTTATTCAGTTGCTATTTAGCATTATTTTCATACCAATTCAATAAAAAAACTTAATAATTTTAGGTTAATTCACTCTACCCTCACAAGGATTATGAAATAGCATAATTCCACATTTTCTCTTTGTATTATGGTTTGCCAAGTTTTGACATCAACATTTTGTCTATAGGACCCTTATTCTATTTAGAGTGCCCCCCAAAGAAGGTAACATAAATTTACATTGTATAGTATACTAGGGTTTTTTAGATGATCCCCTAATATTTGCCTAAGTGTGGGTTTCTACATGATAAACATCAGACTATAGGTAACTTTTCTGCCACTGCATGGACAGAGTACCAGAATGTAGATGAGGCAAAAAAATTTCCCAGGCGTGGAACTAGACTTATTGGCTTCCCTTAAGGGAAGTTCATGACTGCCATTGGTCTCAGTAGGCTTCAGACCTGTAATGGGTCCCCTAAGTTCTTGTTCCTTAAGGAGTTACATGTATATTCATATCACATTGTCATAACCATCAGAGATGGAACAGACCTATAGTACTTCTGGAAACCAAGGAAAAAGCATTCACTTTAGTTTGTTTCTCAGTGCTTTGACCAATTGAAATTTAAATAATCATTGCCCTTTGTACTTCCCTTGGAGGTTATTTTGTAGGTATAGATATAAATATTAAGATTAAAAAATAATTTTCTTACTAAGCTTCATTTCCTACATTTAATTCTCAAACTTAGTTAAATCTTTTTTGAACCATCCTTTTCAGGAGGGAAATACCTGTCCGTTTTTCCTTTCCTTTGAAAGGATTACCACCTTGAGAGATGAATATTCTTTTTAGATTGCAGAATTTTCAAGAAAGGATGGAACCCAGATTTAGATTCTATGATACTGGTATACCAAAGGCCCTTAAATTCCTCAGAAATAACCTTAGAGAAGATGCCAAAAACAAAATGTCCATCAAGCTGAGTCACAAACTGTCCTGGTAAATTAATGTTACAACATCTTAATTGATACTAAATAGACATCATAATTAATGGGAGAGTGACACAAATTAAGATATAAATTATGACAAAAGGGTGCTTATCATGAGATAATAAAAAATAATCCTGCCCCTGGGGTGTGATTCACCACAAAGGCCATGCAGCCAAGTGAGGATCTCTCAGTCTCTTAAGAAAGTGCAGGACAAAAGTCTCTGCATAGAAGATGTTAAAAGGTTTGTTCTAGGAGAGATCTAGATCCTGGTTAGGCATCCAAATCATAAAACCATGGAACTTTAGAGCTAAATATTACCTGAGAGTTGATCTAATTAGAATTCCTGAATTTACAGGTAAAGCGATGGAAGATTTGGGAAGTCAAATGATAGCCCAAGATCTATGCCTAATATTGTGGAGCTAGGACCACCAGCATACCCTCCCGCTCCTGGCCAAACACTCGTCCAGTTGCACATGGAAAATAGCTTTGGCAATGAGCATTGCCTACTCCAGTTTTTTCTAAAGTGATTTTCATGGAAGGCTGGTCCCAAGAGGGGGTCTGAGAAAAGCAAGGTTCTTAGGTTAATTACGTTTAGGATATGCTGTTTACAGTACCTCCATTCCCTGACATTTTCACATTGCATATTCACACTTTAAAGGCTCTGTGAAGTTCTAAGGTTAAAAACAAAAAAGAAAAACATCTATGAATCTTTATTTAATGCAAGTTTGCTCACATTTATTTGGGAACCACTTTATTGCCACGTGAAACTGTGTCAATTGTTAAAAAAAAAAGAGGATGCCCCGACCTGTGGTTGTGGAACTCTGATTTTAGCTTCTCTCTTTCGTGCCTGCTATTCGTTTAGGAATTAGGATTTTCAGAGATGTGGCCTATCCATTCTTCGACCTTCCACCCACACATAATTGGTAGCATGCAATTACCAGTGAGTCCTATCCTAAAACAAACGCTAATTTCTGGGAAAACTTTTTATTAAAAGGAATTTTTCTCTTTTATGCATGTTTGTGTATATGTTGGTACCCTCACATTCAACACTACCTTTATATTGAGGTGGCTGGACTAACTTTCAGGGAGGATGGCTTTAATACACAAGAAAAAGAGATGCCTTCTCACACTAGGTATCCCAGTCTGCTGTGTAGTTTGTTTATGCCTGTTGTCCTAACATCCTATTTCATTAGCATCTCCTTTCACTCTCAAATATGTCCTGATTTGGATGTAAATTATGGTCACCCTACTTTGGGAAGTCTCTGTGGGATGGTTGCCTTCTCATTGTTATCGAAATTCATTTGAGCCGATGACATACTTCAACATATATTTTATTCAGACAGATTCTGATGGATAGCTTCATTCTTCCTACTATTTCTTGGGGGGGGGCACATGTTAGTTCCTATTTTCACTTGTGGATTTGTCTTCCTTAATTTAGACTTTTCATCCTTTTGTTTCTCTAAGTTCTGTGGCAGGGCCCTTTCTCTTCTCAATGTACTTGCTCTCCCTGGGCGAAATCTCATTTTCTCTAGTGGTTTCAATTACCATCCACATGCTGATGTCTCCCATATATTTGCATTTATTTCTACCATCTTACTTTGTGTTCCCAGTTGGCAATCAGTTTTTCTTTCTTTCTTTTTACTTTTCAAACTTGATTTGTCTTGCACTGAAGAGTATCTTTTTTATATTTACTTATTTGAAAGTTACTCATTTTGTTATGATTATTTTAGTTATTGGACTTAAATTTTCAACATGCCCTCTTGTCTTAATGAAGTCTAAATTACGACAGCACTGTTAAACTTTACCTGAGCAAGGCAAGGACCTTAAGCTCCTTTAACTTCTTTCTTCCTTCCCATCTTGTATGTTGCTTTTCTCTCATATCCGTTCCACTTCTTAAAATAAACGTTTCATGGAAATATAACATTTATAGAGAAAAGTGCACCAATCACAAGTGAAGAGCTCAGTAGATTTTTATAAAGTAAAAACCATGTAGATACCACTCAGATCAAGAAATAAAACATTATCTGTTCCTTTGAAATCCCTGCTCACCTCCTCCCACCCAACCCCTCTTCTAGCCCCCCAGCCAAAGGGGAACCATTACTCAGACTTCTAGAGACATAGATTAATTTGAATTCCATTTTTGGACTTTATATAAATGGAATCATAGAGTGGTAGTTCTTTTGTGCCTGGCTTCTTTGGCACAACATTATATCTGTGAGATTCATTCATGTTTTTATATTTTTTTATATGTTACAATAATTTGTTCTTCCAATCGTTATGTAGTATTTCACTTTATGAATATACCACAGTTTTTTAAAGACATGTTGCTATTGAGGGACACTTGATTATTTTCAGTTTTGGGCTACTACCAATAATGATGTCATGAACATTCTTTCGTATGTCTCTTGGTGTTCATGCACACGTACTTCTGTTGAGTATATGCCAAATTATAAAATTGCTGGCTCAGAGGATATCCCTTCAGCTTTAGTGAATAATGCCGAACAATTCCAAGTGTTTACACTTGCGCCAGCAGTTTTGGAGAAGGGTTTTAACAGCTGCACCCTGAAATTTCTCTTGACCAACATCCTAGAGTTTTCCTGCCCATCTCCCTAGTATTGGAACTCTTGTTCCTGATTCCCACATTTTCTTCCTTTCTGATTTAGTTCCTCATTTTATTATAATGTAGCCTTTAGTAACCTTCTTAACAAAATGGGGGTCTATGGAAGGTAAATATTTTGAGCTACCAACAGAGACCCCCTTATTCATAGGTTGTAGGTTATGGAATAGCACGTTGGAGTTAATTTGGACTTGGCACTTGGAAGGCAATGCTCCATTGTCTTCTAGCTTCTAGAATTGTGGTTGAATAGTTGTAAGATACTCTGATTCTATGTTATATAACCTTTTAGGCTTTCTTCTTTGGAAGTTTTTAGAATCTTGTCCCTGGTATTTTGCAGTTTCGGGATGACGTCCCTTGTGTAGCTTTTTGTTCTAACGACTGTGTTAGGCACTGGACGGGACTTTGTGGTTTAGAAAATCTATTATTCTCTTCTGAGACGTTTTCTTCAGTCATTTCTTTGATAATTCTCTCCTCATCTTTTTCTTTTTCTTTTTTGGAAGTATTATTATTTGGATATTGAGCCTCCTCGATTGCTTTTCTACTTTTCTTAATGTTCTCTCTGATTTGTCAACTGTCTTTTTATTCTGTTTTCAGGGGTGTTTCCTCAGTTTTTTAATTGAATTGATTATTTCTGCTCTCTCATTTTTGTTCTTTTTGCTTTTCTGAAAAATCCCTTTTGGGGCTTCTTGTTTCATGGATATAATATACTTATTTCCCTGAGGTTTTTAATGTTAGTGTTTAAGTGTTCTTCTGATTTCTGTACTGACTTTGTCTCCACTGGTTTGTTTTTCTTCTTTCTTTTCAGCACTGTCTTTTATGGTGGAGGCCCCTGATAAATTTCTGGTGATTCTCAGGCATGCTATTATTTTTAAGAATAGAAGGGTGAAACACTAACAACTTGACTAGACGGAGTTTTGTTGAAGAGATTTTGTAGAAAATACTAGAAGCAGTTTCTGTTTCATTTTAGATTTTCTAATTTTTATTTTTTATATTAACATACAGTAAAACTGATTCTATGATTTTAAGCATACATATAAATTAGTGTAACCACCACCATCACCACCATAATGAAGATACAAAACAGTTGGTTCAACCCCAAAAAACTGCCTTAGGTTCCATTTTTTGTAGCCACAGCCTCCTCTCAAGTCTAACCCCTGGGAATCTCTAATCTATTGTTTTGTCTTTTGACAAAAGACACTATAGTTTTGTCTTTTGAATAATCATCTAAATGGAATCAGATAGAGCATGCAACCTTTTGAGACTTTTTTTTTTCACTCTCACATGCCTTTGGGATTTACCTAAGTTGTTGCAAGAAGCAGGATTTTATTCCTAATTATTGCTGGGTAGTATTCCACTGTATGGATGTACCACAGTGTGTTTAATCCATTCATTTGTTTAAAGACATTTGAGTTGTTTCCAGATTTGGTGATTACAAATGGAACTATTATAATCATTTGTGTAAGGATTTTGTATGAACACAAATTTTCATTTACCTAGGAGTTGGACTGCTAGATCATATGATAAGAGTTTGTTTAACTTGATAAGAAACTGCCAACCTATATTCCGTAGTGGCCACAGCACTTGCTATCATCACTATTTTTTATTTAATCTTCTAATGTGTGTGTGTAGTGCATCCTATCGTGATCCTTTGTCCTATTTGCGATTTGTAAATATTTTTTCCCACTCTATAGCTTGTCTTTTTGTTCTCTTGTTTTTATTTGTGCATTACAAATTGTATTTCATGTGGCCAGTTCTCTTCTTTTTTTTTTTTCTTTCTAAATCACAGGGAAGCCTGTGTATGTCAGCTGGGATCAAAACTCCCAAAAGATGGGAACTGATAATCTCTAACACAACCTTTGTTAATTTTGATCTCACTGACTGCGTGTCCATCAGGACCTGTGCGGGCTGTTCCCGAGGACAGGGTAAGTTGTTTGAAGAGATAAGACAGTCACTGAAGAAGGCCAAAGAGATAAGACAGTCACTAAAGAAGGCCAACATTCAAGTAAATGTGATAAATAGTGATAAAACATTTGTGATTCATCATTTCTTTCAGTTATAAGATTGCATCAGTAGAAACTGCTGCTCTGATCTGAAAGAAATCCCAGAGGAGGCCAGGTGCTCCCAATGCGACTCTTGTAACCCCCCATTCTTTCCCTATGATGGCATCTGTCATACTCCATCTTTATGGCGTCATGTCTCTGTTGGACTCTGAGCTTCATAAAGGCAGGGACTGTGTCTCTCCTGCTCAGAGATTTATCATTAGTACCCAGCAAATCATAAGTTTATGGTTTATCATTAGTACCCAGGGTACTGGGTACCCAATACCCAGTATCATTAGGTGCCTACTAGGCAGTTCATTGATTGAATAAATGGAGTTGGGTGGATAGACATATGGGTATAAACTAACACACATGCAATCTTTCCTAAAAGAGCCAGAATTTGGTACTTTAGGTTTTCAACAGCTTGTTGTATACACAAAGAGAACCATAGGAATTCTCATCCACTTGTTAACCACATCTCTGAGGTGATGAGAAATACCTTGGAGGACTCATGGGCCAAGGTGAAAAGAAGTAGAGAGCAATCTAGTTGATTTGATCATTGTAAACAGCCAAACCAAGTAATTCAAGTAAATATGCTCTTGTGGTTTGAATCACCAATTTAGATAATTGTTTGTTTTTTTAATTAAATGAATAATCAGCAAGTCTCCACTTTACTTTTTTTTTTTTTTTTTTCTGTATAGGCAGAGTCAAAGATTGTTTTTATTTGGGTGGCATCTGAGTTGAAGACTGTAGAAATGATAATAGGAATAAAAAAATGTCTTATGGCATTCCCTTCAAATTATAATCCCTCAGTTCTTTAATAGCTTCACTGTTTCATATCATTCATAAGACACTGAAGAAAAGCATACTACTCCTTATGACCTCGAATCTCTTCTCACTGGATGATCTGGGCTAAGCTATCTCTTTCATTTGCTTAAAAATTATCCATTCCAGGTTCTGTCTGAGGATCTGGGGTGTACAAAGATGAAAAACACATAATTCTTCTCTTCCAGGAGCTCTTGATCTAGGCACAAAAATAAATATTAAGCCACTCACTGTAGTAACTGTGATGAGTACAATCCTAGAGGACTAGACAAGGTCAGGGAAGGGAGCGAGAAAGGGGTCAGGCAAGATTTTATAGAGGTGGCTCTTGAGCATGGTTTTGAAAGACAAGTAGAAATTTGCAAGGGGGCATATGCAGAGAAAAGTTTCTAGGAATTAGGAACAGCATATGCAAAAATTGAAATTCCAATAGGACCGAATGGTAGAGCGGTGGGTGGTTGTGGTATTAGATGAACTATAGAAATTGCAAGAGGTGGAATCCTGGAGTCTTGAATGCATGACTTAATTCACTGCATGGACTCTACTGGGATATGGAATGAAAACCTCAGGGCCACTAATTATTTGTATCTTACTCTTTTTATTTCCTTTTGGGCATATTTTATAATGTACATAACACAGAAATATAGTAGCATATGTACTGAGGTCCTATGTGTACTCAGTTTTTACATTTTAATGACAGGGGTGTGGGAATTAGAAGGCCCAGGCAGCTGGACCAGCAGCAGTACTGATGAATCACATGCAGGCGGGTGAGAGAAAGACCGCAAAAAGTGTAGTCCTACCGCTAATACTTAAAAAGGGTGCTGCTATTACCATTTGCCCACGTGGTTGATTGAACCTTGCTTTTGAGGGTGAATATTTAAAATATGAGCCTCATAACAGATAGGGTTAGACTTCCTATAGAAGAACTAGAGCCGAAAGATCGAACGACTGAGCCACGACCCCTTTGCAGTTAGTAACTAGTAAATTAGTGTTCTGCATCTCTATTTCCCATTGTACCCATTTCTCACCCTTGGCACTGGTGGTATTTTAAGCTGGATAAGTTTTGGTTGTGGGGACTGTCCTGTGCAGTGAGGATGTTTAGCAGCATCCCTGCCTCCACCCACCGGATGCCAGTAGCACTGCCATTCACCCAGCGTTGACAGCCGAACATGGTTCCAAACAGTACCAAATGTCCCCTAGAGGGCAAACCCACCTGGTTGAGATTCACTGCCTTAGAACACAGGCTGCCTAAAGGCAATGCCAATCCTGCTCTTGTTTCCGTCTGTGTCTCTAACGCATACCACGGAGCCTGGCGTACAACAAACACTCATGACTTTTTCCTTGAATAAATAAGTGAGTGAATCATTTACCTGTATAAATATGCAGTTTAAAGTACTAAAAACATCTCAGTGAATTCACCTGTCATATGTTATAATAGTCTTTTGTGCCATGTGTAACAGTCTTTCTATTTTCCAATTTATAGGTGGATTTACTGTGAAGACCAACCAGCTAAAGTTTATAAACTCTCCAAACTTAGTAGCATTTCCATTTCCTCATGCAGCAATTTTGGAAGACTTGGATGGGTCTCTGTCTGGGAGAAATAGAAGTCATATTCTTGCTTCTATGGAAACTCTTCCAGCGTCTTGTTTGGTCAATGCAAGCTTCAGTCAGATTGTTCATGGCAGTGTCTGTGGGGAAGATGTTCTCTTTCACCGAATGTCTATTGGTTTGTAAGTTGACTTCACCATACTTTTCAGCTTGCCAATGAGCAGGCATATATTGTTCAGGCTGTTGGGGTTTATAGAAGGGAAATTGTTTTCTAGATTCTACTAGAAGTATTTAGTTCTATAAAAATGATATGGGAATACTTTTGACAGCTGTCAAATCATACGTTTATGGTCATTTTAAGCTGATTCAAGTGGCAGCTAACTTTCAATATCAGTGGGCCAGATCCCATAGCCCATGACCTCTTATTGGCATTTTGAACTAATGGCTTCTTCTTGAAAAGATTTGCAACCAATGGAGAATTTGAAAAGTATTTAAATTAGAAGTATTATTAAAAAATTCCAATAATGTCCATTCTCATTTATATACATGTACTCTCCCCAAGCTCTTTTTAAGTGTTCAATATGCTCTGGGGAAGCAATTGCTGATGCCTTCCTATTACTTGCAAAGTTGCTCCACTCCAGTTCATTTTCCTTGTTAATTTCATGAACTATTGGATCCGTACAATACATTTCCTATTAATATTGGAGCAAGGACTCCTTGGTTATGCTAGTCAAACTACCATTAAGTCAGCAGCTAGGCTGTTTATAATGCATAACAGGATTGCTTCTGCCCTCTTTAATTTCCAGGTAATGATTGCTGAGTGTCTAGGGTTCTATCTTTTACCTATTTCAAATGCATTGCATATATTTAGCCACACTTCTTTCCTTCCATTGTTTTAAGTGTCCTAACTGCATGAATATTAAGTCAAGTCATTCAGCCAGACTATGTTGGCGTCTTATTTAAGCAGGTAAACTCCATGGTAAGTCAATGCGATCAGGACTGTGCAAAGTCTGCACTTTGATTGCATATGGAATCAGTATCCTGACATTCTTTTCTAGAAGCCATAGCAATACACTGCTAGCATTGACTAGTCTAAAAACTTTCCACTTTTGTTTCCTCAACTGTTTATTATTCTTTCAGATGTTAATGGGCCTAATTCCAGCAAGCAAAATAACAATGTGGAGAGAGATTTTCATTTCTAATCATTTCAATTGTGCACAGCGTACTTTCTGTTTTCAAATCAGGGATGCATCCTGAGTATTACTGCTATTTTAGTGATTTTACCAAAGATGTTGTTAATGAGTGTTTGAGACTTATAAAAGATTTATTTCTTAAATACATTTTTTTTTCAAATGGGGGAAAATTAAAATAGATTTGTGTAGTTAAAAAGAACATGATACGCTTGTATATTTATTTCTTTGTGTTCTTGATACTCCTTTTTTATGCCCTCCTTTGAGAACTGGAGATTGTCTCTTAGAAGGATACTAAGCAGGGGAATAGGAGGCACAGGCTTCCAGTTATGGAATGAATAAGTCATGGGAATAAAAGGTACAGCACCGGGAACAGAGCGGTATTCTAATAGCATTGTATGGTGGCAGATGGGAGCTACACTTGTGGTGAACTTAACATATAGGGTTGTCGAATCACATCTGAAACTAATGTAACGTTGTCCACCAACTCTACTCAAATAAAAAAAATCTAAAAATTAAAAATGAAGGGTACTTAGCGATATGGTGGTAAAAGGCTCTGCAGATGTAATCTTGTCTGAGCATCTATTCTTGGAGAACTTCAGAACAGGATATTTAGGTGCTTACCTTGGAAGGGTCATGATGCCAGCACTCAGGGACTGACAAGGTAAAAATGATAATAGTCCTGATACAATATTGTGAGGAGATTCAGAAGGGTCCTACTAGGATGAAAGACTAAAGACTTGTCTTGGTTTGGCTGGAGTTTTCCTGGTTTTAAAATAGAAAATCTCATGTCCCAGCCTTGAGGAAACCAGGATGGTTGGTCACCCTACTCCCTATGCTTCTGTTTACAAAGTTTCAGGTGGACCTACAGGTCTATGGACAAATGCACAACTACCCCAAAATCATCCTCAGGGAAGTTGCGGCACACTCCCAATGATAAGTCTCTTGGCTATAACGTCCTTACCTCTAAGGTAAGGTGACTGGATCCAATGATCTCTTAGGCCTTGCTAGTCAAAGTGCATCAGCATTACCTGGGAGCTCATTAGACATAGGGCATCTCAGACTCCACCACAGACATCCTGAATCAGAATCGCTAGGTGATTGATATTAAAGTTTTAGAAGCACTGCTCTAAGGTCCTTCTAACTTTATTTTTCTATGATTCTATCTCTAGCTATTTGTGCTCAGTGACTTGATCTCTGTCCCAGAGCATTATAACCTCATTAGGAACATGTCAGAGCTAATGAGCAATTTGAATTCAGCATAGATACAAACTTTGCTGCATTTCATGGTGAAAGGATTAATTTGTTGTGCTATTTGCCCTGGAGCAAGCACCCTAAGAGCTGATTTACAAAGCTCCCACAGTCATGATCTTTTGGGGTTGCGTGTTGATGGAGATCTGATATGGCACAAGCACCCTGCTGTCTTCATTTTCAGCTCTTACCTCCCTCCCCCAGCACGAGGCCCCCCAAGGGCAGGGTGTGAGGCCTCACAGAGCTACATAAACAAGGCATCCTTCCCCTCCCTTTGCTAACAACCAAGTGGCTGGAGTGTGATTTCTTTTTGGGAAGGCCCCGTCTATGGTCCAATTTCATTCTAAGTTTTTTGTTTGACATTGGAGACCTTCCGTTTCTGTCCCGCACTACCTTATTTAGGTCTGATGGGTACCCATGTTTGTGGCATTTCCTGTTTTATAGCTTCCTCTGACTCCAGCTGGGTTGGCAGAGGTGTATGTATATATTTGAAGTTGGTAATAATATTTAATACTTAGGTGAAGAAAAAATTCCCACTCTCTACAAGGCAGATTCTAGTTCATGTTTTGTTAAAATGGCAATGTGCTTGATCTGTATGAGTGCTACTTATATTCTTGCTCTCACTCACCAACTGTAAAAGCATTTTCTTTATGTAGGAGCCACAGGTATTCTGCATAGTGTCCTTGTCCCAGCTTCTGTTACTACAAGTCTCATTCTACCCACCCCATCCTTCCTGGTAAGACAGGGGTGGTGTTAGCCCTATTGTGTAAGTCAGGACTTCATTTCAGAAAAATACGTCTGTGCCATTTTTCTCCAGAGGTCCCGTAATGATGATATGCCTCACATAATTCACTGATTCACGGATTCCCCCAAATTTAGATAGATATTTTCTTCTGTATAGGGATAATTACATGGAGCAAAGGTAATATACCAAGAGTTTGTTGTGTCTCCTTCTGTGTCTCCTTTATAAGCGCTTCTCCCTGTCGCTTAAATGCTAATGTTGGGGCACCTGGCTGGCCAGTCAGTAGAGTGTGTGACTCTTGATCTCAGGGTTGTGAGTTCAAGCACCACACTGGGTGCAGAGATTACTTGAAAAAATAAATTAAATGCTAGCATTCCTTAGGGTTCTGTGAAGCACTTTCCTTTCTTCTCAAGTCATACTCTTCCCAGGTGATTGGGGTTATTTCACCACTTCAGTTAACATACAGTGATGTTTCTAGATTTTTTTTCCTCTAGTCTATACTGTTCTACTGAACTCCAGACCCATTTATCCAATTGCCCTTAGGATCTTCACTGTCCAATATTGTAGCCACTAGTCACATGTGGCTACCAAGCACTTAAAATGTGGCTAGTCCCAATTGAGATGTGTTGTAAGTATAAATTATACTCCATATTTCTAAGATGCTGTGGGAAAAAAAATGAGATATCTCAATAACTTGTTTATTTTGATTATGTTGAAGGAATAATATTTCAGATATATTGGATTAAATATATTACTAAAATTAATTTCACCTATTTCATTTTACTTTTTTAATGTGGTTACTATAGAATTTAAGGTAACACCTGTGCCTTGCCTTTTGGCTTGCATCATATTTCTACTGAGCAGCAATGCTTTCCACTAGAATATATAGTAGCCCTCTCAAACTCGACTTGTCAAACCTGAATTCATGTTCTTTATCCGTAGGCTGTTGCTGTCTGGGTGTTGAGAATTCCTGGATGTTCAGGTGAATGCTTCAGTTATCTAAACCAGAAGCATGGAGTCACCCTTGACTCATCTTTTACCTTATTTCCCACATACACCACCGACCAAGTCCTGTCCACTTTCTCTTGTAAAATAAAAAAAATCCTTCTTGCGTCTTTCTACTTCTCTCCTTCCCAACTTCCCCTCTCTAGTCCTTTCACCTGTGGGACCACAACAGCCTCTTAGCTGGCTGCCTTGCAGTGACCTTATCCTTGAACTTCGTGAATGCAGATCTTGTCTTGCCATCCACTCTTTCCCTTGCTTGGAACTTTTTAAGAGCTTCTAGTACCTCCCAAAGAGAGTCCCACATTCTTCATGTCTTGCACGCCCTTCATGGCCTGCTCCCTGTTTATAGTTGCAGTCTCATTGCTCACAGTGCTCTGCCCTCCCTTCCCTGCATCCTGTGCCTCAGCCACACTCACCTTCTCTGTGCCTTTCAGTTCATAAGGTTCAGTTTTCGTGAACTCAGCACGAAGGTCATTTTCTCGGGGAGCCTTCCCTGAGTTTCCTGTACAGGTTTGGGTAGCCCTGCTGTGTGCTGGCTCTCTATATTTGCTCTACCCAATACTCGAAGCTCCGATATAGCTCTACAGATTGTCCATCTCTTGTAGCTGGTAAGCAGAGCCAGGATAGGGTTTATTTGTTTGTTTGTTTGACTTACAGTGCCCAATATTGAACACACAGTAACTCAATAAAATTAGTACTTAATAAATGAATATAATTGAAAAAATTGTGGATTCTCCCCGATTTTCCTCTCATGTTCTTACTGTCCATTTCTCTGTTAGGACATGTTTGTGTGGAGTTCATGGCGCTCAACGTTTGTTTAGAAGACCCAAGATTGAGATACTATCCTGACTTTATTTCTAAAATTCCTAGGGACATGTAATACTTAAGAATGTTCTTTCATAATATCTTCTGGGCTTTTGCTTCCTGAAGCTATCGGTTGACTAGACGATGTATTCCAATAGATGACTCCTTCTTTACTCTGCCCCTGTCCCACCCCTACCGAATTAGCAGTTTGTCAACATTTACTCTTGTTTTCCTTCCCTGGTGGTTTAGATGCATCCAGCTGTGATGGGGAGAATAAGAACTCAATCCTCACCATTACCATCTGGGAATTATTATTATTATTGTCATTATTATTATTCGTAGTAGTAGTCTAGAGCACTCTATAGTTATTTCAATTGTCATAGAGTTATTCAATTATCAATAAATCAAACCCTGATCTCTCTCTCCTTGTTGACTGTATTAAGTGTGGGAGAAATGAAAAGTTTATAAGATGTTGTAGATGGGCCAACCAGTCCCTCCAAGTTTATAGGATGTACATAAAATAGTCAGGACACAAGCATATATTTGAAATTATTTTTCAAAGACTAAAGAATAAAGAAGTAAGTAAGAATTATTTGTGGGTACCAGCTGTAACTCGCCACCCTTCCTAAGAGGTGTTTCTCTGGACAAGGTGCTTCACCTTTATTTTTTGCTTCAGTTCTCACATCAATAAAATGGACACAATGGTATTTATCTCACAAGGTCATTGCCTGGCATATAGTGAGTACTTAATAAGTGTCGTCTTTAAAAAGTCTCTATTTTACAGCTGTGATTTACAAAACAACATCTAAACATACTACTAATTGAATAAAATACTATAGATTTTATGTTTCTGAGAAACAAATGCCTGGCAAGGGAATTAAGTAAGCTCAAATGCAGCTTAATCCAATTCTTGAAAAATAAGGAATACTTCCCAATGGTCACATGACATTGTACCAATCCAGCCAAACCTCCCAGCTACTCCTAGAATATGGAGTCATTCTGGACAGGCTTTGATTCATTGTGCTCCAATACCTTCTACTTCTTTCTTCCTACTTCTGGAGAAGAAAAGGTTAATGTTCTTGTTGATCACCTTGATTCTTAGATCTTGCTTAATATCCTCTCCTGTAGTGCTTGTGTTCAGTTTTTACCTATGTAACTGCTCTTAATGTGTCAGTGTTCAAAGTATGAGGCACCCCCTGCCTCTGCAAATGCAAAAGTAAAGAAGAGTTCAAATGGAAATTTTGGCCTAGCTTTTCCTTTAATAATCGCCTAACTCTCTTTCCTAGAGATAAAGGCATAGCATCAGTAATGGTATCTTTTCAGTCCTAAAAAAAAAAAAAAAAAAAAGTGAGACAGGAAAATTCCAAGAAGTATCCTTTCTTGTCACCAGAGGTTACAGAAGCGGAAAAAGATCTAAAAATCATAATGGACCCCAGACTGAGGAATTTCAACAATACTATATGGTTATTCAATTTCATGACTAATAAAGGGCCATAGTAGCGAGCCGGTAAATATTTAACAACTAGCTCTCTAGAATTAAAAACCCTGATTTGTAGCATTTGCCCAGTTCCATGGTGAAAATATTCTCATATGTCCTATTCATGGCTACCATCGTGCTGTCACTGAACACATTGGGAAGAAGGGCTGACAATGAGTAGTGAGTAAGGAGTTGTCAGCTCCACCACAGCACCAAGGGTGTGTGTGTGTCTGTGTGTGTGTGTGTGTGTGTGTGTGTGTGTGTAGAAGGGAAGATGAGTTTCTTAGTCTAACTTCCTACCTGATGCATAAAATTGTTTTTCAATATCCCTGAGAAGTAGTTGTTTGCCTTCTGGGGGGATAGCTTCCATGGTGAAATTCACATGTTCTGAGGTAGTCATTCTGGCTGGATTCAACAGATCAAGAGAAGAGATGCAATCATGTATGAAGGATGATCTTAGGTAGGACATTAGCTATCTATTGCTTCTTTTTATGGATTCAGATATAATAAGCAAGAAGTATTGTCCCAAGTATGCTGCCAAAACTATAGACACCATCTTTGAGAAGGTGCTAGGTTGATTCAGGGACTTCTCTACAATAAATTATTATTGCTTTAGCCAACTCTGAAAAAAGATAAACAGAGATGGATACCTGCAAAATCATGGGAGGAGTAATGATGGGGTGTGCCTGTCAGAAAACAAAGATTATTAAATCATATGGCTTCCTCTCTGCTTACCGGTTCTATTTGGTATGTGAATTTAAGGATTGTTAAAAGTTTGGGGGAAAGACTGAGTGTCGTGGCTTTCTTCCTTTTTTAGGTGTCTTACTCAGAAGGAGAAATATTTTTAAGTGGTCCTCAATCAATAAGGGGATATAAAAATTATTGATACATAGAAAATAGTACTGGATGGTGGCAGGTCAGAGGTAGGATAGTGGTTTTCTGACAAGGACTTGTTATGAGCTCAAGGTATTTTAAAGGATGTTCAAGCAATGCTGTGCCACAGAAAATTGTGGGCTGTGCTCGAAATTCTGATTTTGTCCTCTTTGTGCAGTAAAAGATGAGAGTGACGGCAGCAAGCACTAATATTCAGGAGATGTAGCACCATTTGAGGCTAGTTATTAGGATGTGTCTGGCTTAGGAGATGTGTAATTATAAAGGGTTTATTTCACAATTGTTCTGAATTGAGAGCATTTAGAGCTCAATGCAATGTTTGTCTTAATACACAGAGATATGGACCCTCAGGAAAAGTAAGCTAATGGTAAACACAAACCAGGGAGTTAATATTTGTTCTCATTGGTATTGTTGATTGCCTAACAAATCCTTTGTGGGCAGTACACATTCAACAGTTCCACACAGTGTATGGGCACTAAATTACATAACTGTTTATGCAACTAGTATCTTAAATTAATACTTAGGCTGGGAAGTTTTATCAGTGATAGTGCTGTATTTCTAAAGGAAAATATCCCTTAATTAAAAACAATCTCAGTTATTAAAAAAAAGAAGAACAAAAATTAAGGCACCCCCTTGAACAGGAAAAGAAAAGGAAAGGCTTGTAGTCTTTTTGTCTCTTTGGTTATATACAGAGCTATTGCTGATGCAGAGGGAAGGGGTAACACTTAAAATGGACTGGTTGCCTCCTGATTTCTTGCACATAAAGCCATGAGAAGTTCAGGGAGAGACTTCTGCCCCTAGTAATGAAGCTCTCTGCTGCTAATGGCCCATGCAGACTCCCTTGGCTCCTCCAAATTAGAAATACTTTTGTACTCCTTTGCTTCATTAACAGTAAAGAGAGGGAGATTGGTGGCTATTTAGGGCACAGGGAAATTGGTGGCTATTTAGGGCAAGCGAAAATTGTAGTCATTATGGTTAGTAAATTCTCTTCATGGTGTTCTTCGAGACTTGATGTTCTTTTGGAGCTTTTCAGAAGAGCTAGCCCACCATTGTCATTTGGCCTAGAAGGAGAGGAGTTGATTTGACTTTGGATTTTTGGATCCCAGTGATGGTCAACACAAGGCATCTTGCCTATGGGGAGATGGGTCTTCTACATTCTGATTTTCTTTTCAGAATGAACCTTTTCCACTACCAGCTGTAATGAAGGCTTCTTTGATAACCTCCTTCTCTACCTGGATTGAATTATACAAAGCTGGTGCTGCACATGAGGACCTGTAAAATTGCATCCCACATAAACCTTAATTGGGATGGATGGGATGGCTTGATAGGACCAGGGCAATGCATGAAGAAGGAAGAGGAAAGGATAGTTTAGGATCACAATGTGCTATGGTGGGTCTCTGGTTGATCAGGGGTTAGCATCAGATGCCTGGATGCCACTTGGAAGGAGAAGGGCATCTAAAGGAAGGTACGATAGTCCCAGAGACAAATAGAACTGAATGAATGTTAGCATTTGGTGGTTTTACAATATTTGAAGAGGGGGTCATGTTTATAAGGGCTTTTAGGAACTAGGAACTATGGTCTGAAAAAATGGCTCCTGCAATAATTGAAGTCACAATACATAGAAACTGAACCCAGGAGAAATTGTACCCTAAAGATTGATTTATAAATGGGATGCTGATAGAAATTTGAGAAATATTTAAATCTAGTCAAAATGACCGGGAGGGGGCGCCTGGGTGGCTCAGTCGGTTAAGCATCTGCCTTCAGCTCAGGTCATGATCCCAGGGGCTTGGGATTGAGCCCCTCATCCGGTTCCTTGCTCAGTGCAGAGCCTGCTTCTCCCTCTCCCTCTGCCATTCCCTCTGCTTGTGCTCTCTGGCTCTATCTCCATGTCAAATAAATAAATAAAATCTTAAAAAACAAACAAACAAAAAGAAACCAAAATGACTTGGAGGATTCTTGGGGCCATACTGCTGAAATTAAGAAGCATTTCTGGAACTATCTACCCAATTGATTGTATTGTAACATACTGAGGTAGTATTTTCATAATTTTCAAGATGGTATGCATGATATCTTAAGAAAAGTGTGACAAACATAGATTGCTAAGACAACGTAAGTGACAAAACATAGGTTGGAGGAACTAAATGTGAACAGATGGATGAATTTGAACAAGTAGAAATCTTCTTTTGGTCTATAATTTTAAAAACTTTGTAAAAGTGCTTTAATTGAGAGCACTTGACTAGGATAAAAGAAATATCAGTTCATAAAGAAACCTTAGCGTTTTTTAATTTTAATTTTAATTTTTTTCTTTAGCATTTTTTTTTAAACCAGGGCTCACTAGAGTGTAGATTGCTTATATATGTCCAGAAGAGGTTTTCTGACCATTATATATAAATGTTTAAGTCTTCATGGCAAGCATCCTATTGAGATGGGGGTTGGCTGTATCAGGCTCTGATAACTTATGATCAAATTGCTTGTCTTCTTTAATTGATAAGTTTATAGGAAATCTTCTCACCCTCATGTGGATTTTCCAGGTAGACTTCCCTGTTGGGGAGAAACATCACCAAGTATCAGTTTGGAGTGTGTTGGTCCATTTTAACACTCATTCATTCAACAAATATTTATCAAATACCTGCTATGTGAAAGGCAGCCTTATTTTTTACTGTGAATTATTAAATGGGAATTCTGATTTATCTATGAGTCTCTCCTGGATTTAGTTCTTGTGATTCATTTTCCAGGGCCCATATGTTTCTGTGAAAACTGAAAGGATACACCTTCAGAATCTGAAATACTCAGAATCATTCTTTGGACTTTGAGGAATCCCACTTTACATACTGATCGGGATACTTACTCTAGCCAACCTATTGACCTCTTTGGTATTTCTTGGTTCCAACTTTATCTCTTCTTAATGCATTTGTTTTACATTTATTTCTCAGAAGACTATTTTTAAAATGTATCAGTTGGGCCAAATTGTGCTGGATCATCTCCTGGGACTCTGGGACGTGTGGTTTCAGTTGGAGGAAAAGAGAGCCATGATGATTGAGGACAAATGGGTAGAAAGTACAAGGAAGAAAATTTAGCTTTCTAAAGATTGTCTAAAGATTAAAATGTAAAAATAAGCTCCATAAATGTAATGGTCTTCTATGTGAGAATGTGACGTCCCATACCTGGAGGAAGGGACAGGCTGAAATGTGGAGGGAATTCCTACAGTGGGTTGAAAGTTAGAACAGATGACCTTCATGTCCATTCTGACTCTAAGAATACGAGTTTAGTATTGTTCTTTGGTTCCAGTGTAAATCCTGATACACATGTGAAAAACGCTAAGTATCCCAAGCCCGATCAGAGAAAGTCTCTCACCCCAAGTTTCTAAAGGTTCAGTTAATGTTGCATCAGGAAATCTGGGAAAAGAGTAGGTTTTTTTTTTTTATTCCCAAATGCCCTGAACATTTTTCATCCTTTTCATTTTATTAATGAATGAATGAAAGAAACACACATATTCTTTCAAGAAGTATGTATCAAATACTACATTGCTGGGGCCAGGGCTCTGCACCATGAAGGGTTTGAGTGTGTTTTTAAATGACCAAATATCCTGGATAAACTGCTAAGCATTAACATAAATAGTACAGAATGGCAAATCTGGCACATCTGAGGTTTGTTCCTTTTTTTTTTTAAGATTTATTTATTAATTAGAGAGACAGAGACTGCATAGGTAGGGGAGGGGCAGAGGGAGAGAATCTCAAGCAGACTCCCTGCTGTGTGCAGAGTCCAATGCGGGGCTCGATCTCAGGACCCATGAAATCATGACCGGAGCCAAAACCAAGAGTCAGACACTTAACCGACTGAGCCACCCAGGCACCCCCTGAGGTTTGTTCTTAAATGAGCTATGGTAGATATTAACTGGGCTTGGTGATGGTTACTGAATTATCTCTGAGTTTCACAGTTTTACATATATGTAAGATACATATTATTTACCTCCATTTTTTGAAAAAGGAAATGAAAGCTTAAAGAGGGTCAGTAATTTACCCAAATGCATCCACCTCGCGTATGTGGATATAGATTTCCAGTTTATGCCATTTGATCATAGTGACCAAGCATTTCATGCTAAAAACAGTTTCCTTTTTATAAAATGCACTGGATTGTAAATTGGCTTTGGATACGCTCATGCCACACCTCACTTTGAAAACCCAACATCCTCCTTCGTCTCATTTCCCTCTACTTTGAGAATTTAATTATCTGCCTGCAGCAAAATGCCACAGTTAAAGATTCTCATGAAAACCAAACCAAAGGGGGAAGGACAGTCATAATGTGTATTGATTTTTTTTTTTTTTACTTTTGCCTTTTATTTTCTGTCCACTTTTGACTTTCTTTTAGGGTCTTAGCATGTGGCTAAATCTGTTTGTTCTAGTGAAGTCTTAAAAATCACTTTCTGGGGTGGGTTGTGTAATTTGTAGAAATTAATAAATTTCCGGTTCTGCCTTGTAACATTCACATAATGCTTTTGCCATGCTCTGCCTCAATTTCCTAATTTGCTGAAATTCACTTCTAGAGATGCGTTCCATAAACTAGGAAATGGGCACCAGCTGCTTTAGAGAGAGCTCATCCATGCACTCTTCCTTCATATAACAGACATGGTTTGAGTGCCCATTGTGTGCAGATCCTGTGCCAGGGTGGAAGAGACCAAAAAGGACAAAATATCTCTAATTTAAAGATCTCAGTAGGGAAGGCTACTGAAGCCATTTCTGCTGGGTGGTTGGAGGTGGGCTTCTGAGAGTCTAGGCATATTAGGTTCTGGGTCTCAGTCATTGCTTCTCATAAGAATATCTAAGAACGATATAATATGTTCTCTGATGCTGATAAAATTGGTCTATGGCAAAATTCCAGACATGGACATTTCTTTATTAAAATAATAGTATATAGTCCTGGCCTGTATGAACTCGTTAAGATGGCATTTATCGGTGGTCTCAGATCTGAATGTCTCTACCTTCAACCCACCAGACCAGTGGAATGCACAAATGATCCAATGATATCTTCCCAACTGGGTTGTTAGAGCCACACAGTGATTGTAAAAAACTCTGTACACATACAGACAAGATGGCCCAAGACATACGTGGAAAGAATAGAAGATGAATTACCACTGATGGGAGAGGAGTGGATTAGATCCAGAATGGACAAATAACTTACCACCCATTTTTTTTTCTTTTTAAATCACCCTAGAGCTAATGCTCCAGATGTTTCTTACGATTTAACCATGACTGACAGCAGAAATAAGACAACCACTGTCACTTATGTACATGATACATTGTCTAACCTTTATGGCTGGATGGCTCTGCTCTTGGATCAAGAGACTTACTCACTGCAGTTTGAGACCCCTTGGATCAACAGATCTCTGCAGGTAACCCCAGGAACTCATTCACGGGTATGGTGCATTCCCCAGGGCTTCTTATCTTTCCACCTGTGAAATAGCAGTTTGCAGGAATTAGCATCTTCTGGTGCTGATAAAGAAAACTGTCACAGCATTTTGGCCTGATGAATGTAATCTGAATATCAGATATGGTGGTTATTTTTAATTTTAATTTTTTTAACTTAAAATTTTTAGAATCTGTTTGAATCTTGTCTTGAATAACACAATGGTTCTGCATGAAATTTTAACATTATTAATACAATGAAAAATACCTTCTAAGCATTCTATAGAACTATATTATTAGATTAGGGGTTAAGAACCAACTTACCCCTTAGAGGAGTGTTTGTAGCCAGAGAAAAGGTCTTAACAAAGCATTTTTACATTGCATACTGCCACCTTGTGGTCAAAGATTAACTTGCAAATAAAGGTCTAGACCTTCATTGGGGTTGGTTGAAGGAGTCCAATAGTTAGGAGGTGTGAAGATAGGAATAGCCATGTGGAAAGTGGGTGCACTTTCTGAAAAAAAAAAAAAAAAAAAGACAAGCCAGTGGATTTCTTCAAGCTTCTCCTCTTCCTTTTAATGCATTTCTTTCTTCCTTCACATTCTCCTTAAAGTCACGAGAGCTGGTCTTAGGTGTGGTGTAGTTCAAGGCAGAATCTCCTTTGATCCTGTCACTACCCTATTCAGAAAGGAGAGTTCTTTCCTTCCCTTGAGGTTCCCATGAGAACATCTTGGGGAATTTTCTTAAGGTGAAGGCATCAGAATGATGACGGTAGAGGTGGAGATCCTAATGTCTATCCTGGCTCAATACTCCCCTGCTTTGTGGTGTGGGGCAAGTTACTGAACCTCGCCTGCCTCAGCTTCTTCATCCATAAAATGGGTGTGAACTGCTATATTTCTAAAGGACTCCATCTGTGTTCTTTGTAGCTCTTTTCTGGCAAAATCTTTCCTTACTCAATGAGCATTATTGTATTGTTCTCTCACTTCAAGTACTCAGCAACGTTTGGCAGCTTTGCTCCTGGGAACTACCTCCTGTTGGTGCACAAGGTCCTGTGGCCTTACCCTGACATCCTCATAAGGTGTGGGAGTCAGGTGGGGAGGTCCCTTCTGTCTCTGCCATCACCTGGTCAGGACCAAGGTTGTGACTGGTTCTTCAATACCCAGTTGAGGCAACTCACCTATCTGGGTAAGTATAATTGGATGAGAATATTGAGGGCACGAAGTCGGAAGCCACCATTCACTCTTGAATTCCAAACATTTGTACTGTGAAGGGATGAGGACCTGGAGGGGAGAGCTGTGTGTTACGGTTAAATGGTTGGGCTCTGAAATCATACTGCCTGGGCAGTTGTCCTGAGTTCCTTGTCCCTCTCCCTTGTGCCTAGTCCTATGTCACCTGAGCCTGATCTACTCTTGAGCCCTGTGACTATGAAATTTTAATAGCACTAGAAAGGAGAATATGGTAATTCCCTGGTATTGCTGTCTTTGCCAAATGGATTGCTATATATTTTATTTGCACTGAATTTTACCATTCAAATTTTATTTCTGACTTGATCAACCATAAATGTAACCTAAAACTATAAAAACTCAGGGTGGACAGAGATCCTTGAGACTGTTTTACCTCTAGAGCTGAATGCAGCCATTAAGTAAGAGCAAAGAGGTGTCATTAACTATGACCGTTTACTTGGTGTATATTCTAGGACCAAATTTTAATTTCAAGTTGTTCTCCTTCTATTACTTAGCATGTCTTGTCCATTGGTCCGATTTTGTTCACAAACTGCAAACTGACTTAAATGGCCACATGAGCCAAGCATGGTAAAGGAATATTTGTGGCATAATGAAAAAAAAATCAAGTCATGCAGCTACAGATTTTCTTGCCCTTTTTTTAATCATTATTTATTGAATTAATAGCAAATTATACTCTTATACTATTTATACACATATATATGGTAGGAATGCACATCTGTGTAAGTATGTATATTTATATATAGATGTACGTCTGTATGTATTTATGAGCATCTATATGATATAGATGCATTTTTCAGTATAAAACATTTTTATTAGGTAGATAGCCTTTATTAATTGAAATCATTCTTTGTATCAGAATACCCTAGTATCTCCACCTTTAGATAAGAGGAGTTGGAAAAGGACCAGGAAATCACAGAGGGTTGGTTAGATGTTTAATGAGCATGGAGACCCTTGTTCCTTAAGACGATTCCCAGTGCTCCACGTACTGGCTTCTGAGGTCATTTGTGCCTCCGGTATCCTCTGAGTGAATGGGGTAGGTAGGTGGCTAGAGCCACTTCTGTTCTCATTCCTGGGCTGGTACAGTGAGGATATGATGATTCAGGGGAAACTGAGGCTTGCGCTGCTCCTCAGTGGTGGCATCCCATGCAATTGTGTAGGACTGGGTAGATTTGGTTATGATTTCGGATATCTTCTGTGTCAAGTTTACAACATCGCTGGGAAGGCTTATAATGCCATTTGGCAGTGAGGTAGTTGGCAATGGGTACCCCAAGAGGACCCCAAGCCATAGAGTTCTAGCTCTCTGCCCTGCATTTTACATTGATTAGTTTGTTACTTTCACTTAATTGTTTTGTTTTTTTTTTTGGACCGTGTGACTTTATAGGTCTGCGATTGGAGTAATTTACATAAAATAAGAAGAGAGACATAAGTCGAGACCTCACAGTCTATGTGGACATATTCCTGAGATAAAAAAAAAAATGTAGGGAGAGTCGTGTATACAGAAGTTTCATTGTTATCGTAGGGAGACTGCTTGACCTGTTTCAGGGCCATTGAATTTCCTGCCTGACTTTCAGGTGTGGGGAATGGAGAGACCCTATTCCTATTCCTGGCTGGCTTTTCGTTCAGAGTACCGCTTCACTGACAATTGGCTGTGTTTCATTAATTTGTTGACCACTTCTAAGTGGACCGTCTTTTTTGTATTGTTTATTTGCAACCTTACCACATCCCCCAAGATAGGAAGTTTCAAACAAAATCACAAATATCTTTGTTTCCTCCATTTGGCTACTTTGTGTGTGATTGAAGATACCTGACTAATCTTAGATCCAGCTGAGAAGGGAAAAAAAAAATCAGAACCCAGGCATTCTAGCTCCTGGCCCCGGATCTCCCCACTAGAGTGTGCTGCCCACTAAATAATCATTGATCACTGACCAAATAGGGTGTGTGTGTGTGCGGGGGTGCTAGGCAGCTTTGTGGGAGAAAACTCACTGATCCCTAGTGACAAAGAAAAAAATCCTATACATATAATATGTTTTGAGAGTATTCCTCTTCTCTACCAAGGCAAGTTTTGTCTTTTTTTTCTTTTTTTTTTTTTTAAGCAAATGACTTTATGGGATGCAGGTTCTTTGGAAAGCTCGTGGCCAGAGCTTAGGGTTTAGGGTTTTAATCAGTGGCTGGCTGGCTATTTCACCTGGGGCATGGAATTATAAATGCTCCATGCCTCGATGGCTTCATCTCTACAACGAGGTTAAGAATACCTACTTATATCTTGGAATTGTGGTACAAAGCACCCAGATATCTTTAAATGTGATTAGTATGCCCTGTTACTTTACTACACATTTTCTCAGTAGATTATTTCTCTAGATTTGTTCTTTTCTCCCCCAGAAGATGAACAATGTCACATGCCTTGAACTAAGTGTACACATCACAGCCTTTCCGAAAGGGTCCCATTCTATTTTTCTTGACTAGATTTTGTAGGATAACCGAGATTCCTGATAACATGACATACATGATATATGGTTTCCATGATTGAAATGTAATACCACTTAAGCAATTGTTATCCACAGAATAAGATCACCTCGCTCATTTAAAAATATCTTTTAAGGAGATTGGTTCAGGTTGCCTTTGTAAAGCCCCTGAGAATTTTGCCCAAGAAGCCACTTGCAGAAGAGACCACAGCGAAGGACTCATGCGCTACAGCTTGTGTTAGGACCCGGGAGGAGCAGTGTTTGATGTGAGAAATGATTACGAGTGGCAGTTCCGAACTGTAACTTCTACGCCACGCTTGGGAATGGGCAAGACTGCAGGACAAGTGTTCTTTTATATTTTCCGAGTCGGAGTCAAATCCAGCAAGCCCATTTTTTCCGTTTAGGCGATTTGATTAACGGGTAACTCCTGCCTCTGCTTTCCCCACTGCCTCTTTCCCTGCTGTTGTCTTTTCCAGGGATGTTTCAGTTCATGGTTAACTATTTTTATTTTTTAGTTACATTAACGCTATGAAATAATTAGTCAGCTAATTAATCTGGTTTACAAGCTTTGTAGGATTCTTGAGCTGTCAGTCAGGCCCAGGCCTGGGGCCTACGTCTAGTCTCCGCTCTCTTGCCCATGTGATTCCCGTTGCCATGGCTACTGGCTACATCTGCTGACACCCCACTCTCTATTTATTGCTTAATTAAGAATTTCACGCTCAGCCCTTATCTGCCTCTAAGAACAAGCGCACACTGTTAAGAAATTCCAAATTTAGGCCCAGGCACAAGGAAAGCCTTTCTTGCAGGCTTGGCTGGATGGAGCCTCTCTAACGATCTTCTCGGCATCCCAGCCGCCACCCTTCAATCAAAAATCATTAAATGGGGCAGAGATAATGAGCATGTAGCATATCAAAAGAAGGATGTTTGCTTCGTCCAAAGGAGGAAAAGCTGCTAGGCCCCATGCGCAGCTCCACTTCAAAGGGAGATGAGACCCCCTCGTCACTGGGGCCCGATAAAGCCTCATTTGTTCTGGGCTTGACTTATGAAAAAGGTCTGGTGTGTCGGGGTCCCGTCTCACAGACGCAGGATCCCCCCACCTCTTGCCTCCACCTCCACCAGCCCCCTCCCTGGCCTTCCGCACGCACGCTCGTGTGTCAGCACTCCGGCAGCTGGGTCCCCCAAAGCATCAGGCGGAGCGTATAATCACTGACTCTCCCCTCACAATGGCCACTTGTAGGGGGGTGGCCGGGAGGAGGTCTTCATCACAATAGGAACACAATTATTGCAGCTGCTAGGGAGGGCTCTGCTCCTTCCTGTACGAAGATAATAGGACTTGCCCAAAACGGGAGGAGACGGTTGGGGGGAGGGGGAGGTGACAGGGGTTGATGGGGGTGGAGGAAACAATCTTGAGTTGATTATTCATATTCTGACTCTTGGAAGCCCGATGCGGAGCCAGTGGGGTTCCAGCAGCTGCTGGTGCACAGTCCTCTCCTAATAATTGTCCATTCTGTCAGGGGTCAACTTACTTTTGACCCTGTCCTTTTATATCGGGAAAAGGCTCTTGAGGGCAAACTGTTGGGTTGTGGCAGGGTGCATTAAACACCCACAGCCCCTTCCCCTTGCTTTCTCCTACACCCAACCAGCAGCCGGTGATAAATTCGCGTCAGATGCTGGGCCATTCACGGTTGCCCTCCCGGGTTCACACAGCCCCGCTCGCGCACTGGAGCAGCGGCCGAGCCGGGATATTGTGTGAGGCGGCAGCTGAGCGAGCGCCTGCGAGGCGCAGAGGCTCCTGCCTACCACCTTCTTCTGCTCCGACTGAAAAAGAAAAAAAAAGACATGTCTAGCGAGGCCGGCCAGTGACTGTCTCCAAATGGTGCCCCTCGCCAAGATAAAGGCAGGCTGTTTGGCAAGAAGCCGGGGCCCTTCTCCATGAGGGCAAGAGGGCTGCAGATAGAAAGACAGATGGACTTCATTGTCCACACCCGTTGCCCTGAAGAAGTCAAGTCACATCACACAGAAGGCTCAGAAAAGGTGCTGTTAACCGGGGAGAGCCCGAAAACAAGGAGGGCTTTCCTGAGTTTGCGGCCAGGAGCTCAAGGGTACTGCCTGGGTTTCTCTTTTCTCAAAAGCGCTCAGGGCACAGGGACGGAGCCGGCTGCTGCCTCCATCCTTCTGTTGTTCAGCTGGTCCAGAAGCCCCATCAGCAACTCGGGAAGGGATTCTGTTAGCGTCTGTGGAGGAGAGAGGACTCAGCCGGCTGCCCCAAGCATTTTGGGAGGGTTTTATAAGCAGAGCAGAATCCTAATCCTCGGAAACTCTGCTGCCATTCCCATGGTGAGGCCCTCTAAGGCAATCCATAGCATTCTAGTTAATAAATTAATTTACATTCTTCTAGAAAACTCATTCCCCAAAGATCCCCAAGGATTTCTGCCAGTAATATAGAGGATTGACTCTGGGGAACTGCGCTAACCTTTATGGCAAACGTATAGAGAATGGAACAGGAGCTGGTGATGGGAGAGGGACTTTTGCCTCTTGGTTGCAAGCAACTTGTCTCCCGCAAGGAAAAGGAAGAAATAAATGAGAAAAGGAAAGAAAGAAGGAGGGAAAACTAAGCAGTCAGGATCAAATATTTTTTCTTAGGAAGCCCTCCGCTTAAGGAGCTAATTTCCTTTTTTTTTTTTTTTAAGATTTTATTTATTTATTTGTCAGAGAGAGAGACAGCAAGAGAGGGAACACAAGCAGGGGGAGTGGGAGAGGGAGAAGCAGGCTTCCCGCCGAGCAGGGAGCCCGATGCGGGGCTCGATCCCAGGACCCTGAGATCATGACCTGAGCCAAAGGTAGAATCTCAACGACTGAGCCACCCAGGCGCCCCTTCAGGAGCTAATTTCTTAGGGATGCTGATGGCAGACCCTAGTTCATGCAGAGCGTAGGTGGTGTAACCCGCATTCAAACTCAGCTTTTCTGACCCTGGGTCAGTACTTTTTCTAGTATACGGGTGTTTTGGTTTTTTTAAATCCAAACTTATGTATATACCCTTGTAAACCAGTTCTTCTTCCTTCTATTTAGAGGAAAACCTTGGGCTTATTGAAGGCTCTATGCTTCCTGAACTTTAGATATTTGAATACCAACTTTACCCTTTGTCACACCCTATGCCTCCTGTTCTATTATTTACCTAAGATTTTTCTTAAATCAATTCCCACGCCATCTTATTTTTAAAACATAACCTCTTTTTAAGCAATAATATCCATAAAATCATGGGTTTAATGACCTAGTTGCTTTTTCTAAAATACATTAGCATCCATAGCTATGAAAATAAATCATTAGTGCCACTAAAATCATCACCTCACAGTTTATATGTTGGGACTACAATGTGGTCTGCAAGGTTTTGGTATAATTGGTGAAAAGTAAGAAGTGTGAGCCAGGGATCTCTTTTTTATCTGGGTCTCTTTCCTTGCTTGCTAAGAACACCTGCTGTTGAGAACAAACCACACTCTTTTTTGTTTGTTTGTTTTTACCCAGGGACATTTATTTGTTTATTTATTTTATTATGTTCAGTTAGCCACCATACAGTACCTCATTAGTTTTTGATGTAGTGTTCAACGATTCATTAGTTGCATATAACATCCAGTGCTCATCACCACACGTGCCCTCCTTAATACCCATCACCCGGCTACCCCAGCCCCCCAAACTCCCACCCTCTGAAATCCTCAGTTTGTTTCCCGGAGTCCAGAGTCTCTCATGGTTTGTCTCCCTCTCTGATTTCCCCCTCTTCAGTTTTCCCTCCCTTCCCCTACGGTCCTCCGTGCTATATTCCTTATGTTCCACATATGAGGGAAAATGTTAAGTCAAATAAGTCAAACAGAGAATTGTCTCTGTTTGACTTATTTGACTTAACATAATCCCCTCAGTTCCATCCATGTCTATGTGAGTGGTGGGTATTCATCCTTTCTGATGGCTGAGTAATATTCCATTAACAAACCACATTCTTGAGAGAAATTGTAAAATTCCTCAATTTGGGGCTTTTTAAATGTGCCTCATGGACAAACAACTGGAATGCTAACCCTTGGAATTTCTGGTTCTGTCGATCTGCACAAATGCCCCATTTTTCACAGGAAGTGCAAGTGTGGCAAATATCCCTGAGTCAGAATAACAATTGTTATTGTTTTCTGAGTTAATTAAGAAGGTTTAATTGAACTAACTCTCAGGACTGAAGTTAATGTAGATATATCCATCAGTGCCTTGAGTAAGTTCTTTTATTCTCACACCTCAGAAAACACTTATACCCTTCCATGAATGAATGTTAGTGGGGATAATGGAAGACTCAAAGGTGATCACAAGATTTTCATGTAATGTTTCTGTGAGGGACTTTGAAAGATCCTGCATTATGAGGGCCAAGCTGGTTCTGTGGCTGCCCCTGAGAAGCTGGACTCAGACAGAAGTATGGTCCTGTGAATCAAGCATTAGCTGCCCAGGGACCAGCTGACAAGTAATGCTCAATGGCTAAGTGAAAAAGGCTAATTTCTGGGGAGTGAGGTCAAGTTCACTGAACAAGGAAGGAGAGACAGAGCAGGAATGTACGGGTGTGCGAGACAGATCTGAGAGAAGAGGTAGTCGTCGAGGATAGGGCAAGGTAAGCCGCAATGCAGAGAGAGAGGACCGAAGCCAACAGCTGGCTCATGAACACAGAGCTGGAGCCTGGGTCCAGGGCAGACAGAGACCGAGAGAGAAGGCGTGCATCAGGGAGAGAATGGGTGAAATCTGCAGACAGAGATTGCGGTCACTGTTTCAGATTCTCTCCACGTGTAGTCAATGGCTGACTCACACTATATAAATGTGAATTGAATGAGAGGTCCAAATATGTGCTAAACCTCAACGGTGGAGTGCAAATGGGAATTTGGATGAAGAATGGAATAGGAAAGGAGTCAAGGCCCATTAAGATGCCACCTTTTTTTTTTTTTTTAATATAGCTAGGTACTTAATTCTCCCTTCAAAATTGCAAAAGAGAATGGGACCTACTCAAGGAGAGAACTCATTTTTGTCTATCCTAGTGCCCTAGTGAAGACAAAACTTGCCGGGCACAATACAAAATTCTGGAAGACCCTAGTATCATGTTTAGCTGAGTAACTCTCTTTCCTCCTTCTCGGCACATTTCATGCTTTCTTCTAGATCTCTGTGTTTATAGCAACCTTACATCATATAGCACCCATCAGAATAATTTGACTATAATTGACCCAATGGCTTCTTTTCTTTTTGAGGACAGACCAGATATTCTTACAACCTGGGAAGGATCAACTTATGAGGGTCCATTTATAAACAAAGTAGATTAACCACTCTCATATTACAAATACACACTCAGAAATCATAAGCGCTGAGAAGACATATGTATAATATCACAGCTTGTGTAAGGCTTTTAAACTCTTCCTGAGTCAGTACCTTTATTCTCAAACAATTTTCATCCCTCTTTGTGTTTGTCCAAATTGGAAACGACGTGTAACATTTACACTGTTTTTTATAGAGTCAAAGCACTTAGCAAACTTTAGAAGATCTGGTTAAGTTGCTTCCAACTCTGAATACTATGACTCATCATGATTAGGTACAGCTGTAAAAAAGAGTAAAAAGAGTCGAAGCATATTTCTTGGGTTTTGTTGTCTGGCTGCTAGAATAATGAGCATGCCATAGTCGCAGTATAGGTAACGACTAGCATTTATGTGCCAAGCACTGTGCTAAATATGTTATAGGGATTATCTTTTCTTCCCAATCATGCTATGAGGTAGATAGGACGACTATTTCCATTTTTCACAGGAAGGAAGTGAGTTTCAGAAATGATGAAGAACTTGTAGGTTGCCCACATCAAGGAACTGGAAGACCCAGGATTCAAACCCAGGCTGTTGGACTTCGTTCAGCAGCCACACTCTTCCCCATGATTCTCTATGGCTCTGCTCTCAGGGTGTAGAAATGGTGTTTGGGAAGAATAACCCTCTGACCCGCACTCATGTCTCAGAACCAGCCTGCAGAGGGCCATGTACGAGTGGTGGGTGGAGGAAATCAGACTTTTTCAGTCTTTACTACTTTTGGTAACTTTTCTCCATTTCTTTGGATACTGAAACTACTCCTTTTCTCAGATTGAATGGTATTCTCACACCTGCTTTAATAAAAGGAGCGATAGCTTTTCAATGTATGTTTTGGGGAAGAGGCTCCCCAAGAGGTAAGAAACATTTATGCATGTGTAGAGGCTGAACAAGATCAGTGGCCACACAGTTCAGAAGCCATCCGTGTAGAGCTGCAGACGTGAAAGCACCCCGAGCAGGAAGCCTTGGCTGACCAAGAACAGAGAGCCTGGGTGAAGTGACTTCCTGAATGGAAGGGCAAGTGGAACAGTCTATCATGGGGGTTGGATGTGGTGGGGTTTAGCCTTTTCAGTCTCTGGGTTAATAATCACCATGATGGCTACAATGCATGATGCATTACAAAATGACTACAGTGGTTTTGAAAAAGACTTTTTCCTGCGTAACTTTACTTTTTTACTCTCTTTACTCGTGTGGCTCTGTCTTAAGGAAGAGGGCACAGATGTAGTGAAGTCTACCATTACTTGGAAGCTGCTTTTAACAAGGATGATTCATATAAAATCTTTAAATGAACCTAATAACCCTTTCCAAATGATTCCTGGAATTTTTTCTAATTTGCCTTCTTTAGAATTTGATTCTATTACAACACTTAATTCCTTCCTCATATGGAAGAGTGCTCTGTTGTTACGGCCTTTTGCATGTTTTTAGATGTCATCTTGTCCATATTCTCTTTTGTTTTTTTTTCCAGTTGAGCCTATTTTATTATTTTCTCTTTTGGTTCCTTTAAAAGGGTTCTTTCCTGCCTCTATTTGCTCAACTGGTTGAAATTGTCAGTTAAGTACTGGGTATTCAGAGTAGAGCCCTATAAATTTAGGATTTCTCGATTAGTTCATGAATAGTATCTACATGTCCGGCAATGTCTGGTGTCCTAAGGTACATGAGAAAAGTCCCTCCCTCCAAGATTTAGAAACAGAGCTCATGACTGATGCAATCTGAAATTTACCACAGTTGATGCTTGATAAATACTTGCTAAATTGAGAGCAAGCTTGGGATAAATATCACCAATATCAGTTATGAGCACAAATGGGTAAATTAGACATTATAGAAAAAAAGAGAGATGAAATGCTGGGCTGATGGCATATTTATTTATTTACTTAAGATAAAAAAGTGGGTAAAATATGCAACAGGATAGAGAAACAATGTAAGTGAAGCCTCAGAAGTAGTGATAAAGTAGAGCACATAGAGAACATGTTGGTATTGTACCTGGTCTCAAAATATGTACAGTGTAAAGGAAAGCCACTTTTTATAATGGGAAAGTGAGAGTAATTATCAAAATAAGAAGAAAGGAATAGGAGAGTTCTCATCATAGATCCCTTTGGGGATTATAATAATAATAATTATTATTATTATTGTTATTTTGTAATATTTTGAAGCTCATGCTTTGTAATTAGAAAAAAAAAAAATGATCCTTGGTCTACTCCATCTTGTGATGAAGGAAAAGGTTTAGGGTTCCATGGAAAGGCAAATGGAGAGCATGAGTTTGACCAAGTCCTCAAGGCTCCAGCCTTTGACAGCATTGGGCCCTCCAGTGGTGGGAGGTGTTGGCTCACATGACATCTGATAAGGCAGAAAGGTAATTAACCAATAAGAGACAAGGTGTTACTGAAAAGTGGAGTTGGCACACCTGATTACTAATTAATCAGGCGTGAGAGCACCTTGTAGATGCATTCACTATTTAATTATAGCAGCCTCTCTTGGCAAAGGAGCATATGTTCCCAGCTTAATCTGCTGGTTTATACTGACATCAAATTGTCATTATCAGAAAGAATCAGGCCTTTTGATTATTTCCACTAATTTATTGAACACTTAAAATTAATGAACCCCAGGCCTTCTAAATGTGCTCAGTTGGTTTGGAAGATGGAGGAGAAAGGGGGGTAGAAAAAAGCCTTCATTAAAAGGACAATTTGTTTAGATAAAGGTAAAGCAAATACATTTCATGGGTGATCTGAACTCTATTGAAAAACACATGAATTCTAAAAGCTAAGCCTCCAAAATGATGGAGAGGAAATAGGATAAAAGGTGTGCCCTGCTGACCAATGTTGGCCTCCAAAGAACATATGGCTAAAGGGTTCCCTCCCCGCCTAATTATTTATGTGCCAATTCTCTTGGCGACCTCACTGCAATTAAGTTTAATCAAATAAAAGCAATCAAAATTAAATGTTGGAAATCAATTGTTAGACTAACAAGGAGTTCATTTTTTTTTTTAATTTTGAAAATTTAGTTAGGTTGGGGAGAATTTAGCATAAAGCCATCTTTATCACATAAGAATATCTTCTGTATTAAGATGCTCTTTGCATCACATCCAAGTTGTGGCTTTTTGCATTCAGTTTCAGGTGAAGGCCACGTTCAAGTGACGCTCCAGGTGAAGGAAGGTGTGCCCCCAACTATTTCAGGTGAGTATTAACCTACCCACCAAATAGTAGTGCCTGGTACAGTAGAATGTCCTCCAATAACAGTTCTATAAATTGCTTGCATCAAATTGTTCATAAGCAGGTAGGCATCAGTCCTAATGCTATCATGCCTAACGACTCCCTATTGTGTCACCCTGATAGCTGAAATACGTGTCTGCATTTCAAAGAAAGATATAAGAAGGGTGTATTTCAAAATGTTGGAAAGTAAAGAATTAAAACATGTAAATAAGCACATTTCATAAATTATGGACCATATGTGCACACAAGAGTCCAGATCTGCAGATGGGCCATTAGGCCTCTACCAAATGGAAAGAAAAATTCAGGGTATCTCAAAACTTTAATTGTTCCCAGTGATTTCAGGACATCAGGGTAAACAAACCCTTCCCAAAAGTCAGATGGTTCTGTGAAATCTCTCCAACTCATAAAAGCCAAATTCTCAAAGACTAAAAGACTCCTAGGCACCTTCTAATGCATTTCATTGTTTGTTTTTGTTTATCCTAGGCCAGTTTAACTATGCATTTGCATTAGGGACAAATCTTCTCAAAGGCCAAGTTTTCCTTTGATTTCCAGTGGCATTTTTGTGTTATGTCAGAGCAGAGCCCATGCTAATCAGAAAATAATCTAACTGCTCCATTTAAATTAATAAATAAATGAAGAAAATGTACTAGCCTAAAACTATAAACTAGATGTACTGATGGCTACTACTCCATGCTTATTGGACTGGGAAGAATGTGGTTCTTTGTTTTCATAACTGTTTCTGGGCTACCATAGCATTTTGTTCTTTATGTCCCCTGTCCTTTATCCCTCCTTTCCTTCAGGTGGCTCACGATGCATTATTTATTGAGGGCCTCTTGTGCAAGATGCAGGAGGATACAATGATGAGCAATGATGTTTGACTCCATGGGGTCTTATGGTCACATGTGGATGTCAGTTAAACGACTAACTAATCAATGGATAAATCTCTTTTAAAATAACAGTTGCCAAGAAAAGTATCTTGCAATTCTCTCTTTGACAGTTCCGTGTTCAAATTTTCAATTGGTTGGGTCAGTTGCCATTTGCAGAGGACATATCTATTGGGGGTTGTTCTCATGCCAGGTCCCCTCAGAGGATACTGGACTACTTATGGGTGGCCATACCTCATTCAACCAGCTATATAGTCAGGGTGCCATGCCACTCAGGACTTAGTAGGAAGATTTTGTATTAAGGACTTGTTGGAAGGAGACGTGGGTGGCCAGGCTCCTGGGCTTGTTAGCAGGTGTCAGTTTAACTGGAAGATGTTTCATTTGGCCTATCAGTTACAACATGCTAAAGAAATAGAAAGATTCATAGAGTTATAGAATATTAATGAGGGAAAGAACCTCACAGGCTATCCTGTCCAATTGCCCCACTTTACAAATAAGGGAACGGAAGCCTAGAGATTGAATAGTTTACTTAGTCACACCTAGTCAGTGGTTGAACTTGGATGAGAGCTCAGGTTACTCAACTCAGTCCAGTGTTCGTTCTGCTATGCCATATAAACTCTAAGATGTTTAAGGACCTTTTTTTGGCATATATTAATTTATGACTTCAATTAAAATTAATTGTATATAGTCAGTTTTCCTAGCCAATATAATTTGCAAGAGAAAACAATCTTAAACACAGGGAATTACAGAATTTATACATTTACCATTCATCAGAAAGAAATTTCAAATACTAAGATACTTCTAAGACATTCCCTGGTTCTCATGATGGGGGGTAGATGTGCTAATGTCAAAATTTAAATATGAGTGTGTATTTTGATTAATGAAAAGTTCTATGAAAAATAGTAAAATTATTACAGTATCAAAAATTCTTTGACAAAACAACAATGGAATGATTAATGGAGTTCTTTTTTTTTTTTTTTTAAAGATTTTATTTACTTATTTGACAGAGAGACAGCGAGAGAGGGAACACAAGCGGGGGGGTGGGAGAGGGAGAAGCAGGCCTCCTGCTGAGCAGGGAGCCTGATGCGGGGCTCGATCCCAGGACCCTGGGATCATGACCTGAGCTGAAGGCAGATGCTTAACAACTGAGCCACCCAGGCGCCCCGATTAATGGAGTTCTATCTATACGTCAATCCACTCTGAGATTCAATATGAATATATAATGCAGATGAGACATTTTGGGTCAGGGTGTTCTGCTGCAGAGAGTCTCCTAGTTGACTCACTTGTAGGTTTATTCTGAGTGTACAAGATTGTGCGGGACACTGTAGAGAAATGCGGACAGGAAACTCCAGAACCAGTAGAAATTAGGGTGTATATGGGCCAATGCTGAGGAGAGACAGAGGAGGTGGTGGTGATGTAAGTTGTTGTATGGATGCTTAGTGGGTTTGTGGTGAGGATTTATGCTAATTAGAGTCAAGAGGATATCCAGGTTTCTGAACACCCCAGTGCAGGTCGTTCATGTTCTTCCAACACTGTGGCCTTACTCGTTTCCTCTCAATGGGCATAATGCTTTATAAAAAATGAGAGAGGGGAAAATGGGCAAAGCAACCCACTTTTGGGGGGAAGATAAAAATATTTCTGAAGAGCCTTTATCTTGATGACATTGTCTTTTCAGTGGGGGCTAACTGGAAATAAGTGCATAGTCATATGGGACTATGGTGATCAGATATTCTCTTAAATTGGCCATCCTTTCCCCATAGATCTAAGTTTATTTCCTTTCCTCAGGTTTCTGAGAATCTGTCAGCCCTCCTCCTTTTTAAAGTCAACTCATCCCTTTCAGCATCTTCTGAATTTTGTCCCATCAGTAAATGATTCGGTCTTGTGTAGTTAACTTCTCCTTTACTGGTTCCTTCTGGCCAGTGCCTCTCAATTAAAACAAAACAAAACAAAATTCTAAATACTGAGTCTTCCTCTAGCTGGTATCTCTGTTACAAACTTCTCAAAAGACTAGTCTCTTGATGCAGAGCCATAAAAAGCTGGGCGGATGAAGGATCAAGGTGGAGAGGGCAATATTTGGCTCAGATCTCAAGTTGGAGACCATCTTAAACCGTAGCTGTTGCTGAATGACAGACTTGTAGAGGAAAGCAAGGTGAGGCTTCCTCACAAATGTTGGTCCTGATCAAAATTCATGGAATCCAATTTCAAGCTAAGACTCATTTATCTAAAGATTGGGAAGACAGATCAAAGCCGAATTCAGCAGTCACTTCTTACTCACTCTCTTATCAGAACTCTGCTGTTAACAAGATCGCTTCTGCCCTCCAGACATGCTCTATTTCTTGGGCTTCCAAGACATGCCTCTCTCCTGATTCTCCTTGCACGTCTCTGTTTCTTTAACTCTTGTAGGCTTCTTCTTCTCTCCCCACTTTCTATATTAGTAATAGCCATACAGAAGCCTGATATTAACTATAGGAGTCTGATAACTTTGCAAGAGACTGAAACGTGTTTTCTTTTCCATGAAGTCTTCTTATCTTAAGGCAGAATGGTATAGAATGACCAAAGTTGTTCATAATAACAACTCCTAGAATAGTTACTTTAAGATTTAGTTTGTTCAATTAAAGACAGTTTCAGCCCTCTTATAAATAAGAGTGAAGATCTCAAAGTGAAGAATCTGTTTCCAACATCTATGATATAAAGAGTTTCAGAAGCCTGGTATGTGGTTTTAAAGAGCCTGGTCTTTGCCCTTTTGAAATATCACTGGAAATAAAGCATCAAAATATCTCTTTCTGGCCTTTGTGGTGCTACTTAGTGGCCATTTCAACAGAGCCCCCACCCTACCCCCACCTGCATATTTAGAGTATAGTGTTGGAAAGGAGGCAAAATTGGGAGGAAGCTAGGTATTATAGTCTTGGTGTTTATAAAATATTTATAAAGCCTCTTTCTGAGTGAAGTTTGTGCCAAGCCCATGCCTGATTCCCATGGTGTGGGGTCTATTTTGTGCTAATTAAATTGCCTAGGATTTCTACTTGACCACAGTCTATATACTTTTCATTCATCCCAGGGCTCTAATGAGACCATGATTACGAGGGAGTTGGGTTCCTGTAGACAGAGTAACTGGGTGTTCCTCAAGGTTCTGACCTCAGGCATTTTATCTTTTCACATTGTAATCCTCCAGAGCTATCACAACCATCCTTAGAGTTTCAAATACGACCGCAAAATCCATCTTCTTGACTCAGCTCTCTCCCACTCTTCAGATTCATATCCAATCCCTCCTTGCTGTGTATCTCCACTTGGAGGTCTTTTCGAAGACACCCCAAACCCTTTATGGCTCAAACGGAATTCATCGATGTCCATCTTAATGGACATCTCTGCCCATTACCACCTATGCTGGAAATCCAGGGGTCATCTTTGGCTCTTCCATCTTTGTTACCCATCACACCTGGATCTCTGATTATTTCTCCAACCTCATCACTTGCCTCCTCCCAGCTCTGTGGCTCAGCAACACCAAACTCCTTAGAGACCCTCCACTTAATCTCTTATTTCTTGCCGTTACTTATGATCATCCTTCTGTCTGGAGTGCAAACCCTCACCACAATCCCCTTTACCTTTATAGCTCCTAAGCCTTTAAAATGCAGCTCAGATGCTCCCTCTCCAGGAAGCCTCCCCTGGCAAGGTCTCACTTCCTCTCCTTGTGGGATATCATTAAAGATAACTCCCTTTATATGTGCAATGGTGAGCGCTGTGAATTGTGTAAGACTGATGAATCACAGACCTGTACCTCTGAAATAAATAATACATTATATGTTAAAAAAAAAAAGAAAATAGTAGGAAGGGAAAAATGAAGAGGGGGAAATCGGAGGGGAGGACGAATCATGAGAGACTATGATCTCTGAGAAACAAACTGAGGGTTTTAGAGGGGAGGGGGGGGGGGGGATGGGTTAGCTTGGTGATGGGTATTAAAGAGGGCACGTACTGAATGGAGCACTGGGTGTTATACGCAAACAATGAATCACGGAACACTACATCAAAAACTAATGATGTAATGTATGGTGACTAACATAATAAAATAAAATTAAAAAAAAAAAGAGAACTCCCTTTAGAGTTCTATCCTCCCAATATTTATTTATACAACTTACACAACAGTGTTAGCTCCTTTCAGGCAAGAATGACATTTTATTCCTTTTTGTATCCCTACTTTTTAGGAGATTTTGGGAGAGAAGGCACTCATTATTTGTGCTTGTGAGATTACTCTAATGGATGAGATTCTGCACCCCTCCCCAAACATGTGAGATCCCCCATCATTTGAGCTCTTGAGACTCTAAGAACATCTGGAGTCATCTGTGAATCTTTTCATCCTCTTCTTAGAGACGCTTTCTGCCCTCAGTCTCTGCGCTAGGGATCACACTCCAGAAAAGAACATGTGGCTGCCGTTCAACATGGGGTTGTGTGTGATGGCTACTGTGCTGTCCCCACTGGAAATTATTAGATTTATGGTATAATTCCTGATGAAGAGGCCAGTGGGATCGTTGAAAAGAAAATACCACTTGATCATCAGTGGCAGAATCAATAAAAACCAGTTGGAACATATGAACTGTATGTAAATTACTTCAGTGAGAGGTGTCCAGGTTATTATCTTGCCTTTAATACACATTAAGAGCTATGAGAAGATTATACCTTTTGACTCAGTGATCCCATTGCTAAGATTCTATTTTAAGAAGAAATCATTGTTACTGGCGTATTTGTATGGAGATATTTAACACTGCATTACTTATAATTTTAGAAGAGAGTGGAAAGATCCTAAGTACCAAACATTAAGGATTGAGTAAATGATAGACTTTTTATATGATAGAATATTATGTAGCCACTAAAATTATGTTGACAAGGAGTTTTAATGACATTAGGAAATGCATATCAAAATGGCTAAGCCAAGTAGAAAAAGAAGTGAATATAAAATTGCATATATGATGTAATCTCAATTATATAAAAATGCTGAGAAATTCTGGAAGGAAATGCAAATAAAAGATTAATGACAGTTATCTCTAGGTAGTGAGATTATAGGCCATTATTATTATTTTTCTTTCTTTTTTTTTTAAAGATTTTATTTATTTATTTGACAGAGAGATAGAGAGAGAGCACAAGTAGGTAGAGAGGCAGGCAGAGGGAGAGGGAGAAGCAGGCTCTCCACTGAGCAGGGAGCCCGACGTGGGGCTTGATCCCAGGACCCTGGGATCATGACCTGAGCCAAAGGCAGATGCTTAATGACTGAGCCACCCAGGCGCCCCTATTTTTCTTTCTATATTTGCATTTTTCAAATATTCCATGATAAGCATATGTCATATCAGGCAAAGCACAAATGTGTAATAACAAAAGTAGAATATATTTTCCCTAGAAGTAGAGGTAACTGAAGGATTGAATAATTACTTGCTTTACACTGATAACATGATTTTTAAAAGGTTATAAAATATCAAAAGGCAGCTACCTTGGGAGGTAAAAATATTATCAATATCCTAAAATAAGGATAGAATTTGCAAGTTATTATAGTGAATCAGATTTTCATAGTTACTTGCTATTTTCCTTTTGTTTCGTAGCTTCTACCTCTACACCTGAGTCAGCTTTAAAATGGTCCCTTCCTGAAGCATGGACAGGCATTGAAGAGGGCTGGGGAGGACACAACAATACCATTCCAGGTCCTGGGGATGACGTCCTGATTTTACCCAGTGAGTAAAACAGTCCATGAATTAAATAATCACAGACAGACTGAACGAGGATAATCCAATTGGGGATTATTTGTCATTTAAATACATTGTACAAGTAAAGAATGTGGGCAATCTTATTTGTGGGCACTTATGTCTACAACCTCCTTTTTTGCATTATAAGTGAAGAATTTCATAATCCTATGAAATCCAGAAAAAATAGCTCAGCTTACCTTCATTAAAGGTGGAATAAGTAGTTACAATGCCACAAGGAGTTAGAATAATTCATTAATGGGATATGTTTCTTATGTGACAGAGAACAGAGATTTGCAGAAAAATTCTAGTGTCCTTGTGTTGGAAAGAAGCAATTTGCCAGTGCTTTCTTTTTTTTGCCTTTTGTGGATCTTTTAAATATAGAACTTTTAAACTTTAAATAAAGAATCTTTCAAGTATAGAAAAATGATGAATAAGTTCTTCTGTTGCCATGATTTTTCAAAGATGCTGGAAAAGGAAACTGATAAATAAAACAGAAAAATAAAAGTCTATGTATGTATGTATCATCTATCTAGAACTCTCTTCCCACAAAGACACATATGGAAGATGATTCTTCAGATAAACAGAAACACACACCCATACTTTAAAAATTTTTCTTTCTTTTTTCTTAAAGATTTTATCTTATTATTATTATTTTTAAGTAATCTCTACACCCAACATGGGGCTCAAACTCACCACCCTGAGACTGAGTCACATACTCCACTGACTGAGCCAGCCAGGTGCCCCCCAAATTTTTCTTTCTTAAGAGTGAGTCTTGAAACTCCCAGAAAATTGCCCTAGCCTGAGAAGAAAATGTTTTTCAAAGAACAAATATATTTTCCCTAAAAGACCTAATTTCATTTATGGCTTAATGAACTTCCTAAGGTAATACTAAATTTAAAAAGATCCATACTGGAAGAAGAATGTTTGGTCATCTGCGAAGTGATAGCAATGATAATATCCAACATTTATTGACAACTAACAACATGGCAGGAATGATTCTCCATATGTTAACTAATTCAACCCTGACAAGAACTTCTTTGTGATATACGTGATATTATCATCCCTATTTTTTTAGGGTTTTATTTATTTATTTATTTATTTATTTGACCAGCACGCATGAGCTGGGGGGTGGGGCAGAGGGAGAAGCAGACTCCTCACTGGGCGGGGAGTCTGAGATCCCAGGACCCTGAGATCATGACTGGATCCGAAGGCAGATGCTCCACCAGCTGAGCCACCCAGGCGCCCTGATCATCCCTATTTTTACTGACAGGATAACAGAGGCCCAGGGCAGTTAAGTAACTTGCCCAGGTTCATGCAGTTTGCAGTTCAGCAGTCTGAATTTTAACCCAGGCGGTCTGACTCGGAGGCCTTATTCTTAACCCATCAAGTGCATTCCCTTTCTAAAAGGACAAAGAGGGAATGACAAAGAGTAGTTGTGTCGCTTGTTTTATTTAGGATAAAAAAACAAAGGCAGGATGATTAAAACACAGTCACCACCTCTGGGCATTGGTGGGGTGGGCATTGAGGGACAGGAGGGGGTGGGCTGACCGGTACGAACTTGAACTGTTATTATCGTCCAGCTCCCCTATCATCCACCTCTCTCAATGGAGAATGTAACTTTTTGAATAAACAAGCTCATGAGTCATTCCCATACGGAAGGGAAAAATCTGTTCTGTCTCAGCCATTTCTTTGATGAATGTAGCCAGTGGATTGGCCCTGGGCTATGGTTTTTCCCACTAAGCAAGCTGTTTCCCCCCCCCCCCCCCATGCAGGAAGCAAGTGAAGCTTTTGAAAGTTGCCAAGCTTCTAGTATCCTTTGGGACCTTTATGCTGAGAGAGGAGTAATCTTAGCTATCTTGCTTGGCTGTATCCACTGTTGTGTCCTGACTTTGGGGCCCCCCTGGCATTGTCCGTCATTCTTCAATCCTTTGTTTGTGCATGGTCAGTTTATAAGATGGGCCTGAATTCTCCATGAAGCTGCTCTTAGGTAGCACTGAGCAAAAATAAATAAATAAATAAATAAATAAATAAATAAATAAATAAAATATAAAAATAAATAGCACAGATCAGGAAAAAAGGGGGGGCGGGAGGGTGAGGCACAAATGTTGGCTGTATAAAGTATCTTTCCATTGGTCCTTCAGTGCTATTGTGGGAATCAGAGAAGTGAAGATTTTTCAACTATGCAGTTTATTGTTCATTATTTCTGGTTTCCAAACGGAAAGATAAGTGAATGAAAACGGGTGTGTAATATGTAATAAATGAAGTCCTTATTGTTCTGTTGCCTTTTTTCCCTTCTCTTCTAAGCTCTCTTTTAACTCCAACAAATGATCTTACAGTGACCCGCATTTTAATCCGGTGCTCTGTTCTGTTTGGGGTCTCACGTAGGAGCTGTTCTGGCTTACTTTTCCTTTCAGGTTTTTGACCTCTGATGGACCTTTAGGTTAAATCTACCTTCTCTTTCTACTTGTGGTTTTGTATTCTTGACCTTTGCCTAGCTCTCCTGGTTTCACTCATTCCCAGTCTTCCTTGAATCAAGTCAGTTTGTTCACCCAAGCGTGGCACAAAATAGACAACAAATATTGCTTGAGTGACGTGCACAATCTCAATGCTGCCACCCATAATTTAATATTAGAATTAAATCTTTGAGTTTGACGGGTTTGATACAGCACAACTATAAGACCGTGCAGGTCTGTGAAAAATAATGTCTTCTCCTTTGAGCAGATACCTATGAATTACGATTTTTATGATGATGCTGTTGACGATGATAGCAGCAAATATAATTTGACTGCTTGGCGTGTGCCCTGCGCTCTACATGTTCTACATGGATTTTCTCAGTTAATTCTCACAACTACTTTATGAGTGGATCCTGCTGCTGTCCTTTTTATAGTTGAGGAATCTGAGACACAGAGAGGTTAAGTAACTTGCCCAAGTTTTTTCCAGCTAGTAAGTCAAGAGGCTGTGACAGGAAATCAGTGTGATTCCAGAGCCCTTTTTATAGTGTTATTTAAAAGAAAAAAACAAAACTCACCATCCCTGCCTGTTCTGATTCATCCAAATCTGATTGCATATTATACAGGATTTATCCTTCTCTGCTTATGGTTCATATTGTCTCCTTCACTTGGAATTAAGAAGGAAAAAAAAAAACCCCAACTATTTACTGAGTACCTAGCGTATGTGAGATACTTGAAGAATTCAATCTTACCACATCCCCATTAGGTACATATACATGGGAGAACTGGCAAAACTTCCCAAAGAGGTATCTGATGTAACGAGCCTTTAGTAGAAGCATGTGCTTTGCATCTGGCAGCAAATGTAGTTGTAATTCAAGTTAACACTTTTTTCCAATTCAGTTTAGGCAACATTTACTGAACACTCACTGTGTTCAAGGCACTGTACCAGGTGCTCCTGATCTGGGGCTCCAAAGGCAAGTCAGATACACCATGACCTCAAATAGCTAGGGATTTAGCTGAATCAATAAAACACAGAATACATAATAATCCAACAAATAGCTGGAATCAGCAACAGAAGTGTTTTGAATCAAAGTGTCTCAGGTGAAGGGAAGAGAGATGGCTTCATGGCAGAAGAGGACTTTGAAAAATGGAGTAAGAATCTGAGGGACAATTAGGAGAAACAAAGGCATACTGGGGAGTTAGTGATGCTTCAGGAGATGAGGACGGGCTGTTGACTAGGATAAACCTGGGTTCACATTTGCATTTTGACACTGACCAATTGTGTGACATTGGACAAGTTTTAAACTTCTCTGACCCTCATCTATAAAATGAGGGCTGTAATTAATATGGATGTCATGGTGTTGAAAAGATTAAATGAGATAATGTCAGTACACATGACCACTGCATAGAGTATTGGCAGTAATGGAATTAGAGATGAAAGCTGTGATTTTTAATGTATCAGGTGCTCTTTTCCTTCATTTTTCCATCTGGCTGCCCCTCTTGGCCTCTGGTATTAGCAACACATTGTATTTGCTTTCCAATGGCTTATTATTTAATTTTCACAACATCCTTGGGAGCTAAATAGGTAATAACTATTATTACAGTAAAAACCCATTTTTACATAATACGATTTTAATGGAACTGCTGATTTTACAAAATGAAAGTGACTGGTAAAGAAGATTTAAGTGATACTTTTGAACCTCTAATATAATTTTATGGTGTTTTGTGTATTTTAATTCATTAATAAAGGAAACGTGTAGAACATTCCCATCATTATTCAAATAGAATAGCATAATTTTTCAATAAAATTCTTAGGGTAAATTGCCTATTTCCATTTTCTGGGAAATCAATTTTATGGAATGACCTCAGACCCATCCTATTCCATAAAAATAGGACTATACTGTACTAATAAAAGATATCACTATCTTAAGTATGGTACCATTTTCCTCCAAGGCGTTCTATCTTTATAGACATTGGATTTTGAAAAAGCTGTAAATTCTTCTCGGCGGTATTGCATGGAGTAAGCTAAGGTGAAGAATTTGCTTTGCATTTTAGTTTGTGATAACTTTGCTTCCCACAAACAAGTATATCTGATCGTCTTTGCCGCCTAAATATTGAGAGAATTGGTACAAATGCATTCTAGACATCTTACAGAGTGGAAACAAGTTCTATCTAACATATTATACAAATTGCACTTTCGCAAGCACAGATGGTCAATGGGTGAAATAATCCTGCTAACCTGTACTCCACGTTTTGTCCTGAAAGGACGTGATGGATTTGTGTGTGATGTTTCCAAGGCTTTCTCTGAAGGAATTGCAGCCATGACAGGATGACATCCTTTTCACACAGAAAAGTAGGCTTAATGAAAGGAAAATGTGTTTTAATTCCAAATGATGGGATTCTGTTTTGAAGGGTACAGATATGATATCATATAGCCTCCAGCGTAGTGTGAATGTGTGTGCGTGTGCGTGTGCGTGTGTGTGTGCGTGTATGACAGAATTCACTGTGTTCCCCTTTTTCTGTATCACTTTGAACTGTCCTTATTTGAAGAAATGAATGGAAGAATACTGTTTTTCCTTTATAATAGTTCTTCTGTTTGTTCTGATTTTCAATACTTGGCTATTTTAAATGGCAGAGAAGCTCATCAAAGCCATGTGATGTTCAAAGATGGCAATATTTAAAGCATTTCTCTGTTAAATCACAAGGCATTAAAGTTGGTGATATGAGGTGAAATGATCATAAATTGGGAAATAATGTTGGGGGGCAGAATTGCTACAGAATGTTGTAATCATAGCATTATTAGCTTGATTTACCTTTTTCTTACTTGAGATTATAACTACTTGAGGATAAGATACATGTAACAAAGATTTAAGTCTGCAAAGTCAGTTAGAAATCAGATATTGTAAATAGTATGTTCTATCCCTGTAGCTTGAGTAGTTTTCAATATTCTGACCTCGTCTCATTTGGGTGAGACCAAAGCGTCTTGCAAACCATCACCCTATTTATTCTGGATTACTGGCAAATGGAAAAGGGAAGAAATTTAAGCTTAATTACCGGGGTCCTTTTTCTGATCCCTGGCATCAGAATGGTGACTGACATGTTCTGGAAATCTATTTCTATTTAACAGACCACCTGGAAACTTAATAGCTTAAAACCCACCTTTTATTTTGCTGACAATTTTGTGGGGAAGGCTGGAGTATTCTTGTTTGGGATCTTCCAGACATTACAGCCAGATGATGGCTGGGTTGTAGTGATCTAAAAGCTCAGCCTTGGTGAATGGTTTAAGATGGCTCACTCGCATGGCTGGCAATCGATGTTGGTTATTATTGGCTGGGAGCTCAGTCAGGGCAGTCAGCTAAAAGGCCTCAGTGTCTTTCCATGTGGGTTTCTCTGTGGAGCTTCTTGGGCTTTCTCACAGCATGCAGCTGGATTCCAAGAAAGAGCAGGCTATGAAGGAGTTCTTCAAGAGTGAGCAGTCCAAGAGACCTGGGTGGAAGTTACTGTCTTCTAAGCCAACCTTAGCAGCCTCAGAATATGATGACCACCACATCCTCTTGGTCAAGCAAGGCGGTAAAGGCAGCCCAGATACAAGGGAGGAGAACTGGGCTCCACCTCTCAATGGGAGGGCCAGCAAAGAACTTGGCAGCTGTCTTTAATCTTACCACGGTGTATGTGTTTATGTGTATGAGTGTGTGTGCATGCATGTAATTAGGAGCAGATGTACCTGACTTATTTCAAAAGGTTTGAGGGTTTTAGGGTCTGCTAAATTTGTACTGTCTTCCCTCTCTGGGCAGAATTTATTTAGATTCTGTTGGCTTACCTGAATCAGAACTTGAAGAACACCAGGAGACAGACTGGCCAAAAGATTTTAGTTTCTTTATTCTTCACAACCTATGATGTTTGGTGGTCTTGTATTGCCTCTTTGCCGCCCAAAAGTAGGATTCTTCAACCCTCCAAACAAAATTGTGGGCCCCTGACCTGGGACTGCTCACTTTGGGAGGGGGGGGTCGGATGACAGTGTTTGGGCTGCAGCATCTGTCCAAATCTTTACGTGCATGACCAGAAACTTCTTCTTGGGAGAGAGGAGTGTGCTGGGCTGAGGGGAAAACAGCACAAATATTTTGAACATTTTATTTCTCTTGGGGCAGAAATTAAAAGTGCACAAGGACGACAGTCGGGATTTTCTTTTCCCTTATTTAGAATATGAATGGGAAAGCCATTCCTTAAGATTTTATGGGGAAGAACAGATGAATATGATTTTTTAAGAGGTCCTTTTGACACAGAAACTTGAATCAGTATTATTGCCAAATAAAAATAAATAAAAAGAAAATCTGAAACCAAAGATCAAAGGATCTTTAGATACTGTATAAATCTCCTTCCTTTTAGGGAGTTCCTTGGAGGAGAATACAGACCGTGAACATTGCTTAATGGTAAAGGGTGTTAAGGCCACGTTCTTCCCACAAGAAGGAAAACTCAATATCTCAGATTTCATGGGGCAAGTATTTCCATAGACCTCCCCAAATAGTTTTGAAATATTTCATGTAAATTGACTTTTCATATATCCATTAATTTAAGAATATACTATAGAAGCTCACTCTTGAAAGCAATTTAAGTATAAAATCCTTTGCAATATGGAGTCCTTTGATGAACTGAATGATTATCTAGGAATTTGTTTTATTTTGGGGTGTCTTTATGCAGATTTACTTGTATTAAGTAAATATTCATATATATGTAAAAATATGGATACATAGCGTTGTTGAAGCTGCTAGGGAATTTAGTGGCTATCTAATTCAACTGAAATGAGCTCAGGTAATGCAAGTGTTTTAGAAATTGTAAAATGCTGTGAAATGCATTATTATTGCCCAGACTTTTATGATATTTTGTACCAAGGATAAGAGCAGAATTTCTGTCTCCTTGTTCTCAACCCAGTGTTGCAAGTTGCCTCCTAAAATTTATAAGAAGGGATATTGTTGCTTTATTTGTTGTTTTAGATTTGTTTCCTTAAAATAGGATTACATCTCCAAGACACAGCTGTAGCCTCGGGAGTTCCTTCTAGTTGCAGTGACCATGATTCAAATGGCTTCTTACAAATTAATAGTAGCAGTGCCCTAACTAGTGACCAAAGCCTGTAACCGAGTGCCCTTTTGAGGAGTGAACAATTCCAAACAGGAGTTGGAATTAAAAAAAGAAAAAAATATTTTTATAGCTATATAGGTTTTCTCCATCAAAATTAAAGTCCAGTTAAAATAACAGCACAGAAATTTTTACTTCCTATAAGTGACAAAAGGAGCATTATTTTAAAAATATATATTAAAATAAGTTGATACCTTTTCCTAATCTCCATTTGTCAATCTCTGCTTGACTGGCTCAATGGTGTTTGTTTCTGGGCTAATTAGAACTCACTTAGAATCTTCTCTTGACCCAAAGTCATGTAGGCCCTTACACTCTTTATGGCTTGTTAACTTGCTGGAACTAATGAGAGTTCTACTTGAATTGAGTGGTTTTTCAAACCCTTTGCTGTCATTACTCACCTGAGAAACATACTCTTTGTCATAGTCCATTAGTATTAGTATCATAGTGATTTTTTAGGAGGGGACATATTTCCTCAGGGTTTGCAGATCATAATTTAGGTGAGGGAGCAGGCTGGCATTGACAAGTGTGAGGTATCTAAGAGGCCCAGGGCTTATTTTGGTAGTCACCCCCACCTGGAGAGTCACCGCTTTTATCAGTTTACAAACTCCTGACTCCAGGCTTCCAAAAGTGTGACTCTTCTGGGCACCTTCTGTTCCAACCAAACGGGTATGCCTATAAAACACCCATGGTACTTTACCTTCAGTTGCAATAGATGTGATTTCTTGCTACTATAACAACTTCTTTCTCCTCCATAACCTCTGAATGCATCCATGCATAGTAAATACTACTTTTTCAAGAAACTATGCATTATTTTCCTTAGAACTTTTAAGTATACTTTGACCTTAACAGTATAAACTACCAGCTTCATAGTAGCAATACATGCATAGGTGGTTGCTATGGAACCGTGGGGCTATGGTGGGAAGCAGAACTGGCAGGTCTTGGCATTTTAGTAATTGTGAAGAGTAGAGAGAACGAGCCTGAAAAGAGTACTCAGAGCTTTTGTGCATGTGTGAACGGCTGGGGATGCCGTCAGTAGAGAGAGAGGATGCAGGGGAAGGAATAGATTTAAGAGGGAGGATAATACATTCCCTCAGACATACACTAAATTTCATGTGCAGATGCCTGAGTGGTAACAGGAAATGTGGACCAGAAGTTTGGGAGGGAAGCCAGTTGGGAATCTGGACTTAGATTTGGTAATCCTCTGAAGAGTTGCCTGAGGAATCCTTGGGGACTGAACTAGGGTTAGAGCCAACAGGAGAGCCTTCACACATGGCTACAAGGAGACGGTAGGATGCAGCATCTTGGAGGAAATTCTAATTTAAGTGGCAGGAAAAGAAACCAGAGAAGGAGCAATCATGAAACTAGGACATGAGCTAGGACAGCAGAAGGCAAGAAAAGAGCAACACCAAGATGGTGGAGGTCGTTAACAGTAAATGTTCCAAGGAGGCCAAGAAGGATGGTCATTTAGAAATGCCCAAGGATGAACTACCTACTCCCTGGAAGCTGCTACAAGTCAAATGCAAAATCTAATGCTTGTCTGGTCTTACAATTTCAGACATCTACATTGGATCCTTATGGAAACCCTTGTAGAGATCAGTGTCTTTAAGGATCCCTATATCTTTGTTAAAATTAAAACCAGTTACCCTCAGATGAGACAGGAGCACTTCTAGGGTGGCAACCAAATTGTCTCTGGTCACTCTCTGGTTAGAATACTAAGTGTTCTAAATTAATAAGCTCCTATAATAGGTTAATTCCAATATAATCGGTCAATTTGTACAGTTCAATCCATTCGGGAAAATAGAATAGACTATAATCTCTAAGATATCAACTGTCATTTCCTAAAGGGGTACAGTTTTACAAAAACACAGAACAGGACAATAGATAATTTTTAAAAATATGTAGAGGATTATGTGTAATTCTTACAGTGGGTTTCATTCTGGAGGTAAGAACTGAGGATCATATTTAAGACAGGCAAGAGTAGGTCATCAGAGCACTTTGGATTCCTTTCAACTTCAGGATACTGAAAGCAGCATCCGGAGATTTTGATATTTATTTTCGGGTGTTGATGTTAGGAACAAATTTCTTTAAAGTCATTAGTAAATAGAATGATCAACTACTCTGGTTTACCCAGGACTTCCAGTGGTAACACCTAGGCAGTCTATGGAAAACAAGGATGGGTTGGTCAGCCCACTAAGAAATCACTTTTAAAGTTCCTACCAACCCCATGTTCTATGGTTTGCATTGCTACAAATTTGCTGAGAATTCATGGATTTTTTCTTGCTTTAAATACATAAACTGTTATTTTACCTAGTTTTATCCCCTCAGGAAATTTGTCTCATGGAATTAACATTCTTTGAAGAGACACAGGCATTTCTTATGGGCGAAGGGGACCTGAATGATTGCATATGCATTTTGCCCTCCTGGCTGGGGTTGAGGAAGTAGAGCCAAGTAAGGAACAGCTGTCCATGGGGCCTGAATATAGAGCAGGGCTTTTTTCACTTGCTTTAATTGAATTACATCTTTTTTCTCTTTACTTCATGGTCTGTTTTTCCATGCAGATATTCTTGGAACGTAGAATTAAATAATTCATGATTTCCCAAGTATTGGTTTAGTAGGTATAGCTGCCATTTCTTGAGTTGATTATATACTGTCTTGAGGTTGCTTTTGGAGTTTCTTCATATGCAGAGCTTTACAGATCAAAGAAGTGTGTCCAGCGAGGAGGCGATTAAGGGCAAAGCCCAGCCAGCAGGGGCAGAAGGAGCATAGGGAGCTTGCTGTCAACTCCTGAGTCACCACGCTTTCATGCAACCCAGGAGTTCTTAACTTTTCATGTGCTCTAGGTCTGACTGGCAGTCTGGTGAAGACTAGATCCATTCTCATAATAATATTTTTCATGCATAAGATAAAATAGGATTATAGGGGCGCTTGGGTGGCTCAGTTGGTTAAGCGTCTGCCTTTGGCTCAGGTCATGATCTCAGGGTCCTGGGATCGAGCCCCAAGTCAGGCTCCCTGCTCAGCGGGGAGTCTGCTTCTCCCTCTGCCTCTACCCCTGCCCCCTGCTTGTGCTTGCTCATGGTCTCTCTCTCTCTCAAATAAATAAAATCTTTTAAAAAAATAGGATTATATATATGTTATATTAATGCAACTATCAAAATATTAAATAATAAAATTTGTGATATATATGCTTTATTAGAGCACTAAATGATAATATCTAGTGCTGATTCTAATTACTATCATAATTTAAATGTTGTTGTAGCTATTCTTCCAAAAGTATTGCCACATATTCCTTCTCTCCCTGTAATTGTGTGCTGTTCCTCCTCTGGAGAAGTCGGGGCTCACTCCTCTCCCTTTGAATCTGAGCTGACCAATAGAATGCAGTAGAAGTGATGTTCTGGGACTACCAGGCGGTAGGTCACAAGAACCCTTATATAAGAAGACCTTTTTGTCTGAATGTCTCACTTGCCGTTGGGATGCTCCCATTTCAATCCCTTGGGCTCAGGCTACAGGAATCCCAAATCATGTGGAGAGGCCATGTCTTTCACACTGATTGTTGGCCCCAGATGCACGCTAGCTTGTAGGCAACACCAATTTCTAGCCATGTCAGTGATCTCTCTTGGACATCCAGGCCAATTGAGCCCAATAATGGGGTCTTGCTGACAACTCTGAGAGATTTTTTTTTTTCCTTTATCTGAAAACACATTAAAAATCTCCTGTTTTGTCCTTGGGCCAGTATTACTCAGGATTTCTTGTAGGGTTAAATAAGGTTCTGTCCTTTAGAATTCCACATGGGCCCTAGAGGAGTTAATGGTCTCCATGCTATCCAAGAGAGCAAAAAGTGACAAAAAACTTCCCCTGTAAGTGAACATTGGATCTTTTTTCCCCAAAATTGATTTACACGTATTCCATTATGCCATTTGCACACTGTGCCTGATATTAAAGCAGAGTTCAGGAATCATGACTATATTGAACAACTATTTACTGGGTACATGTTTTATTATGTGCCAGGCACTTGGCCTTATGATGGGGATAAAATGGTGAGTAAAACAGTTTCAATACCTAGGTGGAACTTACTGCTTAGTATGAGAGACAGAAATGTAATCACACATACAATTATAAACTGATAAAATTAAGAATTGTGCCATAGGAAATATTTAGAGAGTTCTGAAAGCATATACCATGAGGGCCTGGACTGGAAAGGAAGTGAATCCAACTAGGTGAACAATATTGTAAGGCTAAAAACAACCATTTGTATATTAGTGCTAATAATAAATGTATCCAGAATTTCTCAAATTGTTTCCTATGAAACTGGCTCTTTTATAAATATCACATGGGAGAAAGATAACAAAGTCAAATGAGCTTGGAAAATTTTGGACTAAACACAGAAAAATAACTTCTTTGCATCTGGTCTCTTCAAAGCCTTTTGTATAGGAATACGGATTGTGTAATTTCCAGAGGGGATATAGTATGTGCTGTTTCTCAAAGATGTTTAACCATGTAATCCTTTTATTCACAGAGCAGCTCATGATGCCAGAGTTTTAGGGAAACACTCTTGAGTACAAAGTAATCTCACACTTAATCTAATCCTTGCAAGGGCTCCATGGGGTTGGGTATTCATTTGTATTAGGTAAGATTAGGTCTTCTGTGAATAACAAAGACCTGAGATAGAAGTTTATGTCTCCTTAATAATAGCAGTCTGTTCCACAGGGTCAGGGATTTGGACTACATTTATCTTCTTGCTTCACCACGTGTTGCTTCCATTCCCAAAGTCACTCTGTGGTCCGGTATGGTTGCTGGAGCTCCAGCCATTGCAACTGCATTCTAAGCAGCAGGACGTATAAAAGGATTCTTCCTACAAGTCACACATGACACCTCTTCTTACATCTTATCGGCCAGACCTTACTGAGTGGCCATAACTAGCTGGAAAGGAGGCTGGGAAATGTGATCTTTTGACTAGGTAACAATATATTCAGCTAAAAATTGGAGTTTTGTTACAAGGAAGGAGAGGGAAAATACTAGGAGGCAGCTAGTGGTCTCATTTTACAGCTGAGAAAAATGGGCCCCAAAAGGGGTGCCAAAAAATGCTCAGGGATGGTAGAGACAGCACAGCTTCAAATCCAAGCCTCCAGATTCCTTGGGTCTCTCTAGTTCATTACACTATCCCTATTTACACATTTGGGAGGGATCAGAATAGAGCCTTTGAAAGGATGTGATATAAACAGATAACGGGTCTAAACCTGATGATCCAAACAGATAACACCATTGTCAAGTATATTTTTAAGGGAAAGGTAGGAATATATATTAGAGGTATATCCCTGTATTTGGAAATTAGCAGCACCTGATTAACAGAATCTGTAAGTGAGGTGTGACTGCCTTTCGCTGTGGATGTATTAAGACCAGGATTCTGTTCGTCAGGCTGCTGTGTACGCCAGGCCCGCTCTGCCGCAAACGGCTTGTCCTCGCTTTTCTTCATTTGTAACATCAGTGATGCCCTGGATCCTGTATGAAGCCATCTGTTTGTCTCTCTTTATTTACATGATAACATCACCTGATGGCAATTTAGTGTCTGGATAAAAAACATTGCTCTTACCTAGATTGAGCTGGGTTTTTGTCTGGTTTAACGACAGCGGGCTCATCCCTCTGACTGCATTTCTCAGGCAGTGATAGTGGGTGGAGAGATGGTGTCCATCAGGCCCGCATGGAGGGTTTGCACAAAGGTGGTGAACTCACTGCGCTGTGTCAGGACTGGCTGGGCTGTGCTCAGCAGTGTGAATGGCAGCCTCACCCTGCTGTCTTGCAGGACGTTGTTGGTACCAACGAGAACTTGTCGTCTCCGTGCTCCCAGTGTCCGGGACAGCCCAGAACAGGGTGGATGCTCTTCGCATCTTCTTTAAAGAAGTGGATGAGTGAGTGAGTGAGTGAAGAGTGAATCGGGTAGAACTCTGATTAAATCCCGGGCCCTTGCTTCCATCCATATTGATGGCGCAACTGCTGGATCTGGGATAGATCAGCAGGAACAGTCGCTTGTTGGCGAACGCCTTGGGTGGTTGCCCTGGGGACACGGCTCTAGTTCTGAATCAGAGTGTGGACACTAACAAGCCAGATCCTTTCCTCTCCCTTCAGCCCATCACAGGGCAGGGGGCAGGGTGTGGAAGTGCTTTCTTCTTGAGAGACCTAGGGAACGAGGGTCTAGAACAGAGCCTCCTCTCACAGATGCAGGTATTTATCATTCCAATCTTCACCCCTGTGGCGGTTTTTCTTTCGAAAACCCTGGGGAAAAGGGAAGTGGGCAGGATCCTGGGAGTAGGAATCAAGCTCAGCTACCTCTGGCAAAGAAATACAGACACGTTCCTCTGACGTAGAGCGGGTTCCAGAGCGCTGACTCCTAGATCCTCCTGAGGGACAACTGGAAAATTAGCCCCTAGAAATACGGATTTGTCTCTGAGATTCTAGAGTTCTGGTAATACGGGAGCAGAGGCTTTCCTGGAAGTCCATGACTCCCCCCTCACTTCTCAGGTGAAATACCCTGCCTCGAGTACTCTGACTTTATCCAGGTTGCTTTTCTTGTGCTATAAGGGGGATCGAGCGCTTGCTTCTTAATTTGGGCTAGCTTCAAGCCTGATAATGAGAGAGGGATGTCAAGCTGTGATCTCTTGCCTCAATCTTTTATGTCATCACCATCTTTGATTACTCTCCTTGTCTGTGTTTTCCTTCATTTAGTTGATTTGCTTTCATGAACGGCATATTGACATCTATCTACATGCATATATATGAGTGTAGGGGAGGTGAGTCTAGGCATTTGTTAGCTGTCTAGTGGAGTGGCTTCCAAAAATGGGGCATGAAAGATAATCCATGGAAAAGCAGATAAAAAAAATCCTAAAAGCTTTATTTTAATTTGTTTTTTATCCCATCCCTTGGAAATTTTACCTTTGTATATGTTTGATGATGTAGATAATATGTATTATATTATAAATTTATCATTAAATTTAGAAGTAAATAAATATTGAGAATAGATGATTAACATTTTATTCATCTAGAGAAGGAATATTTGACATTTATTTGAATTTTAATACCACAGTAGTGTTTAATAACTATAGTAAGAATCCCTTTTAAAAGTACTTACTAGTAAAATATGGGATGTATACGATACACATCATTCTATATGTATATGATTTTACAGAAGCTTTTAAAACTAGGTGATAGAATGTAAAATTAGAAATTTGACTTCAAGAAGCTTAAACATAAGTTAAACTATGGAAATCGGGAAAACTGAAATGGTCAAAAGCAGCAAGTCATTTTCCTAAGGCCTTGGTCTTTTTTTTTTTTTAAGATTTTATTTATTCATGAGAGAGAGAGAGAGAGGAGGAGTAGAGGGAGAGGGACAGGCAGACTCTGTGCTGAGCTCGGAGCAGACTTGGGGCTCGATCCCACGACCCTGAGATCAGGACTTAAACCGCAATCAAGAGTTGGAGGCTTTACTGACTGAGCCACCCTGGCGCCCAAAGGCCTTGGTCTTTTGTATTGATTTTGTATATTATTTCAGGAGCTTCCCAGTGCTTTCAAGGTAAATCTCAAACTCACTTGTTTGGACTACGGAGCCCGCTGTGATCTGGCCTCATCACCCACCACGTCCCTGTTTGCCTTGCCCAATCACACCCATCTGCTTACTGCTCTTGGGTGGAATCAGCTTCTTCTCCTTTCCCTTCTGGTGTGCCTCGCTTTCCCCACCTCTCCTCCCGGCTCTCCTCCCCTTTCCACCCTAACGCTCCCTTCTGGTTACTCCTTTTTGTCCTTTAACACTAGACTTAGTGTCACCTCTTTCAAAAAGTATCCCTAAATCCCATTTGAATTAATTCTCCTTCCCTGTGTTCCTACAACACCTGGGGCGTATTTCTATCACGTGCCTGTATTCTGAAATTATGATTTACTTTTATGTCACCTTGAGGACAGAGGCCACACCTCATTTGACTTTTTATATCTCCAGGGGAAAGCACAGGATTTGGCATGTAGCTGATACTAGGGAATGTGAGAGTGAGTAACTGAAAGAGTCAGTTCCTGCTCAAGGACTTCTAGGGACTTGGGAAGCTGATGGGAGAGATATCACTGTCATGCTGAGAATCTTGTCAAACAAGGGATAGGTGGAGGGTGGTGGGTCCCTAAGAACCTTAGCAGTTGACTGGGAGGTGTTGACCATGTTGGGGAGCCCTGGTGGTCTGCCATGGAACCCAGTCTGGGAACAATTCAACACCAGAATTTATTTAGAACCCTTGAGCCTGAAACTTGCTCTTTGTGAGATGCACTTCCCACAGGTATGAAGATACTCTATGCAAGAGAACTCGGGCTCATTCCTTTGCTTAATGGAGTTCTCTGAACTCTACTATTCCCAGTAGGTGCCTCCCATTTCCCTTCTCCCCTGGTGAGCTGGTGGCCTCTCATTCAAGCTACTCCTCCACACAGCTTGTCTCCTCCTTCCTTCCCGCACCTTCCACCTGAATGGTTGATGGGCCCCCTGTGGATCAGCACCTGAGGAATGGAGGGGCCTGGTGTGGCTTGCCAATCAGGAGTTTAGAGCACTCTGTGGATTTACTGCCTTCCCAGCCTGCAGGCCTCCCGTGGCTTAGCATCTAGGCGGTTGACACACCTCCTGTGGTTTTAGCTAGCGAGCAGCTTGAGGATCTTCTGTTTGCTGAGAAATAGTTTCAGAGGTTACCTTTTCTCATTTGCATAGTGTGCATGCACCTGTTTTTGTTTGTTTTCTTTTCTGGTGAAACTACAAAAGGAAGAGTGTAGATGGGAAAACACTGGTGCCTGCTTAGAGCCATGACATTGGCTACTGCAAAGGGACCCAAGTTTGGCTATTTGTCCAAAAGTTAAAGTCTATATCATAGTACTGGTGAGGGAGTCATTTGTAACTGAGGGGATTTACAGAGGTATCGTAAGTCTTTTATGATCCTCGTGTTTGTACCTGGTGTGTATTTAATGGTATCTTATGGGTCTGAATGAATTAAAGTGGCTTCTAACACTGCTTAAATTATCTTATTCATCTGGAAGCACCACTTGAGATGAGGCAGAGCAAGCTGGCCCCGTAGTTCAAGTAGGAGGGGAAGGAAATAGTTAAAAGGATTTTAGGGCGCCTGGGTGGCTCAGTTGGTTAAGCGACTGCCTTCGGCTCAGGTCATGATCCTGGAGTCCCGGGATCGAGTCCCACATCGGGCTCCCTGCTCGACAGGGAGTCTGCTTCTCCCTCTGACCCTCTCATGCTCTCTCTGTCTCATTCTCTCTCTCAAATAAATAAATAAAATCTTTAAAAATAAAAAAAATAAAAAATAAAAAAAAAAGGATTTTAAACTGCTAAAAAGGGCTTTTCCATTTTTCTGGGAAAGCGGCAGTTTGTACGGAAATCACAGCTTTTATACATTAAGTACAGTTATGAGTCTCTTCCCCAAAGCTGTGCGAGAAGTGTGCATTTTTCTCCCCTGAGGGAAGAGCAGAACTAGGACCAAAGGTGCGTGTCTCTTCATGCCAAGGTTTTTCAGGTGACAAAAAGAAGGGAGAGATGGGTTGGTATTCCGAAAATGGAAGATTCATTGATAACAGCTCTGCTACACCAGGCTGAGTTCAAGCCTCACTCTGGGAGGAAAACTTTCACCACAATTTTTATAAACTCTTCTGTTTTACTATCTTCTCTTTTCCCGTCTAATTCCACCATCTCCCATCACGGGCAGAAGCAAATCACATCATGTTAATAAGGGGCATGCCAGAATATTGGTGCCAAGTGCTGAACATGCCCTTCAAGATCTCACGTTATTTGAATAACAGTGGTCTGTTTAAACCAGAAAGCCATAAACAATTATCAGCAAGAAATGATGTAGAAAATAGCAGAGGTATTTAAATTTAATTTTTTGAGCCAAAAAAGGGCATAAATTATGTCAATATAAGGCCATAGGAAGATATGACACATTGAGGATATTCAGGTTCAGGATATTCAGACGGAGCCTGACAGATAGTAAAGTGCTCTGTTCATTAATAATTTTGAAAAGCTATACATTATATAAGTAAAAACCATGTTAGAAAGGATAATATAATCCCAATTGAGAATAGCAGATATCCAAGAGGGGGCAACATGAAGGGGTTGAAGAATTCTTTGATATTTTGCTTTGTGTATCTCTATATTATTTTGGACAAGAAAGATTTTTCATATATTATTTAAGCTTTTTATAAAAGAATAAAATTACAGAAGCCAAACTAACTGTAACTAACTAACTAACTTATACTATGTCCAGTAGTGTATGAAATTGGGTGTATAAGGCAAGAAAGCAAAGTATTACTCCTTTATTTGGGTGCAAAGCACCATGAAGGAAAATATGGATAAGGCAGCAGGAATAAGACAGATCTGGGTTTGATCCTGACTCAGTCCTTTCTGGTTGTGTAATCGAGGGAATGTTACTCTAAGCCAGGGCTTTCAGAAGTGTGGTCCATGGACACCTTGCTTTATTACTAATTGCAGAGTTCACTCAAAATGCAGATCAAATGCAGATCACTATTATTTTAAAACCATCTCCGGTGATTCCCATGCAGGCTCAGGTTTAAGAACTTCTGCTCTCCGTCTTGGCTTCCTTGTGTGTAAAGTGTGGTGCTGATGTCACAGCATCTTGAGGAAGCTTCAGTGATATTTATATTAATGCAATGCCTGGCACATTTAAAAAACTGAACTTCCATTATTATCTTGTTATTTTAATGACCCGTTATTACTAGTAATACTATTATTAATACCATACTGTAATTACTGTTACTATTATTAAATCACTGCTACAAATCTTTCTTGTCCATCATAAGCATTTAAGATGAATACACTTTGTAACCTTCATAACCACCTTATGAGGCACTATTACTATCCTTCTTTATCAGTCAAGCAAGCTGAGACTTAAAGACCGTAAAGTTCATTGGTAGAGGGACAATATTTGGACCCAGAAGTCTGACTGGAACTCTTACATGCCATGCTAAGGATTCCTTCATTTCAGCATGAAACTATGTTCTAAGTATTCATATGTGACTTTTAAAAAATTTAACAATATATCTTGGTGATATTATCATATCAGCAAAGAGAAAGCTATCCTATCCTTTCTGTATGACTGTATAATATTCCAGAGTAGGAATGTAACATGATTTATTGAATTACTATCTTACTGATAAACACTGAAGATTTTTATTTTTCTCAGTTTTTTTTTTTTGCTTTTACAAAAAATATCCCTTATTGTATAAGTGGGAGAATTTCCTCACCCAGTTAATACCCAAAGTGGAGTCCATAGCCTACCTATATCTGAAATTACTAGGCTGCTTCTTAAAAAAATGCAAAACATGCCTTAAAGAAACATAAAATCACCATACTATAAACTCTTCCAAAGACCAGAAGAAAAAAAAAAAAAAAAGATGGAAGGCCTCCCAATTCATTCTCAAGGCGATAGAATTAATTCTAGATTTAGACAAAGATAGTACAATGAAAGAGAATTAGAGGCTAATCTAATTGACACTGATGAGAATCTTAGCAAACCAAATGTGCCCATGCTTTAGAAGACTCATAAATGATTAAATAGGGCTTAATCCTAGGAATGCAAGGATGGTTCTACTTCAGGAAAAAAAAATCTATTAGCATAATTCATTAAGGCAAAATGAGAACTTTCTCTCTTCCTTCCCCAAGACTGCACTTTGATTCTTTTTTATAATAATGAGGCACAATTTTCACTATATGGAGAACCAGAGAATCGTAAGAACTTTACTTTCCCTCTCCCCACCTTATCAAATACAATGATGGTCTCCATCTACACTGTTCTGTTCCTCTACCCAAGTATGGGTTTCTTAAATACCCAGACTGTCCAAGGATCCAGAGCCCACAGGGTCTTGGGAGTTGAAGATGGAATTGTTGTCTATTGTAGGGAGCTAAGTATGAGTGAGCAGAGAAAACTATTTTAGGGGCAGAGAGAAGGATGGGATAGTAAGCGCTGAAGGAGGAATGCACAAATTGAAGACAGAAATTACAAGTTTTAATGGTACCCCATCATAAGTCTCTCAGCATATTTGGGACACTGAGGGGAAAACATCTCCAAGTTATTTCACATAAGATTTAGGGCAAATAAATATAAAATCTAAGCAAGACTTTTGAAGGTATTCCATGTCTTTTTTTTTTTTTTTTTAATATGCAGGCTCCCTCTTGAATGTGGCACAGAGCTATTTGTATGCCTTGACTAAGGACAAAAGCTAATAATCACAGTGTGCCAAACTTGCTTCCCACCTGAAGGAAAGATGATTACGTGGTGGTATCAAGAGGATTTTCCTCAAAGCCTACTCAATCTGTAGAAGAGAAAGTATTTGATCAATTTCAATAACTGCTAAACAACCAAAATTGTCAGGTTAGAAATAGAAGGAATTTTCCTTAACTTGATATAAAATACTTAGAAGAAATCCACAGGAAACATCATAAATAACCATGAAAGATTAATTGCATCCAACTAGAGTCAAGAGCAAAACATGAATGTCTACCATCATTTTTACCACTGGTGGTGCAAGACAATGCAGTAGAATAAGAAAAAAATATAACAAAGGTCATAACTGTTAGAAAGAAGGAGGAAAATAATTATTGGTAAGCCTGCATCATTTTTTTTCCTACAAAAATACAATAGATTTGAGTGAAATACTATTAAATAAGAGAGGTCAGTAAAATGACTGGAAATAACACCAACATACAATGAGCAATAGCATTTCTAATTTAAAAAGGTAATAGGCAAAACATTCTACTTTTGATTTTAAAAAATCATAAAATACTTAGATATAAACATAACAAGGCATTCATATATCATATGAAAAAAAAAAACAACCCTTAAAACTTTGGTAAGTAGAACGACATACCAGTACAGGAAAATACTATTGCAGAGATTCCCTTTTACATGAATCTAGAAATTCAAGTGTTCCAGTTAGAATTGCAGCTAGTTTTTAAAAAAATAGAATGGGAGAAGGTGATTATAACATTTTTAGGAAGAAGCAAATAGGCAACAATAGGCAAGAGTTTTTTTTAAGAGGAGGTTAATTTGTGGAGGCTTATTCTAGATAAAGTTCAGCAATCAGAGTGGTGTGGTATTGACATAAGAATAGAAAAACTGGAAGTGAACGAAACAAAATAAAGTCCAAAAACAGATCCATGGATATAGGAGAATTTACTGGATGGTTAGGATGGCTTTTCAAAACTGTGGGGAAAGACTAAATTTCAGTAAACAATGTTGGAAAAATTATCTACCCATATGTTAAAAAAATTCTTGTTCTATTGTCAAGCTCTATCATGCAGGCTATACTAAAAAGCCCTATATTAAACATAAAGGGATTGAAAAGAAATATCAGAGACTATTTTTTTTTTCTTGCTTATATTCTGTGGAAGGCCTTCCTGAATAAGACAGAATCTAGAAACAGGAAAAGAAAAGATGGAAAAAATTTGGTTACATAAAAATTAAAAACTTCCCTATGATCAAAGAAATTGTAAGCAAAGCTAAAATTCAAGCCATGAGGACAAACTATTTGCAATACACAGTACATGACAATACATATTATTACAATATACAAAGAAATCCTATAATTTTTTTCTGAAAGAAGAAAAACACTAATGATGGTCACAGAGAAATGAGCAAAATGGCCAAAAAACATAAAAAAAATTCTGAACCTCACTATTAATCAGGAGAATGTTAATTTAAAAAAGTTAGATATTGGGTGGCTCAGTTGGTTAAGCATCTGCGTTTGGCTCAGGTCATGATCTCAGGATCCTGGGATCAAGCCCTGCATTGGGCTCCCTGCTCGCAGGGAACCTGCTTCTCCCTCTCCTCCCTGCTCGTGCTCTCTCTCTCTCAAATAAATAAATAAAACCTTAAAAAAAAAAGAATAAAGAAGATGTGGTATATATATACAATGGAATATAATGCAGCCATCAAAAAATGAAATCTTGCCATTTGCAACAATGTGGATGGAACTAGAGGGTATTATGTTAAGCGAAATAAGTCAATCGGAGAAAGACAATTATCATATGATCTAACTGATATGTGGAATTTGAGAAACAAGGCAGAGGATCATAGAGGAAAGGAGGGGAAAAATGAAAGAAGACGAAATCAGAGAGGGAAGCAAACCATAAGAGACTCTTAATCTCAGGAAACAAACTGAGGGTTGTTGGAGTGGAGGGGGGTGGGAGGATGGGGTGGCTGGGTGATAGACATTGGGGAGGGTATGTGCTATGGTGAGCGCTGTGAATTGTGTAAGACTGATGAATCACAGACCTGTACCCCTGAAACAAATAATACATTATATGTTAATAAAAAGAAAAAAAAAGTTAGATATCCTTTTTTGGCTCCCAGATTAACACAGATTACTGAGATTATAAAAGTTAGCACTTAATTGAGTACTTGCTGTTTGCTATATATGTGCTCAATACATTGACATTCTTATCCTCCTAATAACCTTATTAGATATATTGGATATGTATGATTATTATCCACACTTTATAGATGAGAGTTTAGTTGAAACTGTTACATTATTAACATTATACATTAACAGAAATCTGTAACTTGTACTTGATTCTCTGCATACTACCTTTTTTGTATCCCACATCTTCCTTTTTTCTGGATTTACTTTTTGCTTCCTGACACATATCTTCTAGTAATTCATTCATAGAACAACTGAAGAACTTTGATGATCTTGTCCATTTTTTTTTCTAGCACACAAGACTGAAATCCTTTTGGTTTTTATTTTTGTATGTAATTTGTTATAATCTTTGGAAAACTTTCAAGATTTTCTCTTACTCACTGGACTATTTTATTATGAGGATATATTTTTCTTTGACCATGGTAAATTATTTCCTTAATGGTTTTCTTCCTGATGTTTTGCTTGTATTTTCCTTTTGAAACACATAAATAGGTATTAGGACTTTAGGGTATGTTAGTATGTTTTATAAGCTTCCCCCACTCCCCCAATTTTCAATTTTTTACTCTTTTTTTGCTTTGGGTAGAATCTATGTGCTTGATTTTGCATTTCAAACTTCTAGCACTATCCATTGTTCTATTTACTCAGTCTACTGATGAAAAAATTTTGTTGATCATATAACACTGTATGTTAATTATACTTCAATAAAAATTTTTTGTATGATAATTTTTAAAAATACCATACATCTAACTGGGTTTTTTTCTCATGGATATAGTTTCTAAAATATCTCTGGAAATATGCTCAAACTAGATCCTTCTGTTTGCTCTATTTTGTATCATTTGGTATTGGTTCTGGGATTATTAAATTGATTATTGATTATTCAGTATCTCTCTTTTATGGTTCTCTGTTTATGTTTGTATTTACAATTCCTTGTTTGCCTATCCATGGGTCTTTGTTTTATTAAGTTGTCTCCAGTGACTCTGGGTGAGTAAAAATGTAATACGGAGAACTTTCTGAAGAGCAATGTAATCTCTGCAAGGTACTGGAGTTTGGTTTTGTCCAAATATTAATTTAGCAAGCAAAGACTGAAATCAGAACAAATTAAAACGTACTAATCTCCAATCCCAGTGGCAGAGTCAAAATTTTCCTGGATTCACAGATACTCAGCAATAGGAGGCATTTCACAAATAATCCAAATGTAAAAGAGGCAAAAAATGGAAATAAATGGGAAAGGAACACTATATACCATGTAAACTAAAGACACTAGAAATAGGAAGTCAAAAAAGGCAAGTCAAGTAAGAAACTGCATAGCTAACTCTTTTCCTCAAGGCCTTGGTAGCAGTGGAAAAAAATTTTAAGTCTGGCAAAGACAAGAAGAGAATTCAAGAAAAGACTCTGTCAATGTCTCTCCCTCTCCTCCCACCTCTCTCTCCTCAGACAGACACATACATACACACACATGACTACAATTTTGCCTAAGCAAATAAGAGATATAACCAGTTTATTTTTAATTTTGGTTACAATTTTTAAAATGTTTAAAAATAGTGCATTCACATTGTTCAAAATTAAAAAAAAAAAAACCCACACAAAAACTACTCATTGGAAATTCTCCCTTCATCATCTGTCTTCCATCTAGTTTCATTTCCTAAAAACAACAATGTTACTAATTCCTTGGGTATCCTTCCAGTGATATTCTACTGCATGTACAAAAAAATTTTAAATTACACATGTATACATATATCTTTCCTTAACCATTTCCCTTACATAAATGATAACATATTATAAACTGTGTTGTACCTTGCTTTAAAAGATATTATTTGAAGATTTTTCCATAGTATTACATTAAGTACCTCTTCATTTTTTAAGAGTTTTATTGAAGCATAATTCACATTCCATACAATTCATCCATTTAAAGGGTACAATCCAGTGACTTTTAGTATATTTATAGAGTTGTGCAATCATCACTGTAATCAGTTTTAGAACGTTTTCATTACCAGTAAAACAAAACAAAACAAAACCCCATACCCCTTAGCAATCACTCCCTAATCCCTCTATCCCTCCCAGCCCCAAGCAACCACCAATTTACTTTCTGTCTCTATAGATTTGCCTATTCTAGAATTTGATATACATGAAATTATACAGTGGCTTTTTACACTTTGTATAATGTTTTCAAGGTTCATCCATGTTGTAGTATGGAACCAGTCTCTTTTTGAGAATGGACGGATGGCTAAAAAGACCCCATATATAAAATATATGTTTGGTTTGATATGTGGATGTATACATACATACATTAATCACATTAATAATTTCATGTATTCATATAGCAGTCACTCATCTTTATGTATTAATTCTCATCAATTACTTTAAAAAGAATCCCCTTCAGATGTTAAGGTAACACAGTTTCTTAGGGAGATACTAAGCCCAACACCCTGGTATATAGATTTATTTCACACAAAGAGTTTTGTAGTAGAGGTCATCCCTGATTGGTTGTTGGCAGTGGAGTTGAATGTTTCTATTATCTGATTTAGAGGAAAGCTGAAGGTGTGTCCTAACTTCACCATTTTTCCAGGGTATTTAATTTTTACACTCTGTACCAACCCTCAATTTCCTCTTGAAAGGAGGTGAGTACATATAGATTGCATGCACTCCTATCTTCTCTCCTGTTCTAATGGAGAAAGTGCTTTACCTTCTGTCAAAGGTCAGTGTCACCTAGTGTCCTCTGCATCCAATGCCAGTCTTGCTTTCCAGGTGCCTCAGGTGTCTCTTTTCTCTCCCTGTTTGCAGGCTTTCCCTCCTTCAGGATACTATCTAGCAGCATACCCCCATCTTTTTATATATATATATATATATGATTTAAATAATTCCCTCTAGCCCTCATCGACTTCTAGTTATTCTCTCCTCATTCTGTCTTTGCTTCCTTGCTGATTCCTGAGAACATAAATTTGATAGTCATCAACCTAAAGACAGCATTGGGAGCCAGTGAAATCTTTTTGCTTTTTCCAAGTATCAGACCCATATGTCCAACTGTCAACTTGAAATCTCTACTGGGATAACTTAAAGGTATCTCAAACTAGAACAACCCAGAGAAAATCCTCTGTATATATCCTCTTTTGCCCCCGAGGCTGCCATTCCCAGATGGCAACTTGTCCTCCTCCAGCTTTTTCCATTCCAGGACCTGGCATCATTTTCCACTATTGATTGCTTTGAGTTGTTCTTAACACTTCAACCAATCTTGTATATTCTGTTCCTAGCTATTTGTCAAATCTGTCTGCTTTTCTTATCTCTCCTCTCACTACCCTACTCAAGGCATTATCACCTCTTGGGTGAATCACTGGAATCCCTCTTATTTCCCTCCTGCTACTCTTGCCCTCATCCACTCTACTGCAACCAAAGTGATATTTTTAATTTATGAATTGCATGTGTAATCTCCCTGCTTATAAGCCTTTCCTGGCTTAATGTCATTCTTAGGATAAAGTCTCCAATTATTACAGAGCCTCCAAAATCCTGCTTGATCTGCTTGCTCACCAACCTTTCCAGTACCACCTCTCACTGGTTTCCTCCAGATTCTATAGTCCAGGCACTCCTGCTGCTTTTCCGTCTTTTGAATGTATGGGGCTCTTTCCCGTCTCTCACTTTTCACGTATACTCTAGAGCATGTTATCCCCATAGCATCATGCATTTTCCTTCCTATCACTTAGCACAGTTTGTGCTATGTAGCTATTCGTGTGTGATTATTGTTGAATGTCAATTTTCTCTAAAATATTCTGTTTCATGAGAGTAAGGACTATGCCTCTCTGGCTCACCCAACAGCACAGAGACAGGTATATAGAGTGGATACTCAAAAATATATATTGGATATACAAAACAGGCGATAGCTAATCATTTTATGCCTGTTACGTGCCAAGCGCTGTTAATACTTTTATATGTGGCATTTCACCTAATCCTAACTATCACCTCCATGAGGTATTATTTCTCTTATTTTGCACTTGAAGAAAAGAAAATCAGAGAAGCTAAGCAATTTTTTTCAAGGAATGGCTTCCTTGGGATTCCAACTTTGGTCTATCTGAATTCCAATCTGGTGAGCACTCCATTGTACTGGATTGCTTTTGGGGCAAACAGTAACAGATGAATCAACCAGTGTATTTGTCCTATACTAATTCTTTATTAGTCAGGTATCAGTGAATGGAGCCTGGAGAGAATGAGGGCACAGTTGAGAAGTGACTGAAACTATAGAACCACTTAGACCCTGGATATGTGTGCAGTGTAGGTAGATGGGGGCATCAGTGGGGATTCTGGCCGGTAGAGAGTTATGAGCAGATGGAGGGCATTGAGTTCTCAGGGATGGATGGGCACTAGAAGGAAGAGAGAAACAGATACAGTTTTCCTTACTTTGCAACATTACCTGGGCCTTGCCATGATTATTTTGGTGGGTATCAGAAATAAATACTAAAAATGATTCAGATCTACTTCTTCCTTCCACCTGATCAATCTCATGAAAACATTCACTCCTCTATGTGGAGTGAGAGGCTTGTTTTATTTATATGTGTTTCTTTGGCATGGGTCTGTATCTGGCAAGGCAACTTGGTGATATTTGCTAAGTGAATGAATGGACGAATGAATATATTTATTGATCAATAATAATGCTTTTCTTTACATATCATTCTTCTCTTAGGAACTTCTAGGTACCCTGGATTAAAAAAGGGATTAACTCTAAAAATGGGGATTTCAGTACCTTTGCCAGGCAACATGGAGCTATTTTAGAGCATTGGGAATTTGGCAGAGATTGTAAGATCTGGATATTATTATTGAAATACTTAGCATTGTGAGTAAAAGTTCTAGGAAACTTCATGGTCTCTGGGACAGTATTTGAATTCAAGGAGAAAGGAACTTATTTTGGAACCCCCAGGCAAGAACTCTTTGCATTAAATAAATATAATTATTTATTGGAATTTATTAAAACATTCTTTTAAAAATTTTTTTTAAATTTTATTTTATTATGTTATGTTAGTCAGCATACAATACATCATTAGTTTTTGATGTAGTGATTCATTGTTTTCATATAATACCCAGTGCTCCATGCAGTACGTGCCCTCCTTAATACCCACCACCGGGCTAACCCATCCCCCCACCCCCCTCCCCTCTAAAACCCTCAGTTTGTTTCTCAGAGTCCATAGTCTCTCATGGTTCATCTTCCCCTCCGATTTCCACCCCCCTTCATTTTTCCCTTCCTTCTCCTAATGTCCTCCATGCTATTCCTTATGTTCCACAAATAAGTGAAACCATATGATAATTGACTTTCTCCGCTTGACTTATTTCACTTAGCATAATCTCCTCCAGTCCCATCCACTTTGATGTAAAAGTTGGTATTCATCCTTTCTGGTGGCTGAGTAATATTCCATTGTATATATGACCACATTTTCTTTATCCATTCATCTGTTGAAGGGCATCTCAGCTCTTTCCCCAGTTTGGCTATTGCGGACATTGCTGCTGTGAACATTGGGTTGCATATGGCCCTTCTTTTCACTGCATCTGTGTCTTTGGGGTAAATACCCAGTAGTGCAGTTGCTGGGTCATAGGGTAGCTCTATTTTTAATTTTCTGAGGCACGTCCACACTGTTTTCCAAAGTGGCTATAGAATAGAGGTTATTTACTCAATATTTATTAGTCAGGTACTATATTCTAAGTTCTCTCTTAAACATTAATTATGTATTTATGAAATAATAGATATAATTTTTAAACAAAAAGGATATAAACATCTTTCTTTAAGAAATTTAATAGTGTTTTAGGGTTTTGGGTTCCCCCCCCCCCCCCCCCCAGTTAGAAGAAGCAATTAAAGCTTGGGAAAAAACATAACTTAAAAAAAATGAAAATCTCACCCTGTTCTGGACATATTGCCTTCTCTCAGGTCAAGCAGAGACAGGAAGAGAGGATTTATTTTCAAGTAAGAAAATATTTGATGGGGGAAATAAACTCACTGAATAGAATGTTTGCTACATGGGCCTACGCCTGAATAGCCTCTTTCAGGAACAAGTCATGTATTTTATGGATATTCATTTTTTTTCTTCATGGTTGAAGTGTGAAAATATATTTGTTAACTAGCAATTGGTCTCATTATTTTTCTTAAGGAAACAAATAAAAAAAAAACATAGGAAAATAAGTTCTGTGCCTCCTTTGGCTTTGACACTAACTGTAACATGCAGAAATGTAATAATTCCATTGCCTGAGAGTTACCCATTTATGCCTTTCCACATGTATATGTATCATTCACTATAATGATTGAAGAGGGATTTTGTCCCCAAACTTACGGTTAGTATAGATTCATCAATGATCTATAGAGGTAATAAAATTATGTGGATAAAGCCAAACTATAGTTTAAATCTGACCTCAAGTTTATCAAAATGTATACTTTTCACATTTAGGTCTTCTGGGGATTACAAGGTCTAGATTTCCTTTTGAGACTCAAGACATCGGAGCAATCAGAACACCATGGACCTTGTTTCAAATGGAACACCAATGAACATGGGAATGTAGATAGCTCTCTGAGAACCTGCTGTCATTTCTTTTGGGTCTATACCCAGCAGGGCAATCACTGGATCATAGGGTAGTTTAATTCTTTGAGGAACCTTCCCACCAACAGTGCACCAGGGTACCCTTTTCTTTAATCCCTTACCAATACTTGTTATCTTTGTTTTGGGTTTTTTGTCTTTTTTTTTTTTTTTTATGAAAATCATACTAACAGGTATGAAGTGATATCTCATGGTGGTTCTGATTGCATTTTCCTGATGATTAATTAGTGAAGTTGAGTACTGTTTTATATTACTTGTTGTTTATTTGTATGTCTTCTGTAAAGAACTGTTTAGTCAGTTTCTTTGTCCATTTTTAAATTTTTTTAAATGTTTTAATTTAAAAAAATTTGTTTAAATTCTAGTTAGTTAACATACAATGTGATATTCATTTCAGGTGTACAGTCTAGTGATACAACACTTCCATACAACATCCAGTGCTCATCACAACAAGTGCACTCCTTAATCCCCATCACCTATTTCACTCATCCCCCCCAACTCACCTCCCCTCTCTGGTAACCATCAGTTTGTTCTGTAGAGTTAAGAGTCTATTTCTTGGTTTGCCTCTCTCAATTTTTTCCCCCTATGGTTGTTTTGTTTCTTAAATTCTACATATGAGATCTCACTCATTCACCTATTTTTTTTTTTAATCAAGTGATTTCTAGGGACTGAGAGGAGGAGGATATGGGGAGGTAGTAGGCAAAGCGTACAAAGTTCAGTTATGCAAGATGAATAGATCCTAGAGATCTTCTATACAGCAGAGTGCCCACAGGAAACAATACTGTTTTATATACTCAAAAATTTGCCTAGAGGGTACATCTTATTATTACACAAAATAATAATAATATAACAAATAAAAAAGGTGGGAGGAAAATTTTGGAAAGGATGGATAGATTTATGATGATGGGTACATGAATATATACCTATCTCCAAACTCATTAAGTTGTATACATGAAATGTGTACAGATTTTTGTATGCTAATTATATATCCATATTTTTTAATATTAAAGTTTTTTAAAAAAGGCAACACCAAGTTGGTCACTCTGAATTCTTTGAGGTCTAATGGAGAGATCGAGCAGCACAACACCATCTCAAGATTAAAAAAATAAAACAAAGAAAGCCTGGAATGAGAGAAGGCACAGATTCTTTTCTATTTTTATGAAAACATCAGCACCTTCTGGCATTTTCCTTTCAGAATTTGGCATTCAGAGGATTGATCTGATACAGTTAGTAATTTTACTTAAAGACCTTCGTATTAAATAGATTCAAAATATTTTTGAAGAACAGATGGTATAGACTAGAGGAAGAGATAAACATTGTATGTTAAACATTTTATTGATCAATTAAAATATCATAATTTAAAATGTTGATTCTACTCTGAGAGTTATGCATGTCTGTATGTGACTGAGAAAGACAGAGAGTGTACACGGGGAGTGGGATGGGTATTTATTATCCAAAGTTAAAGCTGCCCCTCCCCCAAGCTCCCCCCCACCTCGTCCACATGCAGGCAGGCAGATGGCTTTTTTTCAAGGTGTTAAGGAAGCTGGCTTTCAGTCTTGAATCATGTGCCTCTGGGCACTTTGAAAACTGCCTCTTCTGCCTATTTTTAAGACCAGTTTGAAAAAAAATGGGCAGAGTAGAATAAAGAAACCACCTGTGTGGATTTGGTAAAAAGTCAGGCTATAAAGTTACCAGCTCTTTGAAAAGAATTTCGTTATGGAAAGAATGCATCCTTACCTTCTAGCGCTTCTTTGTTCTGCTTTTTCTACAATAGAATGAATTGATAAACGAATACCATCATTTGTGCAAATTGGTCTACTTGACATTAATTTTCAATCACACTAACCCTTCATCTCTATGAACTATTTATGTATGAGAATTCCCATTCTATTTTAAGAGTACTTTTTTGTGGATGCACCAGCCATTCTCATAAATTGTGTAGACAGAATATTGGATAAATCGTTAGATTCACCAAAAGTTAAGCAAGACTACAAAGGAAAGAAAACACCACCCATCACTGTTCCAAATGGCATTAAAACTTACTTTTCCATTGGTTCATATATTTATGGGAAAGTATTGTGGGCAAGGCTGAATGTAGAAACAGTTGTGTTTAATTGTTAATTATGGAAGGTACAGGAAAATGACAAGCCCACAAATAGTCCTTGTATGTCCTGCTCTGCCCTTGCATGCCATCACGCTCCCTCAGAAGTCTGAGCTTTGTCCAAAGTTGGTTGTAAGCTGTGTTTCTGACAATAGCAGGGTTGTAATGGAAACTGTCTTCACCACCTAAGTTATGGGGCCTGATACAGTGATACCATACAAGCAGTGGGTCGGCCTGCCCTAAATTATGCCTGTTAATGTGACCCCATCATTATTCCCAGGATCTGTGCCCTTCGCCCTTGATCTCATTTCTACAGGATTTAGACAAGTGTCAGACCCTTGGAATGCTACACAATAGTGACCTTGATTCCCTGATTTCGCTGTGAAAAAAAAAAATGAGTTTAAATCTAGTGTTGAAATGATATGGAATGCTTTGTAACCACATTAGTTCCAATACAAAAGAATCCCTAGCCCTCTGTCAGAGACATCTGCCTTTTGATTTGGTTCAAGCTTTCTGGTCATAAGGGTAGCTAGTGCATTTATAGAAGACTAAAGCCTCTTTGTTGTTGTTGTTGTATTTGATACATGGGGAAATTCAGGTGATTCCTCTTTAGCGTTAACTTTCCAGATATTATTTTTAAGGCTTCGTCCTTATAATTGTCAAAATACAGCTCTTTAAGGGGAAAAAAAAAACAACACTGCTTGGCAAAAGATGCTAAAATAAAGATGGTGGGATGTTTAGTGCTTGATAGATGAACAAGTGGAAAGGGGGTGTAATTCAGAACCAAGAGGCGCCACCCCAAGGCTGGTCCTGAGCTCCTTTGGGGGGAAAAAGCAGTCTTTAATTACATCTGGTACTCGTTAATTCTTTTTGGAGTCTCTTCCCAGATCTGTTCCCCCATCAGCCTCCCATCAAGCAACAAATTCCAGATGGTTCCCTCCATATGCCTGTGCTCATTCTCTCAAGTAGGATAGATGGGTCACTGACAGAGTAGGATGGAACAGCCTTGGTCAAAGCAAGGCAAGATGAAAAGCAGCGGGCTACAGTTTATTTAGAGGTGGTCTATCATTCATGTTTTTAAGTGGGTTGTATAAATAACTGTTTCTGAGTGATTTTTTCCTCTGAAATGTTTTGAGTAATTTCATGGAAATGAAGCTACTCAGAGAAAGTGGCATATTGATCCCAGTTTTCCACCCCTGGAAGAGAGAAACATCCATTACAGGCTGTCATTATAGTTGAGGATTCATCAGTTTGGACCTGCAGCTGATCTGCTGTGGAGACTACATTGGAATGAATTTTTCTGCATTTGTTACTTGCAATGATGGCTGTAGTCTCTGTTGCTGTGATATGAAAATTCCTTTATGGAAATATTTATAGGGCATGTGTTTCTTTCATCTTAGCAGAATTTTGTTATTAGGCACATTGATAGACTTTCCATTTTGAAGTAGTTGGGAGTAAAGATGAGGTCAACCTATATATCGTGAAAAAATATACAGTTGGCCTTGAACAACAGGCCCCTACCCTGTGCAGTCAAAAATCTTTATCTAACTTTTGACCAAATGTAATTTGTAATAGCCTATTGTTGACCAGAAACCTTATCAATAACATAAACAGTCGATTAACACGTATTTTGTATGTTACATATATTATCTACTGCAGTCTTTCAATAAGTAAGCTGGAGAAAAGAAAATGTTTTAAAAAAAACCATAAGGAAGATAAAGGACATTTGCAGTAAGTACTGTACTGTATTTACAAAAAAAAAAAAAAATCTATGTATAAGTGGACCCATGCTGTTCAAACCCATATTGCTCAAGGGTCAACTGTATTATCATTTCAAGTATATCACATTGTACTTATTTGTTTATCCTCATCTGATGATGGGACATATGTCTTACTCATGTCTGATTTCCCACCACCCAACAAGATTTGGCACATCATGGGGAATGAAAAGAAAGAAGAAAAGGTGAATAGACAGGAAATTTCATTCTTTTTTAAAAAGATTTTATTTATTTATTTGACAGTGAGAGAGAGAGAGCGCACCAGAAGGCAGAGGGACGGGGAGAAGCAGGCTCCCCACTGAGCAGAGAGCCTGAAGCAGGGCTTGATCCCAGGACCCCAGGCTCATGACCTGAGCTGAAGGCAGATGCTTAACCGATTCAGCCACCCAGGTGCCCCCAGACAGGAAATTTCAAAGTGGAAAATGGTACCAAAAGCAATTAGAGCAATGTTTCTACTCTTGTCTTCATCCTAAACTTCCCCTTGAATAGTTATTAGATTTTACATGCGGGTGTGTGTGTGTGTGTGTGTGTGTGTGTGTGTGTGTGTGTGTATGTTCTTTGGTATTAATTCTGAGTATCTAGAGTTCAGTTTCTTCAGAAAATAAAAGTGAGAATTGCAGCTATGATCTCTGTTCTCATGGAGCTTACAATAGTTAGGCTATCTATGATTTGTGTGAAATTCGTTGGTATATTTGGAGTCGATAAGGCAATTAAAAGGACAAATTTCTTCTAAGAAGGATACGTAATAAAGACCAAAAGGAAAATTTTAGATTCTGTGTTATTGTCATATTTTACCCAATAAGTTTGTTAAAAAGAAGCCTAATATCATGCTTTTATGTGTGTGAGTACTCTATGAATGAGAGAAAACATTTTTTGAAGGAACTTAATCATTTTGTACAAGCAGGCCCAGCAGCCAAACATTGGTAGTGTGGGCCATAGACTGGAAGAGATAAAGGCCATTGGTATAGAACTCTTGTTTTTTTAAAAGGCGCTGACTTGAAATAATTTCTGTCTTGCTTTCGAAATCATATAAAACTCACGAAACACAAAATGTGTGTTAAACCTAGAACATCCTCTAGATATTTCACTCTTTTGTTTGAATGTTTTTAAAGTACCTGAGATGAAATTGAAATATATATTCATTTTTATCTGTTGAGCCTGTTTGTTCATTTTGTGTTAGTTACTAATGTGCTCTTGAATTTACGGTGTGTAGGGGAATAAACTTGGCAGATCTGGGCAACATTTATTTAACAACTCTGTCTCTGATGTCACAGTAAGCACGAGGGCCTTTTAAAAATGGACGGTTGCTTCCCCTAAGAAAGTTACAGTGGGTGAGAAAGGCATAATTACACTGAGGAAGAGCCCAGTGACAGTTATCTCCTTACATACAGTAGTTATGGATGTAATTACAATAATGTGTTTTCATGTTCTGTTATCAGAAGGTAGAGAGATTTCCATGGGGGAGGAGTGGTGGTCCAATGGGGAGAAGACTGGAAACGTCTTACGAGCAGAGCTAGAACTTGGGTTGATTCTGATGGGTCAGTGGGTGGTGCTGATGCTGTTGGCAGCTATGGTACAACCATACCTTGAGAACCATTCTTCTACTCTCCGACTGAGAGACAAGGGAGAGGAGGAAGTGTATGCTGGAGATATCTCACTTCAATTCTGCCTACATTTTACTGACTGCAACTCAGTCGTGTAGCTTTGCCTAACTACAAAGGAGGCTAGAAAAGATGGTCTAACCGTGAACCCAGGAGGAAAAGGGAACTAGTTGGTTTACAACCCTACAATCTCCGCTACAGGAGGGTGTGGCTGTCTTATAACTAGGGAAGTAGTTGGGGACTAGGAAAGACAACCTCGGAGACATTAGTTTGGAGGGCAGGTCCTTAAAAACAGCAGGGTCCGTTGTTTCCTGGAATGAGACATGAGATTATGTTAACAAAATTCCTTAAAAACTTTACATGTGTCAGTGATTACGGTACTTGAAATTCAAGCAGAAGCATTTATTTGAGATCTTTAATTTGTGTTGAATTACTACTAAGCCTCATAAAGTAACACTTAATACTTTGGCATACATGAAATATTTACTGTTTTAAATGAGAATTTTTATTCATGTATTTCCCTGTTGTTACTTTCAGACAAAAATCTATGATTCCTTTCTTCTGAAGTTATATGGAAACTTTTTGAAAGGGGAGATGAAGAACAATGGTTTTAAGTTGTCCAGTGAATTCTACAAGCATGCCAAACTAATTGACAACAGTACCAGTAATGAAAATGCCCAGCATTTCTTGAGCACACACCAGACCTTAGCTTTATGTGGTAGGAACATAAATCGGGAAATGTAAATCTCTCTCTAAATCGGGAGATTACTAGTACTATGTAAGTACTTCAGATCTATGAACTCATTTCACCCTTCACAAAAACCCTACAATTAAGCAGGTATTTTTATTATTCCCATTTCACAGATTAGGTAACTGAGGCACAGAGAGACAAAGGTGTTGGTTCACACAGTTAATAAGTAGCAGAGCTGGGATTCACGTCCAAATAATCTGACTTCAGAGGCCAAGGTCATATTTGTGGTTCTCTACCTCCCTGAAACTATGGCCAAAGTGAAGGGAAGGGACAAAGGATAGGGAACTTTTAGTGCATTTGCACTAAAGTAGGTCTGGACAGGGGAGGGGTGTGTGCACACCTGGGTGGCTCAGTCGGTTAAGGATCTGACTCTTGATTTCAACTCAGATTATGATCTCAGTGTTGTGGGATCCAGCCCCGTGTTGGGTTCTTTGCTCAGCTGGGAGTTTGCTTGAGGATTTTCTCTCTCTGCCTCTCCCTCAGCCCCTCCCCGCCCTCTAAAAAATAAAATATATAGGTTTGGGGTATAAACACTGCCTTTCGGCCATAACACTTGGTTTGTTGGGCAATGGAAGAATTTATTAATCATGTGGGTTTTTTTTCCTCCTGCCTCCTTATTAAGACCTAGTCTTTAACAAACTATTTGTTCTAGTTGCTACACCTGTGCCGGCATGGGTAGCAATGTAAGCAGCTCCTGAATCGCCTGGAGAATTCCAGAGTAAATCAGTGGAGGAGAGAAGGCAATTCTTTTTTTGGTTATGTGTCTGAGCAATTTCTTTTTCTTCTGCAGACAGGACAGTCCTTGTGGATACAAATCTTCCATTCCTCAAAGGCCTTTATGTGATGGGGACTTTAGAATTCCCTGTGGACAGAAGCAACGTTCTGAGTGTGGTGTGCATGGTCATTGCAGGCGGGGAGCTGAAAGTTGGTAAGTACAGGGCGCAAGGAATGGGAGCACAGTGGGAATTAACTCTGTTAGAAAGGCCTTGGGAAATGGTGGTGTCATCCAACAGGTTGGTTAACGGACTTTGGGGAGGGTTAAGGGAAGGGGCGAGTTTACTAGTAAAGCTTTTCCTCTGTAAGCTTTAGACACCACAGACAGAGGTGACTTTGATGGGTCAGTTTCATGGCCAGCGATGGTCATCAGACCACGTTTCTGGCCCTAGGGTTCCCATGTTACTGCTCATGGCAGGGCTCCTGGCTTCCTCTAGGCCACAGATCAATTCTGCCTCTCGTCCTTTGTCTAAGAATTTACCTATAGCTCACTCTTTCAGAAGGATTTATCCTTTGGTTAACTAACTCACGGTAAAATTTCAATTGCTATCTTAGTGCAGCTTCTTGGGAATACAGATCTGAAAGCGAAACAGGTGCTAATGCTTTACTGGGGCAAATAATTGCAGTAAAGTGGGAGTGAGGATAAAAGAGAAGTGAAAGAAGAAGGGGGGAAGCAAACAGAAGGTGGGCACAGCTGCTTAAGGAAACCTGGCTCTTTGCTTGGCTACGTGAGATGCCTCAAGAGAAGCTTTATAGAACCACCACATCTTGGGACAATAAGGGGAGCAGCTGGGGAGAAGGACAGCAGTTCACTTCGTCCACCCCAAACCCACGAACTCCTCTGTCTTTGTTATGTTTTGCAGCTCCCTGGGTAGCTAGTGGAGGGGTCAGAGGCTCAGTAGCTCCAGGAGATGGGGTTCCTCTGGCTGGGAGTGAAGCATGTTGCTGGGGCCAAGGGACAAGCAGGATGGAGTAGATCTGGGGGTCGTGTATTAATCAGGTCTGGTGCATTGGCTTACGTGAATAAAAATATGAGTTGCTATAGGTGGACTGGACTTGGGACTGTTGTAGGCAATAATGATGAAAAACATGTATTGTGCCCCCCAAGGAACTACTTTTGAGCTTAGTAAGGCAGTCTGCTTTGCCACCCCCCAAAGGAGATTAAAAGAGAATTCCCAGAAACAATAATACCTTATCCCAAAGAAATAAATCACTGATGGTAAGGAAATATTTAGGTATTGTTACCTGGTAGCATCCAAATTTTAGAATCAGTCGTGAAAGAGATTTCTAGGCCTAACTACCTGTCCAAAGTTTAAATCGTTGCGAGATAATTCCTGAAAAATTATGGTCAAGGCTCTTCTCAAATACTCCTAATGACAGAAAAGTCAAAACATTTTAAGACAACCTGTTCCTTGTTCCCATTTTTAAAAATCCTATTAGACTTCTTTTTCTTCTAAAAAAAAAAAAGAATTATTTTTCTTCTAGTAAGCCAGTCTGTCTTTCTCTAATTTGTTATTTTGGGTTCTTCTCTCTGATCCATACAGGATGGGTGTCAAATTCCCTTCCCTTTGATAGCCTTTCATTCACAATTTCTTGAATCTTCTCTTTTATTTTTTCAGATTATGCAGTTCCTATTATTTTAACTATAGTTAAATCATAGTTATTTTAATTATAGTTATTGATGTTTTAAAATAATTTTTATTTTTTCAGTCTGTTGTACAAAACTGGAAATACAGAAGAGCAAATGGGAAGTTATACAGCAGAAATGAAGTAGTCACTCATATTCCCAATTGTGAAGATAACCACAGTTAATATTTTGTACTCTTGTCTTAAAATCATTTTTTTCTGACACATGCAGGCATGTACACACATACTTACTTTAAAACACAGGATATACCGTGTGATAATTTTTTGGAGCCTGTATTAACAATGTGAGAATTTCTCCAACACATTCTATTTCCAAAATACGATTTTAATAATTTTAATATTCCATTATCTATGTGAGTATATACATACGCATCCATGTATAACAATTTAGTTAACCATTTTTCTGTTGTTGAATATCAAGGTTATTTCAGATTTCTTTTTGTCCTAGTAACTTACTATGCAATAAACATCTTAGCACTTAAATCATTATTTATATCTCTGATTATTTCCCTGGGATAGACTTTTGTAAGTAGAATTAATGGCCCTAAGGATAAGTGCAAGATTTTATTTTAACTGTGGTAAAATTCACATAACATAATTTTAATCAAGTTAAATTCGGGAGCATTTGGTACATTCACAATGTTGTGCAACAATTACCTTTGTCTAGTTCCAAAACATTTTTAAAAATTTTAATTCCAGTATAGTTAACATACAGTGTTACAGTAGTTTCAGGTGTACAATATAGTGATTCAACAATTCTATGCATTACTCAGTGTTCATCATGATAAGTGTGCTCTTAATCCCCTTCACCTGTTTTACCCATCTCCTCACCTACCTCTCCTCTGGTGACCACCAGTTTGTTCTCTATAGTTAAGAATCCATCTTTTTTGGAAAAATGTCTGTTCATGTCTTCTGCCCATTTGTTGATTGGATTATTCATTTTGGAGGTATTGAGTTTTATAAGTACTTTATATATTTTGTATACTAGCTTTTTGTCAGATATGTCATTTGCAAATATCTCCTCCCATTTAGTAGGTTGCCTTTTAGTTTTGTTGATTGTTTCCTTTGCTATGCAGAAGCTTTTTATTTTGATGTATTGTTTTGTTTCCCTTGCCACAGGAGACATATCTAGAAAAATGTTTCTATGGTCGATATCAAAGAGGTTGCTGCCTGTGCTCTCTTTTAGGATTTTTATGGTTTCAGGTCTCACATTTAGGTCCGTAATCCTTGTTGAGTTCATTTTTGTGTATGGTGTAAGAAAGGGGTCCAGTTTCATTCTTTTGCATGTTGCTGTCCAGTTTTCCCAACACCACTTGTTGAAGAGACTTTTTCTCATTGCATAATCTTTCCTGCTTTGTCAAAGATTAATTGACCATATAATAGTGGGTTTATTTCTGGGCTCTCTATTCTGTTCCATTGATCAATGTGTCTATTTTTGTTCCAGTACCATATTTTTTTGATTACTACAACTTCGTAGTATATCTTGAAACCTGGGATTGTGATACCTCCAGTTTTGTTCTTCATTTTCAAGATTGCTTTGGCTATTCAGGGTCTTTTGTGGTTATGTACAAATTTTAGGATTAATTGTTCTAGTTTTATGAAAAATGCTGTTGGTATTTTGATAAGGATTGCATTAAAGGTGGAGAGTGCTTTGGGTTATATGGACATTTTAACAATATTTGTTCTCCAAATCCATGAACATGGAATATCTTTCCATTTCTTTGTGTCATCCTCAATTTCTTTCATCATTATTTTATAGTTTTCAGAGTATAGGTCTTTCATCCCCTTGATTAAGTTTATTCCTAGGTATTTCATTATTTTTGGTGCAACTATAAATGAGAATGTTTTCTTAATTTCTCTTTCAGCTACTTCATTATTAGTGTATAGAAATACAATGGAATTCTGTATATTGATTTTGTATCCTGCTCTTTTACTGAATTCATTTATCAGTTCTAGTAGTTTTTTGGTGGAGTCTTTAGGGTTTTCTATATATAGTATCATGACATCTGCAAATAGTAAGAGTTTTACTTCTTCCTTACCAATATGGATGCCTCTTGTTTCTTTTTCTTGTCTGATTGCTGTGGCTAGGACTTCCAGTACTATGTTGAATAAAGGTGGTGAGAATGGACGTTGCTGTCTTGTTCCTGACCTCAGGGGAAGGGTTGTCAGTTTTTCATCATTGAGTATGATGCTAGCTGTGGTTTTTTTCATCTATGGCCTTTAATGTTGAGGTGTGTTCCCTCTACACCTACTTTGTTGAGGGTTTGTATCGTGAATGGATGTTGTACTTTGTCAAATGCTCTTTCTGCATCTATTGAAGTGATCATATGATGTTTATTCTTTCTCTTGTTGATGTGATGTATCACATTGATTGATTTGCAAATACTGAACCGTCCTTGCATCCCAGGAATAAATCCCAGTGGATCATGATGAATGAATTTTTTTAATGTACTGTTGGGTTCAGTTTGCTAATATTTTGTTGAGGATTTTTACATCAGTGTTCATCAGAGATGAAATGAAGTAGTCTCTTTTTCTGTAGTACCTTTATCTGATTTATCTGATTTTGTACTGGGGTAATGCTGACCTCATATAATGAATTTGGAAGCTTTCCTTTGTCTTCTATTGTTTTGGAATAGTTTGAGAAGAATAGGCATTAACTCTTTTTTAAATGTTTGGTAGTATTTGTCTGTGAAGCCATCTGCTCCTGGACTTTTGTTTGTAAGGATTTTTTTTGATAACTGGTTCAATTTCATTGCTGATAATTGATCTATTCAAATTTCGACTTCTTCTTCATTCAGTTTTGGGAGGTTATATATTTCTAGGAATTGATCCATTTCTTCTAGTGTGTCCAATTTTTGGCATATAGTAGACGTATAACTTTTCATAATATTCTCTTAGTATACTTTGTATTTCTGATAGTTGTTATTTCTCCTCTTTCATTTCTGATTTTGTTTATTTGAGTCATCTCTCTTTCACTCTCTCTCTCTTTTTTTTTTTGTTTTGTTTTGTTTTGAAGAGTCTGATTAAAGGCTTATCAATTTGTTGATCTTTTCAGAGAAACAAATCCTGGTTTAACTGATCTGTTCTATTGTTTTTTTAGTTTCTATTTTGTTTACTTCTGCTCTAATCTTTATTACTTCCTTCCTTCTACTAGTTTGGGGTTTCATTTGTTCTTCTTTTTAGCTCCTTTTAGGTGTAAGGTTAGGTTGTTTAAGATTTTTCTTGCTTCTTAAGGTAGGCCTGTATTGCTATAAACTTCCCTCCTGGACTGGCTTTCGCTGCATCACAAATATTTTGGGCCATTATGCTTTCATTTTCATTTGTCTCCATGTATTTTTTTTTTTTAATTTCCTTTTTGATTTCTCAGTTGGCCCATTTTTTCTGTAGTAGAATGTTATTTAACCTCCATGTGTTTGTGCTTTTTCCAGATTTTTTCTTGTGGTTGATTTCTAGTTTCATAGCATTATGGTTGGAAAAGATGCGTTGTATGACTTCGCTCATTTTGAACTTGTTGAAACTTGATTTGTGGCCTATTGTGTGATCTATTCTGGAGAATGTTCCATGTACACTTGAAAAGAAGGTGTATTCTGCTGTTTTAGAATGGGATGTTCTGAATATATCTGTTAGATCTAACTGGCTTAATGTGTCATTCAAAGCCACTGTTTCCTTGTTGATTTTCTGTTTGGATGATCTATCCATTGATATAAATGGGGTGTAAAATTCCCCTACTATTATTCCAGTGCTATTGATTACTTCTTTTATATTTGTTAATAAGTGCTTTATGTATTTGGGTGCTCCCATGTTGGGTGCATAAATATTTACAATTGTTATATCTTCTTGTTGGATTATTCTCTTTATGATTATGTAGTGTCCTTCTTTGTGTCTTGTTACAGTCTTTGTTTTAAAGTCTATTTTGTCTGCTTGCTACCCTGGCTTTCTTTTCACCTCCATTTGTACAATAAATATTTTTCTATCCCTTCACTTTCTTCTTTTTTTTTATTTACTTATTTGACAGAGAGAGACACAGTGAGAGAGGGAACACAAGCAGGGGGAGTGGGAGAGGGAGAAGCAGGCTTCCCACTGAGAGAGAGCCCAATGCGGGGCTAGTTCCCAGGACCCTGGGATCAAGACCTGAGCCGAAGGCAGATGCTTAACGACTGAGACACTCAGGCACCCCTATCCCTTCAATTTCAATCTGCATGTGTCTTTTTAGGTCTGAAATGAGTCTCTTGTAGGTAGCATATAAATGGGTCTTGCTTTTTTAACCATTCCATCACTCCATGTCTTTTGATTGGACCATTACTTAGTCCATTCTCATTCATAGTAATTATTGATAGGTATGTACTCATTGCCATTTTGCTACTTGTTTTATGGTTGTTTTTCTATTTCTTTTCTGTTCAGGTAAGTGCATGTTTTAAGGTCTTTGATACATGTTGTCAAATTGCTTTTCAGAAAGATTTTACAAATTTGTACTCACTTCACATATCTTAGAGTTATGAGATCCCTCACACTCTCTAACATTGCCTTTAAACACCACTTTTTTCAATTCCTCTGAGAGTATGAAGCCAGAGGGAAAGAAATTTTCCTGGGTGGACCCTGACTTACTCTGAACAGAGTAAAATGAGTATAGTGACAAACATGGGCTCTAAGTCAAATGGCTTGGGATCAAATCCAGCTTGGTTACCTACTTGCTGTTTGACCTTAAGCAAATCAACCTCTGGACACATCCACTTATTCATCAGTAAAGTATATGGCAAAATAGAAACTTCCTTGGAAGAATGTTAAAACCATTAAACATAACAGCTCTTTCTACATACTTGGCATGTAATCGGTATTTGATGAAAGTTTACCTGTCAGGGTGCTTGAAGGAAATAGATGCCATACTGAATTGGACAATTTGAGGAGATGTTAATGAAGGAAATATTCACAAAAATCCAAATGGCATGGGACTTTCCATAAGGCTAGTAACAGCAGAGCATCCTTACTACCCCTTGCTTTAAAGGAGTGAGAAAAGGAAGTCATTGCTGGAATTATGGAGGTTATTGCCAGACAGTGCCATGACCCTTTGTGTATCTGGGACTGACTCAGTACAGGGAAAGACCTATGGGAAAAAATACCTTGCTCTCACTTTCTTTCTTCCCTTATCTCTTGCTTGTTCTACCATTTGGCTAACCTGAAGCTCAGAGGAAAGGAGAAGTTGATATAGAGCATGCAGGTCAGCAGCATGCTGGGGAACTGAGCAGAGGAAAGAAAGATGAAGTTTGGAAATGGAGGTGTCAACAGAAGCTTTCCAGCACAATCAGCTTCCAGCTACCTTAATATATACCCTCCTTTTATTAGTACAGCCAAACATTAAATTAACTTCTCTGTCCAACCCTTCATGCTGTTGGTCCTGACAACTATATTGTCAACTCTAATTCCTATTCTTTTTATATGTGCTGCCTCTGCATGTTTATATCTCTACATTGCACACTTGTGTAAGGATGATTTTATTTTCCCCTGAGTTTTAGGGGGATCTAAGTGTTATACTTTTTTACTTATCTCTTTATTTTATCATTTTAATCCATTTTTTCCACAGTGGGGAAATCCTTTTAGATTCTGATCTTTTTTTCCCAGATTAATCTCATTTGCCCATTTATTTAATAGTCTATAAAATCCTCATTCAGCTAACTGATAGAAATACTTAATAAAACTGAGTCTGAAAAATGTATTTCAGGTTGACATCTATTGTAAAATTAGTCTTTTATTTATAAGTTGTTTTTTGGGCTTCTGAGTTCACTTATCACTATAATAAAAACTTGTTACCTGAAAAAATATACCTTTGAAGGGAAGTGACACAGAAACTTTTCAGTTTTGATTTATTCATTTCAAATCTTATTTTAAAATTTGTCCATTCCCCACTATATTTTTACCTATTAGTAGACAATGGTGTATTATTTTTCTCCCTGCTTTGTCCATGTGTTCCAAGCCTAAAGGTTGATTACTGGAACCCATCTGCCCAATTTTATGTGTATTATGCCTGAAGGAAAACTTTCAACCCATCTGTCTAATTCTACCACACCCTAAAGAAATCCCAACATGAAATAAATGATAAGACTGGTTAGTAAACAGACTTAATAGATGTGGACAATGGCAGAGAACACTGTCAGAGTATGTCTGCTGTCTGATGCCATCTGATCCAAGTCCTAGCATTGTGGAATTATATTCTTGGTCGTCCTGCTTTTAAGTCAACTGGTGCTGGAAAAAGGTATCAACTGAATTTTAGTAGAGTAGAAAGATAGAATGCTATAGAATTAGAAGGGAAGTTTAAGATCAAAGCTTTGCTTAGAGGGTTATAGCTGCATCACAAATGCCAAACTCAATTTCATTCTTTGTTCAGTGATTGTCTCAGTAATCTGATAAAACATTTGGGATAAGCTTAGAGTATTTCATTTGTGTGTCCATTCTTTCATTCATCATGTGATTGCTCATTGCCCATTTTTGCCAAGTACCATGGGAGAAGTTGGATGTACAGAAATACTAGTCAACCACCCTAGTTCTCAAGAGATGTCTCAGCAAAATAGTGGAGACAAACAAGTAAAAACATAATTGGAAGAGTCCCATCTTCCAACCTGGAGGGAGCTTAAAGATAGAGGAAGAGATCTGAAAAGGCACATCTTTGTGGAAATATATCACACCTTTAGGAAGTTGTAGGGAATAGTCTGAATTGCAGGATGTATACATTGGTGGTAGCTGGTGAAGCTTCTTGGCCTTATACATTATGTTAAGGAGTTTAGAGCTTATCATGAAGACAGTGAGTGGGTAGTCACTGGATAGTTTTAGGTAGGGAAGTGACATAATTAAGTGTGGTCTTAGAAAGATCACTCCTGGAGCACCTGGGTGGCTCAGTCGTTAAGTGTCTGCCTTCAGCTCAGGTCATGATCCTAGGGTCCTGGGATCGAGCCCCACATCAGGCTCCCTGCTCCACGGGAAGCCTGCCTCTCCCTCTCCCACTCCCCCTGCTTGCATTCCCTCTCTCGCTGTGTCTTTCTCTGTCAAATAAATAAATAAAATCTTTTTTAAAAAAAAAGGTCACTCCTGGTGGTGTGGATGGTGTATTGGAAGGGACACAGTGAAATGTGAGAAGCTACTGAAGTGTTTCTGGAGAGCAAAGGAATGAACTAAAGCATTGGCATTAAAGAGAAGGAATAAATTGCAGAAATACTGAGGGTATAAAAAATCACTAGAACCTAGTGGCAATTTTGATGTGAGGTGAGAAGGAGTTGTTTAGAATATATCCCACATTTCAGGTTGGGAGATCTGGGTTGATGGTAGTGCCAGGATGGAATTACCTTTTTACTACTTGTTAGTTGAGTGACTATAGGTAAGTTATAGGATCTATCTCTGTCTCAGTTTCCTTACCTCCAAAATGGGAATAATAATAGTTCTTATTTCATGGTGTTTCATGAGAATTAAATGAGTGAGTATTTATTAAAGTGCTTGAATAGTGTCAGGCACATAGGAAGCCCTTATAGTTGTTTGTTGAATACATAGACTCATACACCTCAAAATTTGATTTCAATGGAGTGTGTAAGTGGCTAAAATTTGGGGGAGCACCACCCTTTTAAGGGTGGTAGAGGAAGCTGAGTTCAGGGAGGAGGATAGAAAAGAAACAGCAATGTAGGTAGAATGAAAATGAAATGATAAGAAAATAATATCTTGAAACACAGGAGGGAATTTACAAGAAAGAGAGAGTGGTCATTAATATAAGATATAGCAGAGAGAGCAAAGAAAGTAGGAAAGGAAATTAGCCATCTTATTTTGGCTTTTTTTTTTTTTTATAATGGCTGTCCAATATAGTTTTGATACAAAATGTTATTTTGCATGTGGAACAAAGAAAAAATTCAACACATTATTTGAGGGACAGTAACTTTTAATGAGTTCAATACCATTTATCTATTCTTTAACAACTTCATTTTTTTGGGCTTTAATATAATCTTAAGTACAATTGAACATATTAAATCTCATGTTTAACAATGAACAGTTATCCACATTAAGAGTGATGTCATGAAACCTTTATATGCATTCATGAATAACTTTCTTTTGGATGAGCAAATGTGGCAAATTAGTAAATATTAAGGAGAGAATAATTTCTCTGATATGATGACTGTCCAAAGTTTTATTTATAGATTTATCCTGTCTCTGTCCCCTTCCTGCTTCCTTTCCTTTCTTACTCTTTCATTGAATGCCAGCTGAGTGCCAAAAATTCTTCCTGGGACTTGAGTAGTCAGCAGTAAGCAAGACAGATAAGATTCCTGTTTAATGAAATGAAGTCCAGGTTGGATCTGCGCACCATAGATTAGGGAGTTAGTAAAAGCCTTTCTGAAAAGTCATTGTGACCTCAGACCAGAGACACAAGAAAAAGCTAGACTTGCAAAGATTCGGACTACAGGTTTCCAGACAGAAGGCAGATCTAGCACAAAAGTGCCAAGATAGAGCAGGAATGTGCTTTATGTAGTTGTAAAGCAGAATGGCAAAATAGTAGCTGGAGACTGCTGAGCAGTAGACACATGAAGAAGGCTGGATTTTAAGCAATGTAGTGTCACTTGCTAAAGTATTAAAGACACAAATGAGCCTAAGTCTTTCTTTCAGCTCAATGCCTTTTTCTTGTAACATTTTCATTGTCCCTAGACTTAAATGTCCACATCTGTAAGGAAGGAATTATAGTGTTAATGTGTAAATGACTGCAATGCTTCCCACCCCCCACCCCAGTATGAAAGGAATAAAACAGTGGTGAAACACATTGGAAAAGCTGGTGATATTCTACAAATCCAAAGTATTTTCAATTTTTAGTCTAAGAGAAGAAAACTCATAAAAATGCCCAACTCAAAGCCTGTTTAATAAACATTGGTTTGTTGATTGTTTTAAATTTTGCATTTCTTTGACCATGAGTAGCTATCTGAAGTCATCATTTTCACCAGTGTCTCTTCTTAGAGGAGACATCATTTGTATGCCTTAAAATGTGTTCTTTGTTATTTTAGATATCAATGAGGTTAACATGTTATTCATTCAAATGTTCAACTCAATAGAGAGATTGATTGATTGATTTAAAGAGAAAGAGTGTGAGGGTGGGAAGGGGCAGAGAGAGAATTTTAAGCAGGCTTCATGCCCAGCACAGAGGCCAACATGGGGCTCAATCTCACGACCCTGAGATCGTGACCTGAGCTGAAATCAAGAGTCAGATGCTTAACCAACTGAGCCACCCAGGTATCCCAGGAAAGAGTATTTTAATCTCATGGTTCTAAAATTGCAAATGGACAATGCTCTTCTGATAGTTTGTAGGTGGCTTTCAGAGAGGGATTACCAGTAATAATTAGTGTCTTTAAAAGTTAATAGAACCCTCCTTGATCACTAAGTAAGCAAGGACATGCCCCGCACATCAATTTCCCTGAGGACAAGGCAGTTCATTGTGTCTTTGGCCTGTCACAACCAGGTCACATGACATGCTGCCTAGTTGCTCAGTAATTATGCTAAGAACTGGGTTTTTATCTTAAAACTTGTCACATATTGTTTTGCAGAGCTAGTGATGGGTATTTGTCAGCCCTGTCTCACATTTGTAGCCAGGAGCCTAAGGTCATCATTAGCACATGACTTTGATTGTCAGGAAATGAAGTACTAGGTGTATGGAAGTTTCTTTCATTGCTTCCATGACTGGGACTTTCTCAATCCTAAAGAAGAAAAATCCATACACAGTTTATTGCCTTCCAAACTGACAGTTCTGTAAGGCTCATTGGATGATTAAGTAATAAAAAGGAGACAAACCAGAGAAAAGTGTAGATTAAAACATATCTTCTAGCCTAAAGCCACAATACCCAGTAGTTAGACTCATTGAGTAGCCAGAGAGAATCTTGTAGTGATGTTTAAAAATAACATATTAAGTTAAAAAAATATATATATATATATCCTCTTTCAGGTTTAACTATGATTAGAAAATAATACAAATAATCACACATTTAATGTGACTATAAGTATACCTAGATGCCTGCAAAATAGATCATTTATAAATTAGCTGATATGAATCATCAGTCAACAAATCAGTTTCTGTTTACACTGACAGTTCTCTAATTAAACTACATGTTAGCTGATGAAATAAAAAAGCGACACAAAAGGGATGTTACTTTTAATTATTGTAGTTATTTAACTCTAAGACAAAAGCATAAAAGCTTTATTCTTCACAGGTTCAGGAAAACACTAAACTCCATTTCTGTGAGTCTCGAAGCAAACTGGCAGCCAATGTTTAATACGTATCTCAAAATGAAATTAAGCACCGAAATATCTCTTTATTTGCAGGTGGATATTAGTTCTCTGACAGATAAACATCACTTTATACTTAAATATATATGTATTTTAAAGCAAAACACTAACACAAGAAATGATTCTTCTGTTTTGTCAGGCTATCAGTTTCTACTAAACAGTAACATCCTTCCTTTAATATTTTAATATTTTGTAAGTCAGTGTTCCCCAAACTATATTTTGGATTTTTGAACTTCTGTTACAATAACATAAGATTCCTTAGAAATTTATTATTTTTAAATGATTTAAATAGTGAATTATGTAATAAATAAAATAACTGTTAAGTATTATTTAATTATTTTTGCATGGAAAAACTAAATTATTTTAAGTAAACAGGTGATTAAATGAATGAATGAGTAATTTGTTTCCTTGTTTAGCAACCTCTTACCAGAGCATTTGAGTTTAAGATAAATTTAATTGTATTTTCTGCAGTTCCTTGGGCTGGACATTCAAATAAGTAATCACCTAATATTTTTACCATTGAAATGTCTAGTTTCTAGCACTGTAGAAACAGAACATTACTAGTTGGGAAGGGCTTGCCTTCCTTTTCTTAATTTCTAAATTTAAATGTTAATTTTAAAATGTGTCATTTCTCCATTGTTACTACTACTATTTTTTACTATCATTACCACGAAGAGCCAACATTTTTAAAAGCACTTAAAACATTTTATATTATATGTAGACACTGGACCAATGTATCATTAACATGCAGTACATCTTTAAACTCTCAATAAACATATGCTATTATCGTGCCTATTTTCTAGTTGCAGAAACCAAGGTTTACAGAAGTGAATAAGCTCACCCTTGTTTATAAAGGTTTAAGGATTTTTATACATTTTGCCAGTATGTGAATGAGTAAATTATGTATTAACTTTTATCTTAATATTCTATCAATTGTTGGACAAAATGATAGGTCTCATCATGATAAAAATTTGTCAGCCTAATAAAATCACTCTCAGGGGGGTTAGAGATTATCATTTGATTGTGCCTACTGGTTACTCTTATGACCAATCATTATTTCATTGGATTGAGAGTCCCTCTCTCCTGCATTTTCTTTTTTTTTAATCCAGGTTTGATTTTATAGGAGAGGAGTATTTTAGGAATAGGTGGGTCAAATGGACACTAGGAATTAAAAGCTAATTCATAATAAAATCTGCTTCACAATTTAATTGGTTTAGCACCATTTGTCAGTTTGGGTCTGATAGTAAGAATGTTCTAGAGGTGTTAAGCATCTGCCTTCAGCTCGGGTCATGATCCCAGGGTCCTGGGATCGAGCCCTGCACTGGGGTCCTGGGATCGAGCCCCACATCGGGCTCCCTGGGAAGCCTGCTTCTCCCTCTCCCACTCCCCCTGCTTGTGTTCCCTCTCTCGCTGTCTCTCTCTCTGTCAAAAAAATAAATAAAATCTTTAAAAAAAAAAAAAGAATGTTCTAGAGGCTCTGCTCTGAAGAAAATAGCTATAGCAGGACATGAGAAAAATAGTTATGCTCCAGTTAGAAGCTCAACTTCTAAAGTCATCACCATATAACCTATTTCAGAGGACAAAAGAAAATATGCAAAATTGATTTTGGGGGGTAATTTCTTAACCTATCTTTCATGTGCAATCACGATATTTCATGGAATTTCAAGGTTTACTTGGACAGAAATACAAATTATTTAGAAACACAATTTGTTGCTTTGGATTTAATGAAAAGAAACTGAAAAAAAGATATGTCAAAATTTAATCAGTATATATTAAATATATACTTTTTTTTGCATATCAATTATATCTCAATAAAGCTGAAAAATATTAATGGCATGGAGAAGCAGTAACACAAATATAATTTTGGTCAGTTTCCATTCTCTTGATCAACAAATACTTATTGATGAATGTCCTTGAAACATAATAATAAATAAAGTTTTACTAATTATGAAATATGATATGCATATACAGAAAAGTTTATGAAATAAAAAACTACCCAGCTAAATTAAACAGAAGTCCATTCTAGCAGGTATGTAGTGAAATCTCATTATTGTTTAATTTGCATTTCTCTCATTTCTAATGCGATTGAGCACTTTCAAATTTTTTTATTGTCTATTTGATATCTTGTTTTGTGAAGTAGATGTTCTCTTGCCCTTTTTTAAATGATGTATTATCTGTTTTATATTGATTTATTGAAGTCATTTATATATTGTAGAACATACCTTTTGTTGGTTATATTATTGCAAATGTCTTTGCCCACTCTCTGGCTTGTTTCTTCACTCTCTTAATGGTATCTCTAGATAATTGGAAAATCTTTGTTTCAATATAGATCATTTTATAAACCTTTCTCAATATGAATTGTATATTTTGATTGAACTGTGGTCAGCAAGCACATGCTATATGATTCCAATCCTTTTAAATTTGTTAAACTTACTTTACGGTCACCATAGGATCAATATTTGTGACTCTCTTGTGCATGTCTGAAAATGATACGTGTTCTTCATGAGTTCAGTTTTTCATCTCTATTGTTAGATTTGGCAATCATATTATTCAAAACTGCTATATGCTCACTGCTTTTTGTTTATTCTGTGAGTTATGTTTGATTTTCCACTGTTATAAATATATCTATTTTCTTTGTAATTCTGTCAATTTTTGCTTTACTTATTTTGCAGCTATGATGCTAGGCACATAGATGCTTAAGATTATTCTAATATTGGTGAAATGGGTCTTTTTTACCCTGGAGTATTCCTCTTTATTTCTAATTGTTTTCTGCAAGCAAGAAGATTGGTAAAAATAACTGGTTCACTAATTCTGTGATAAAATATAAATGAACTCTGTTGGCAGTACAGTCCTGTCTCTCGATTAACTCACTGTAAAGAGAAGGAGGCCATCAGGGAGAAGGCACTTTGGGCACAGTTTAGAAGTACTGAGATAAGCCATGGTATGCTATGACAGCCCATAGGGGGTCGCTTAACCCAGTCTTAGCTGACAAGGAAAGATCCCAAAAGAGGTGGCATCAGAGCTGGCTTTGGGCTTGTTTAGGGACTTAGGTGACTCAGCTTTTGAGCATGTCAAGGAAACTGGGGTGGGGGGGCGGGAAGGAAGGGATCTAAATGGACAAAGTGGTTTCCAGTCATTTGTTATTTCAAAGTATTTTCAATTGCTTGCTACTATAAATAGATAAAACTGTAGTGAAGAACTAGGGGCATTCATCTTTGCCCATATTCCATACTATTTCTTCAGGACAAGCTCCGTGGGGGAGAATTACTGCAGCAAGGGGTGTGGACATTTTTTTTTTTTAAAGATTTTATTTATTTATCTGACAGATAGAGACACAGCGAGAGAGGGAACACAAGCAGGGGGAGTGGGAGTGGGAGAAGCAGACTCCCCGCTGAGCAAGGAGCCCAAAGCAGGGCTCCAACCCAGGACCCTGGGATCATGACCTGAGCCGAAGGCAGATGCTTAATGACTGAGCCATCCAGGCGCCCCGGGTATGGACATTTTTATGCACGAAAGAGGGCATCTAATTCAAAATCATAGAAGGCTGTTAGAAATAAATTACAGTGGAGCCAAGCTTTGAGGGATGATTAGGAATTAGACAAGACAACGGTGGGGATATTAAAGCCCAGGGACTCTCATGTGCAGAGGGGAGAGTGTGGAGGGGACTGGTAAGTAAGTCAGTGTGTGTTGGCTTAGTTACAAGGTGTGGGGAGTCATGTAGAGAGAGTGGGCTTAAGTGTAAACTAGGTTTATACTTGATTCCATCAAAGAGCTTTAGTTAATAAAATAATATAAGGTTCTTTTCCCTTTCTCTTACCTTTGAAGTTCATGGAATCCATTTGTACCGTATTCCTCAAATCATTATAACAGCTATCTTTTGTATACCAGAACTTATTTTCTTCCATCTCCCCAGGTGATTTTAGCATCTGGAACATATTCTGTTTCCCCCCTGTTGCCCACCATCACACTAAGTAATGGCAACCTCTCTTTATTTTTTTCCTATTCTCCTATGTCCACATGTCCTAGGATGGTACCTATTAAGTCTAAGCCGAGGCTCACCACTTATTAGCTGTGTAATTTCTGACAAGTTACCTAACCTCTCTTTGTCTCAGTTCCCTCTTGAGAACTCAACTCAACAATAATCCATCAGAGGGTTGGAAGAACTGAAGGAAATGAGTTCATGTATGCAAAAACACCCAGCATGTCTGCAGCAATAATGATTTCCCTCCAGCATGGGTATCTAAATTCATCCAGGTTGAAAAATGCCTTTTGCTACAGTTTAGAGCAGCTTGAAGAAGCTGGGAAAAGGAAACCCAGAGAGGAACTGCATTATCTTGAGAGCTTTCTCTCAGAGGTGGCCACTGTCATTTAGGGACAAAGCCCAAGCTGGTGGGAGCCCTCACCTCTCTTTGATTGCTAGATTTGAGAATAAAAGAAGAGCCTGGCCTTTAGGGCTTCCCATTCACCAGCTTTTAGAAATTCAAGAGGTGCTGCATTTTAATGTGAAAATAGGATCATTTTTTTTCCTCTTAGGTCATTCTTGTCTTCTTTCTACCCAGTCCCTATCCTCTATCGTCCCCTTCCCCCACATCACAAAAAAAAAAAAAAAAAAAAATCAAACTCTGGTCAATTTCAGATACCAAACTATCAGGGCAGAGACTAATTTTGCCCAGACTTTCTGTGAAAGCTCACATGTGCTACAGTTTGGGGTTGCATAATTGATTTAATCTCTGATTTTAGAGGCACGGTGAACTCTCTTTGTGGGACTCTGCATACATTTCTTTAGGGCAAAAACTGTCCTACTTTTTTCTCTCTGGTATCTGTTTAGTGCTAGACCATTTCCCCCCAGCCCCCCAAGAATCTAAACTACCCTCCATGAAATAAATGAAATCACAGTTGGAAAACGGCTTACTGGACAGACTTAAAGCTGCCAGATAAGAGCTACACCACACACATTTTTTCTTAACGTTCTCCTCCTCCCCTGCTTTCCTTCTTTCTGCTCTAGCACATCTTTGTTTGGGCCGAGAGGATACATTAGTCACTCAGCTGAGGATTGGCATTGCTATGTGGAGTAACAGCAGACTTTAGCAATTCATTGGGAATACACAGGCTGTGGGGGTTGATCCTTGCCCACTGGCCTGCTGTATGGCTCCAGGCAGATTTTCTTACCTCTGGGAGGCTTACTTCCAACAGGGCCTCATGGACGAATGGCTGCGAAGGCTAGACTATAAAGATGTAGCAAGCTGTAAACTCACAACTCACACGGGAACCTTTTGGCTGACCAGGTATATATATGGAATGCTGGCTGAGGAGAATGATTTTATGCCCCCTGAAAGACCACTTAACCAAAATGACAGCCAGGCAATTTTGAGTTTACCAGTGACTTCATACTGTATTTGGCAACCTCAGTTTTGGTTATGTTTTCAGGAATTTCTAAACTGGAAAGTCTCATTTGCTAACAAATGTTCTTTGTCAACCTGTTTGATCCAGTGTATAGTTTGGGGACTAACTTCACACTAGTGGCTTGAAAAACAAAGTCTTTGTAATACTTTCTGTATCTTAAGATGTATGTTCTGCAGAAAATAACCCCTTTGTTAGGTCGATACGAACACTCTTCCAGCAGAATTCCCCAGACAATTTGCATGCTGTAAAAGTGACCAAACTCCTCTGTTTGCATCAATGGAACGAAGTCAGAAGTCAAAAGCAATGCTGACCTTCGTAGCCTGAACGGATTATCTCCTTATGCTGCTAAAATAATTTAGGCTTAGAAAAGAACCTAGTACTTGTTTAATAAATCGCTTGGCATAAGTTGTCCAAATTCACCATTGTTCAAATTCAGACTCTTACATACTAGTTGGATAAATTTGGACAAGTCCCTTAACCTCTAAGCTTTGTTATATATGGATATTTAAAACTGAGATAAGAATCACGCTTACTTCTCAGGTTTGCTGTGAGGATTAAATGCAAAAATGCATGTAAAGCAATTTGGAGATCCAGCCACAGACAGTGTATCAGCCAGGTTTTGCTGTAATAGTGTGTAACATATACCCCCCCAAATCTCAGTGGTTTACAACCACAAATATTTATGCTAGCGTCAGTTCCAGCTTACGTGTACTATTCAGGTGTGCTGTGTATGTCTCTTCATTCAGGAACTAGGTGTTATTTAAAGAATTCTCCTTTCATAACACAGAACATAATTGCAAATGATCTGGTGAAAACTGGCAAAGTATTTGAAAGCATCAACTCAGAACTGGTATTACTATCACTTCTACCCAAATTTCATTGGCCAAAACAAGTCACATGACCAGGCTAAATTTTAGTGAGTCAGGAAAGTATACCCTCCTAATGGAGAAAGAACGGTGAATATTTGCTGAACAGTAATCCAGTCTACCTCTGAGAAGTTTACTGCAACCTGTTTTTTTCCTGTTTCTTATTTTATCTATGTGACCATTGGCTCTTGTCCATATAGCCTACCTGATAGCATCTACTTTGCATTCTCTAAATTACATCACGATTTCCTCCTCTCTCTTTTAATTTCAAATTAACTTAAACAATATACTTTTCTTTGTAAACAGGTACTTTGGAAAATCCCTTAGAAAAAGAACAAAAGCTTCTGATTCTCCTTAGAGCCTCAGAGGGAGTTTTCTGTGACCGTTTCAATGGAATTCGTATTGATCCAGGAACAATTGGTAAGAATATAATACAGTTTTTTATTAAAAATGAAATGAAATGTGTGTGTTTCTGATATAGAAGTACCATCCATAGAACATCTACTAAATTCCAGGCACTCTTCTAGATAATTTATATTTATTATTTCACTTACCAGGTCTCCTGTAACAGTGTCCATTTCACAGTTGTCAAAAATAAGACTTAGAGATGATGAACGATATGCAGAAGGCCACACAGCTTTATAGTGTCAGAGCTTAGATTTATATCCAGATTGGTCAGACCCTGAAGCCTGGACTAAGAGTCTGTTATCAACTGTAAATACTATTTGGTTGTTGAGATATTTTTTAATTAATAGATCTATAGATTACTAAGAAACATTTACTGTTGACAGTTTCTTCACCTGGTACTGTCACAGCGCCAAATTCTCTTTTAAAATTGACCTGTGTAGGAGCACAGAAACTGGGACCAGCCTTGCACCAACCAGGATGTGAGAGCCGCGCTAACTCCATTGTAAGGGATAGGTAAAAGAGGCTGTTTATTCTAGCATTTTATCACTTTCTTTCAATGGCATTACTAATTTTCTAAGATCTCAGCAACCCAGTAAAATGGAAGCAATCATGTTAGGATGGTGTGAAGTTTGATACCTAGTTTCTTAATGTTTAGCCATTGCCAGATAGTACTGTACTTTGACAGGGCTTTATTGTTTCCAAAGGATTTTTCATCCATGCTTTTATCTTTTTAAGAATATGAGGTTCAAGAATATTTTTACTTTTTTCAAGTTGACAAACTAAATGGATAATAGGAACATTCAATTTATTTTTGCCTGTGGTGTCCACTCTGTTTTTTTGCAGTACCCCGTTGGATTAAACTTTAACTTTTGTTAAACTTTGTTTGTATATCTTTGTATACAAGGATGCCTGTCTTAATCCTCGACTCCAACCATACGGCGAAGCTAGTGTTTTTAAAATTTTCTCTGATATTAAATTGAATAAAGAATGATATATTTATTTCACTGCATGCTTAAAATTTTGTGACATTATAAGTAAATGACAGATCTTAATTTCTTTAAGTATTATAATCTGGAAATAACTAAATGGTGTAATTTTACAGTAGATCTTTGATGATTGAAAATGATCAAGAAATCTACTTGTCTGGTCAATCGAATTTTCTGCATAACTCAAAGTTAAGGAAACTAACTGGTTTATGCTAAAATCTTTGTTGTTGGAAATTTCTCTAAATTACTTCACATACCTCCCCTTCCTAGGTTACTTAGCCAATAGTAAAGAAGATGGAATTTTTTTAAAGATGATGATGATGATGATGATGATATCATATGAAATATATATATATATGTATATAGTCATATATGTATGACTATTATTATGAAAGATTGATTATTCCAGGACATGTCCTGAAAGTGAGAATATTTCTTACATTTCCATTAATCCTGTTTTAAGTTTTATGACTTTTTTCTGAATTAGAGTATGGAAAAAATATAGGTAGTGACATAAACAGTTGGTTAGGTTCTAATTGATTGAGACTTATTTTTTGTTCACATTGAATTAAAACCCAAGGCATAGTATTTGTACCTTATGGGTGGTGTTTGGTTCTTCTATTCATATGTTCTCTGCTAAAAATTGTGAAATCTTTAGATTTCAAGATTAGTGATTTGCAAAACATGGTGTGCAGTAATCCAGGAGTATGCAGACAATACATCTGGGTTCAGGAAGAAAATATTAGAACTCTATTCAAACATATGTGCATATATTCATATATACGTATGTTTTTCTAAAAATAAATAGATACACATGCATTAGGGGTGCACAATCATAATTTTGTTACTGCTTGGGTTCGTGCTCAAAACATTTTGAGACCACTGGAATATGAGGAATTGTGCTTCATGTGATTTTAAATGGCAATAAAACATGTAAGAGGAAAGACCTGAAGGAATAAAACTGGACTGCATCAAGCATGTCCCTGGTACGACTTTAATTTATGAGTCTGAAATAAATTATATTTTGAAACAAAGGAGCTAGAGATCTATCCTTTGATATCTGTAATAACAAAAAAATATGAGGTCCAACCACTGAAAACAAAGCTAATAGCACCAAATCTCTTTCCTCGGGGAATAAAATTACCCTTGCCTTTTGGAAAGTGAAGCCTATAACATAAAATATCAAAACCAGTTAACTTCCAACAGAATTACAGATGGTTTGGAGTCACTTAATGGTAGAATTTAACTAGTTAGTCATTGGAATGGTCTATTTCCCAACTTTTGGATTACTAGATGTGGTGTAGCATTAATTTCTCTATAGCTTTTAAGAGAACGAGAGTACGTTCGGTAGCCATGTAATATATATTCAAGCTGCTGAAAATAGAGAACTTAAATATTCTTTGATAAGGTAGACATCTTCATATATAGTTTCCATATCACATATCTTGCACAATAAGTTCTCTAGTGAGTTTTACTTAGGTGGCCCTAATTCCATCGAAAATTTCTTATCCAACTGATGCTCCTTTTCCTTTCAGGGGTATATGGGAAAGTCCAGCTTCATGGTGCTTGTCCTCAGAAATCCTGGACCCGTCTTGCAGCTGACATCGCCTCGGGCAATGAGAGGTAAGACATGAGAGTAAGTTAGGGAGAGTAAGTTAGGGATGTATTTGCTTGTTTGGTTTGCTGATGATTCAGGTTTTGTTACAACATGAAATTAAATTTTAGATTAAGACTCAAAACTCAAGGATGAATAAATGGTAAAATAAGGGACTAGAAGGAATTTTAAAAAAACTCTGTAACATAATAGTAGAAGAAGAAAACAAACCAAAGGCAGAGGAGTCTATCGTTTATTTAGGAGTAAAGGTTAGATAATACGTGTTTACTGCTATCAGTAAATCTTTAAAAATATGGATTCTATGACATAATAGATGAACTGTAAAGTGACATCATGATTGTCTGAGTTGAGATGATGGCTGGCGAAGAGACAGAAATAAAATAGGAGTGAGATGAAGCATATGAAGAGTCTTCTGGAATTTAAAATGCAATAACAGAATTTAGTAATGCACTGGAGGTGGTGAAGAATGAAATTGCCACTGCCTCAAAGTGAACAGGCACCATGAAGAGCAAACTGATGGAAAACAAGGTCAGGAGATAAAAATCTATAAAAGAGAAAGTATTAGAAATAGAGAACAGAGAATGCAAAGTACATATATACAAACAATGCTCATTTTTAATAAGAGCCCAGAGTAATTACAACAGAAAGAATAATGAAAACTCCACCTAAAATACACATAGCAAACCTGAGAGTACTTGCATTGAATTTGAAGAGACCAATGCCAACAATTATGATTGCTACATATCCTCACAGTACAAGAAAAAGCGGTGAACAAAATAAAAGAAAAACGGAAGGGAACATAAAGCTTCTTAACCTTAGAATTCTCTACACCATTAAGTATAGGAAGATAGTGGTGTAAAATATATACATGTTTAGGGAAAAATATATACATGTTTAGTGGTGAAAAATATACACATGTTTAGGGATTTCCATCAAAGAATTGGACACCCTGCTAAAATTGCTGTTTACATGTGAAAGCAAAAAAGCAAAAAAGTTCAGTAAGAACTGAAAAAAAATGCAAAAAATTGTTCTGATAAAGAGCTTAAACAGATTTAAAATTCATAAATAAAATTCAGGAATACTGTAAAGGTAAATAAAGTGTCTATTTTAAAGGTAAGCACTGGAATAAGTTAAATATAATACTGTAAATATGGCTGTTAAAATAAGACAAAGTCTAATTATTCTTGTAAAAGAAACTACATAAAATTTGAAAAGTTAATGTATTAGTCAGGGTTCTGTTTATATAAATATATATAACTCATAGGTTTTGTGTGTATGCATATGTATAATATGTAGTATATTTCATTACCATTTTTGTTTCTGTCAATTTCCTCTTTTTTTTTTGAGATCTACTTTGTATATTTCTTTATTATGTTATCTGGTATAAAACTTTCCGACTATTGGGGTCTCCCTGGAGACTGAAGTCTTTAGTCTGTTTATATAAATATATATAACTCATAGGTTTTGTGTGTATGCATATGTATAATATGTAGTATATATAATAGTATATATAAAGAGATGTATTTCAAGGAATTGGCTTATATTCTTAGGAGGGCTGGTAAGTTCAAAATTTGTAGGGCAGGTTGGGAGTCTGCAAAGTCTTGAACTTTGTCTTGAGGCAGAATTTCTTTTTCTTCAGGGAAACTTTGATTTTGCTTTTAAGGCCTTCCAACTGATTGCTGAGGCCCACCCACATTACTGAGGGTAATCTTTACTTAAGGTCAATTCATTATAGATGTTAATGACATTTACAGAACACCTTTGAAGAAACACCTACATTAACATTTGATAGGATAACTGGGCACTACAGCATAGCTAAGTTGACACATAAACTAACCATCACAGGTCATAATTCTCAGATAAAACTCCGGGTTTACAACCTGGGACTGTGGCCATAGGAAACTGACGATGGGACATGAATGCCATATGAAGTAAATATGAGTCAGTCTGTTCTAGCAGAATTTAAAATAGGGTATATACCTTCCAAATCACCAAAGAGAAAAGAGAATGAAAGAAACCATAAAATAAGTAGTAAAATACAAAAAGAGAAGAAAATTAAATAGTAAGAGAATTAAAGCAACAAAAAAGGCATAAAGAAACAACAGAAGTAAGAAAGTAAGAATAAATCTTCCAGTTATAAAAAGAAAATACCCAACTAATGAATCATTGAACACTACATCAAAAACTAATGATGTACTGCATGTTGGCTAATTGGGCATAATAAAAAAAATAAAAATAAAAAAATAAAAAAGGTACTTTTCTTAAAAAAATAAAAATAAAAAAATAAAAAAGGTACTTTTCTTAAAAAAATAAAAATAAAAAAATAAAGAAAATATGATTGTTAAAAATGATCCCACATAGGAAAAAATTGGGTAATAAATCAACATGTAATCACAACGTTTTTTACTAGAGGAAAATAAAACCAATATAGAAAAAAATTATTTAAATATTAGATAAAATGAATTATTGAAATAGAAACAAAAACAAAAGATTCAAAATTATAAGAAAAGAAAAAATTAAGTGTGTAAAATAAATATATTTTATATTAATAAAGACTTCAGTCTCCAGGGAGACCCCAATAGTCAGGAATTTATACCAGATAACATAATAAAGAAATATATAAAGTAGATCTCAAAAAAAATGAGGAAATTGACAGAAACAAAAATGGTAATGAAAGACATTTACTTACCTCTTTCAGTTCTTTTTTTGTGTGTGTGTGTGTGAGAGAAAGCCACAGGTGGGGGAAGGCAGAGGGGGAGAGGGAGAGAGAATTCTAAGCCTGGGGCTCGATCCCAGGACCCTGAGATCATGACCTGAGCCAAAATCAAGAGTTGGATGCTCAACTGACTGAGCCACCCAGATGCCCCCCTCTTTCAGTTTTTAACTTTTAAACTAGGTTAAAAATTATAAAGAAAACATGAAGAAATCTGAATAATGTAATAAAGGTAATTTAATTTATATATACAAAAAAATATAAATATAATTTACCCCAGAATATAAATATAATTAAAACCTTAACAAATTTTAGTAAACAGAAATGGTGTAGAATATGATCACAATAAAATACATGTAAAGGTAGAAACCTCTTAACCAATAATCGTAATCTCTTGCAAGATAAAAGAGCAGAAAAGAAAAAATAAACTTTGTTTTAAATAACTTTTGTATCAGAGAGGAGATGAAAACTCCAGTGGTAGAATGCTAGCAAAATAGCAATAATAGTATTGCAGGAGTCGTGGCCAACATGTCATCACATTAAATGCTTTCATTGCTGAATAATAAAATACAAAAATAAACAAACTAAACTGTCAATTTGAGAAACCAGAAACAAAATATCCAATAAGTCTAATGAAATTAATTTGTGTAAGATAAAGGCAGAAATTGGTGAATTAGAAAGTAGGAAATTAGTAGACTTGAAATTTTTTTAGAGATAATGGTTTAATCTTTAATGACATTAATTATACAAAGAAAATAATATGTAACCTCAGAAATGAGAATTCAAATGTAACAGATACCAGAGATTAGAATTATAATAAAATGTATATATCTATAGAGTACCATTCTGAAATTTACAAAAATAAATTATATGTAGGAATATAAATTATCATAATTGGTTAAAGAAGACTATGACTGAAAAAACCAATAATAGCAAAAGACATGCAGTTATCAGAGATTTGTTCCCGAGAATAAATTTGGCTCAAATAAATTGATGGCATATTCTTTCAAATATCAGACACTTTTTATGTTGTGTAATCTGTTCCATAGCATAAGAAAATATGTGAACCTTTTCAATTAATTTTAGGAAGCAAGCATAAAATACTTTTTATTTATTTATTATTTTTATTTATTTTCATAAAATAATTTTTAAAACAGCTGCTAAAGGTAATTCAAAAAAAGAAAACTGGGGCAACACCTAAATGTAAATAAAATGCAAAAAAAAAAAAAATCCTAAGTAAAACAGCAACATATGAAATCCAGTTATTTGTTAGGAAAAAAAATCATGGTTGAATGTGATTTATTCAAGTAAAGAAGGATGGTTTAAAATAATTCCTTAATATAATTTATTGAAGCAATATATATAAAGACTAAGAACTTGATCAATTTGATACAAAACAGAAACACATTTAATAAAATTCAGCTTGCATTCTTGGAATAAACAGTAAATTAAGACTACAAAAATATTCCTTTATTTTATTTTTTTAAGGATATTCCTTTAAATCAATGTTTCTTAATAGAGCGGTTTAGCCATTAGTTGAGAATCACTGCTTTAAATAATAACACAAATTAAATCATTAAAAATTCCTCTCAAACAAACAACTTTCTATTTTATGGAAAAACTGACATTAAAAATTACTGTGTATTACAATAATCATTAAATATTATTATTAAAGTTTTAGCCAATGTATTGAGTCAAGAAATACATTAGTTGTTACTATTAAAAGGAATCCAAATTGTCAGTTTTTTGTAGATTATATATATTTTGTCTTAGAAACTAGAGAATCATCTGAAGAACTATCATTGCATTCATTCAGTAAATGCACAGATTAATAGCTTTTGAATATTTTAATGTAAAATCCTATTTAAATTTTAATTTAGAATATTTAGAAATAAACTTAAGAAAAATTACAGGAGGAATGGAAACAAAACTATAAAACACTAGTAAGAGGCATAAAAGGATATTAGAATAAATGGTGATGCATAACATCAACAGAAAGGCTCAATATTTTAAAGATGTCAAATCTAATGCAACTTTAATAACAAGTCAAATATATGCATTTGAAATCTGATTCACTAATTCTAAGTCTTTTGGAACAATAAACACTTGAAAATAGCCAACATTACCACTTACTTTTTGAAAAATATATACCTTGGGGCACCTGGGTGGTGCAGTCAGTTGAGTGTCTGACTCTTGGTTTCGGCTCAGGTCATGGTCCCAGAGTCCTGGGATCAAGTCCCATGTTGGCTTGGAGCTCAGTGCAGAGTCTGCTTGAGAGTCTCTCTTCCTCTTCCTCTGTCCCTCCCGCTCATGCGCTCACTTTCTCTTTCTCTCTCTCTCAAATAAATAAATAAAGCTTAAAAAAAAATTATATATGTGTGTGTATATATATATATATATATATATATATATATATACACCTTCAATGTGAATAATTTCCTATTGCTGTTGGCACCAAAACAGAAGAGAATGCCTAGCAATAGACTCAGGTATGTATTATTACTTAGAATTTAAATAAATTAGCATTTCAAATTAGTTGCAGACTTGTGCTGGAGTAATTGGTAAACACTTTGGAAAACTATAAAATTAGATTCTCAAATTATGCTTCACTCTGAAAAAATTATAGGTAAATTAAAAAAATAAAACTATAAAATTATGTGAAGAACATTTAAGTAAATATTATGCAATATTAAATTAGGGAAGACCTCTCTTATCATAAGAAATGCAACAACTATAACAGCAAGAAGTCATAGATTTGACAACATAAAAAAATCAATATTTAAGAAAATTAATATTTTTGCATACCAATTACAAAATGCAAAGGCAGATGATAAAATGGAAAATATTTGCAATTTTTGATAGTACAGATGGAGGGCTAATATTTTTTATATGTAAAGAATACTTAGGAATAAAAAGGAAACAAGATGAACATACTAGAAGAATAAACATTAAAGAGTTTGAATACATGAGCCACAAGAGAAGACACACATCTGACTAATAAACATATGGAAAAATGTTCTTCCCTACTAGAGTTGAAATAAATGTTAATTAAAACAAAATTAAGCACTATTTTAAAATATTTAATTACCAAAGGGGATGATGATTGAATTCCATGTTGACAAAGGGGAGGAGAAGTGGGCATTCAGGCTAATATTATATATTAGCCTAGTTTTGTAAATAAACTAAAATAACATTTATGTATGCATATATGTGGATAGAGAAATGTCTGGAAGGACATACAGCACAGCAAGGATCCCTGTGGGAGAGATGATAGCTGGCTACTGCTTTGGTGTGCTTTTCTCTATGTACAGAATTTCTTCATAGAGTAGTTATTACCTTTGAACATTGTTATTGTTTTATTCAACACAATTTTTGTGAATTCTTACCCTATGTCAAACATTGAGTTATGGTCTGGGAATACAGTAACAAGTAAAAATCGACATTGTCTCTGTATCCAGACATTAATGAAATAAATATAAAGTAAATGTAAAATTACATATGGGATAAATGCTATGAAGGAGGGCTTTATAGGATTCTGAAAACATGAATATGCGGGATCTTGAGGCAGTAATGGAGGTTAGAGAAGGCTTCCCTGGAGAGTGATTTCAGAGGTGAGAACTAAACAATGAGTGGGCCTTAATTAAGCAAAGTGGAGTGTGTTGGGGGGGAAGAGCACTCCAGCAAGAGCAAACAGCATTCAATCATTCAACAAATATCTGGTGGGTACTTACTATGTACCAGGTGTGGCTGTAAGCCCTGGAGATGTAGAGGCAAATTTGAAGAGATCACTGTCCTCTGGGAGTTTATATCTTCATGGAGAGAGAGACAATAAAGAAGCTAATACAGAAATATAAACAACATAGTTGCACATTATAAAATGTACTAGTAAGGAAATAAACAGTGTGGTACAATCGAAAATAGTTGGGGAGTGTACAGGGTACCCTTTTAGATTGAAGGGACAGGGGAGACCTCTCTGGGGAAGAAAAATTTGAGCTGAGATCTGAATGGTAGGAGGCATCCCACTATTTGATGTAGATGCGCTAGTGTGCTCAATGAAGGAGGGACATCTGGTCCAGCATTGTCTCTCAGGTGGCCTTTGGGGAGTGGGAGACAGAGAGAAGGTCACTATAGCTGGACCAGAGTGAGCAAAGGGGAGAGTGGTATGATATGGTAGATGCCAGGTCACATGGTACCTTGTTTAGGTGTGAGAGGTCAGAGGGAAAATCACTGAGGGGTTTACGGAGGTCAGTTGATAGACTCTGACTTATGTTTTGAAAACAACTCTGGCTGCTATATAGATGATGAGTGGTGGAGAAAAAAGCGGAAGCTGGGCTATGAGTTAGGAGGCCAGTTGAAGCCAAATATCATGGTGGCTAGGACTATAGAGGAGGCAATGGGAATGGAGAGAGGAGGTGGCTCTGTCTGGACATGCCAATGGACTGAATGTTGAGATGAGGGACGTGCTTCAGATTTTTTGACTGAGCAACCTGATGGATGGTGGAAGCATGCACTGAGATGGGAAGACTGGAAAAGGAACAGATTTGTCAGGGTGGCAGATGGGACATGCTAAGTTGGAGACACCAAGGGGAGATGTCAAGAAGACAATTAGAAATGTAGTTTAGGACTCAGGTAGAACATGATAGGTGGTCATCCAGGAAGTAGATAATTTCACTGATCAAGAAAACAGGAAGAGGACGAAACTGGAGCCTGGAAATGAGACTGGGGCCAGTCTAATTCTTTCCAAGTTGATAGAGTCAGCACAGATGATGGAGAGGCAGAGGCCCAAGAGGTGATTCTGTGGTAGGAGGAAGAATGGGCAACATGAGGGACTTGGAGGAAGGCCAGGTTGGCTGACCTGGTGAACAGGGACCCAACACAATAGGGTTCCCAGGAGTAGTTAGTGGTCAGGGTATATTCACTGGCAATATAACAAGTTTAGTTTTTACCCTCCAGGAGCACTGTGTAACTATTTTTAGTTTTTAAGAGGATAATATAGATGGGAGGTAGAGCTTGTGATCACATTCCTGTATGTAAAAAAAAAAAAAAAATCATTCTAGGTACAATGCAGACAACAGAGGAGTCAAAAATGGATCTAGGGACACCGCTTAGGAAGTCCAAGCAAGAGATAGCATAACTTGTAATCAGGAGCTGAAGTGCCGATGGAGAGAAGTGGGCAGATGTAGAGACGGGAGATACAAGTCTATAAGATGTATTGGATGTGAGGCACTCTTAGTTTCTGGATTGCAGAGACAGACGGTGGTGCCATTCACTAAAAGAGGACTGAATTTTGGGGAAAAAGATTATGAGTTCAGATTTGGTCATGTTGACTTTGAAGTGCCTGATACCCATATGGATTTGTGAAGTAGGCAGTTCAAACAGGGATAAATACGGAACTTTAATTTTAAGGCTAGCAAGATGGAATTTGGCAAGAGCCATATGAATGGATTTTTCTTTAAAGAATGTGTTAAAAACCTCACTCAGAGTTAGGGCAATTGGCTCTTTCAAAAGAAATTCAATTTTATGAATGAAAACTATCTAGAGTAACTAGCTATTATTTATTGAGCTCTTATCATGTGGGTTTACTCTATGTCAAGCATCTACCAGGCATTTTACATACATTATCTCATTTAAATCTCTCAGTGCTATGTTAGGTATACAAAAACTGAGGATAGAAAAGTTGAGTAAAATTTCCAAGTTTATAAAGCTAGGAATTTCTAGGGCTGACTTTTTTTTTTTTTTTAATCATGGTTTGTCTGATTCCATTGCTTATGTTCTAGTGTTCTATATAATAAAAATATTAAGAACAAAATTTCTTAGTATGAGTCCTGATGAGGAGTTTTTAATGAGTTTATATGATTGATAAGTAATTACCATAGTGAATCCATTTTATGGAGAGCCTTCCTTTTTTTAACCTTTTAAAAAATGTGAAATAATTGAAACCTCACAAGAAGTTGCAAAAATAGTAGAGTTCTTATGTACCCTTCACTCAGCATTCTCTGATGATATATTTCATAACCTAAACATGATAAAATCTAGCAAATCGATATTAGTCTAGTATTAACTGAAGTACAGACCTCATTCAAACCATTTCTTTAAACATTGATCTATGGTCTTCTTTATGTTAAAAGTCAGTTCCTGTGTCAGGGCAAGAGGAGACCGAAGAGTAGGTTTACAGGGAACCTTCCTCAAAAGGTCTCACATTTTTTCTTATTCCTTTTCTCATTTACTTTTTAAAGAAAGAAAGTGTAGAGAGCCTTATCCAGTCCCTTTGTCCTGTTGTTGTCTATGTTTCTTCTGTGATATACTAACTTACTCTGGTATTTATATGGAAATAACTGAACTAAACAACAAATCATTTTTCACCTCAACCTTGCCCCAGGACCCTGGCCTTCTGCGCTGACATCATTGCTGATGTCATCTATTCTGCCATCTCGTGTTCTTTGGCTGTACTTTGTTTGGATACCTCTTGTTCTCCTTTCCGATACATTCCCACTTCAGACATGAGTGTCCAGAACAATTATTTTTACGAGTCTCCCTAAATACTTGATAAGTAAAATAAGGAGGTGCACAGTGCTCTTCAGTCTCCTCTTGCCTTGACACTCCCTGCTTATCCTGAGAATCTACCACATCTTCCACAAGACGTTTAATCTCCCCTCCAGCACACACTGATTTTCTCACCATCTGAATTATAGAATGTGGTTTTCTGATTTATGATGTTAATAAACATATGCTGCCTGGTGATGGATCCTAAGCTACTTAAGGTGTCTATGTCCTGTTCCTCCAAGTGGCTTCTACAGGGGCAGGAAAATATTGTTTTTTATTGATTGTGTCTATTACTTAGCACCTAGTACACAGCAGAACACAAAGAAGACTTCTAATAAATGCCTGCTACCTTGAATGGATGTGTCTTTTCTGGAAATCAGAACTTATCAAGCCTCTTGATTCAGTGGTATATCATCTAATAAATGAGAATCTTACATTTATTTTTAAAAACCACTATATTTTGCTTATTACTCAGACTTCATTATTCTACTATAACAATTTTGTTTATAGTAGAGTTGGCAGCCTTATTCATTTATTGGCAGGAGTTCAGGATCATGTAAGTAGCCCCCAAAAGAAGATGATTCTGTTTGGTCCCATGAACGAGTGGGTTCTAATCTCAGATTGGCTATTGTCTCTATGCTGGGAAAAGGCACATGTGGTAGGAACATAGGATGGAAATAGTATGCTACAATGAAAACAAGCTTAAACTTTGAGGGAAGGCAGAACTGTAATAATTCTAAATGTGCAATTAGCTAAATGTGTAATTTTGAGCAAACTACTCTTTCTGACCCTCACGTTCTTATTCTGTGATACAAGAATAAAATGGCTGGCTAATAGAGTAGTTAGAGGGATTAAGTGAATTAATGTATATAAAGTGCTTAGCCCAGTTTCTAACACAAAGTGAGCCTCAAGACGTGCTAGTTATTGTGGTTATAGTAAAAATAAGGAAAAGTAGCCTTTCTCAATCCATTTGGGAAATTGTGGCAGGCCCTCCCCCAACCTCTCTTATTTCTCTATTTCGACCTCATTAGCATCTATGGAAGAAAAATTTTCTACGTGCTGTAGGGTACAAGTGTACCCAGACCTGTCAGGCTTTTCCTAGCTTTACCACCAGAGAGTAAATTTTTCTCTATCCTTAGTTTCAGTTCAAAAGTCCAGGCGGCTGTCGTTGATAGCAATGTATTGGATCACTGGAATTTGCTGACAGTAGAACTTAAATGTTCCCACGCCCAAAAAGTCAATGTGTGAGGTGTTGGATGTGTCAGTTAACTCGATGAGGGCAATCTTTTCATAGCGTCTACGTAGATCACATCGGCACATTGTGCGCTTTAAAAATCTTAAATTTATTTGTCAATTACATCTCAATAAAGCTGATACAATGAAGTCCAAGGGAAGGATTTTCACAGACAAAGGCCGGTTGGATCCCTCGCCTACCCTTTCGCGAAGGGTTTGTGGGACTATAATATCAGCAGTGTTCACTAGGACACAGAATTAGGATGGTGGTTAAGCAGAGCAGTTCTCAGAAAAGGTGTGGTGAGGGGTGCCTGGGGGGCTCAGTAGGTTAAGCATCTGCCTTCAGCTCAGGTCATGATCCCAGCGTCCCGGGTTGGAGCCCTGCTTTGGGCTCCTTGCTTAGCGGGGAGTCTGCTTCTCCCTCTGCCTGCCGCTCTCCCTCCCCCTACTCTTGCTCTCTCTCTCAAATAAATAAAAATAAAATCTTAAAAAAAAAGAAAAAAAGAAACGATATGGTGGATTTCTTGGGAAAAAAGGAGAAAGGAGGCCAGGTAGACAAATAGCTGACATTTATGATAACTCTTCTTATTACCATCATCAACATTGGTATCGTGCCAAAGCCATTCCCTTTCTTCAGTACCTCGCATAATCCAATGCAGGCTGAGGATCTGCAGTACCTTTCAATGGCACTGAAAAAAATGAAAAAAAAAAAATTAAACTGAAATTTAAAAACAAACCTTCAGTGTTAGTAGAATTCAGAAATCTATGGCTATCGCTATTGCTGGGAAGAAAACATCTTGGACTCTAGACACTCTGAGCCTGTGGTCAAATGCAGCCATCATCATTAAGACCCCCCAGCGTTTAGTTAACAAATCCATTTAAGTGGTAGGTGTTTATATATGGATGCCTTATGCATGGTTGTAAAAACTTTTTAAATCAAGTCAGGAAGCATACATTTTTTTCCTTTTTCGTAATTATGTTCTTTTGACCAAAGGTATTATATTTTCTCCAAACTAGATAAAATGTTAGTGCCAAAATAAAGAAAACTGTGCTGACATCTTGTTTATATATTTTTAAAGGTTTTCTTTCAGGAGACTTCTGCAGCGATTATTCATAGTTTCCTCTCTCTTTTCATATGGTTTTCATTTAGGTCCAGTTATGTTGCAAACAACTCTTTTAATTTTTTTGTTGATTTATTGTTTTAGGTGTGTTTTGCTCAGAACAAAAAGGTCTATCCTCTCCCCTGTAGCTATAGGACTCTTATTAGTACTAAGCGGACAGCTGGGCTTCAAGCAGTCCTGAAGATAGGATTTCTTGAAATGGTTGAAGGGTAACCAAATAATAGAAGACTGTGAGTGGAAAGAGTGGATGTTGGAATTGAAGGAAAACTGATACTTGACCTACAGAACCATCTAAGTTCTTGATAACGGGGACCATGACTTTCTTAGAAGTTACCACTATTGCTCTTTGGACACAGAAGTGGAAGGGGCCATACTCCTTTGCCATATGTATACTGTCCTTGTGACATAGGGATTCCCAAGGCTTCAGGAGTATAGGAGAGAGATTAATTTTCATGAACCTGCAAAGTTTCAGAAGACTCAATGGAAAAGGTCAGCTTAAGTTCATTTATATTTTTCATATAAACTCGGGCTAATGATTTCAAAGTTCTTTTTTCTTTTTGTCAAGAACATTGCTATGTGCTGCAGTGTTTATATAGCTAGGTAGCCATATTTTTATTGAATATTATCTAACAGTATCAAAGTTGAATAGCCACAGAAAGCAAGAATACAAAATCAATTGCAAGGCAGTGGTATCTATGAGGTCAAAATTGGGTGGAACAGAGGTGGGGGTTGGGTGTTCAGTGGGGAAGAGACTCCCATGGGAAGATTTCTTGAAGGCAAAGGAACTTCATTCAGTTTTTAAGAATGAGTGGACTGAAGGGCAGAGTAAGGACAATGATATTTTAAGTGATGGGTGAGAAGCACATAGCTATTTCTTGGGAGAGTGAGCAGATTCATCTGGCTGGAGCAGAACCCTTATTTAAGGAAGTTAGGGAATGAAGTTTCATTCATTTCAGTTTACATTAGGGTTCACTCTTTGAGTTGTACATTCTGTGGGTTTTGACAAATGTATGATGACATGCATCCATCCTTATCATACCATACACTGCCTTGTTTGCAGTCCCTAAAAATTACAAGCTGGTAGCTGCACTGTTGTTTGAATTGTATGACAGTGCACCAGGAGATGGACCCATCATTTCTAGTGTCCCTCAGCTTCTGAGCAGGTTCAGTTTTATATACAACAGAATCCCTGTACAGCGAAGTAAAAAGAAGCCATCTCTGTGAGCACTTGGTGTAGACACAATGTAGGATAAACATGGTCGAAAAGAATCTTTTGGTTTTTATCTCTTTTTCTTATCCCTAAATTGCTACCTATTTTCTTTTGTTTGAATAGTAAAGTTAATATGAAGAACTAGATAGTGGTATAAATAAATGTGATAATGTTTAATTTACTTTTGGGTCTACCCATTCTTTTTTGTACAACATTGAAGAACATGGACTTCTTTCTAAAAAAAAAAGTCTGGGACAGGCAAGCAGGCAGCGCGGGCTCTATCTTCTACCAACATTGCACATGCCTACTCCCAGTGTTCACAAGTACAAGCTGCAGCTGTAGTCGGGGCCATTGGGGTGGAGGATGGAGCCGGTCCCAGCAGAAGCTGACCAGCTGGGGATGGTTGTCTACGCAGACTCTGGCCCCATCAAGGTGGGCCTTGCAGGAGGGAATATAGGGCAGGCCTCCTAAGACAGAGACGGAGGGGCCCTAGTGCCCCACCCAACACAGGGTCAGGGGCTCTTTTTAGGCCTGGGCGGAGCTCTCTGGAAGTCCCTAGGAGCAGGTGTGGGCCCTCGTCATGCCTCACAGGCTGTCTCTGGGAGAAACAGCTCATGGCAGCGCTGTACTGTTTCCTGTGGGGAGACTACCCTGTGGCCAATGGTCCAGAGGTCAGCGTCGATCTCAAAGTCACTGCCGTAAAAATCCCCCGTGTCCACAAGAAATGAGTTTCAACTCATTTCATAAGAAACTTTTCAGAACATTATAGTGCCTATCGTCTGAAGAACTTTATTCAGCAGTATGGGTAATAATAAAAGATTATCTAGATAATACTGACTATGAAGGAAAGGATCAGTTTCATTTGTGCTGCTAATTGACTTTGGTGTGACTTTTTATCCATAGCCTTATTTTCTTTTTAAAAAAAGTATTTTTTTTTCTGTTAAGTTAGAAAATTTAGGTTTAAGGGAAAATCACTAATAAACCATCCATAGGTGGACTAACATTTTACTGTGCATCTTTCCTGTCTTCTGTTTTCTCTGCATGCATTGTTTTTATTTAAAAAACAAATTGGGCATATTGTTTTATATCCTGATTTTTTCAATCCAAACATCATGAACAAAATGTCTTATAATTCATGCTCTGCTACAAAACACTTTTTAAATGACTGCATAGTATTCCATTGTATGGTTCACAGACTCTTCATAATTTTGTGGATTATCTTGATATCATTCTGAGATGTGGGCGTATTGTTTTTTTTAAGATTTTATTTATTTATTTGAGAGAGAGAGAGAGCATAAGCAGAGGGGAGGGGCAGAGGGAGAGGGAGAAGCAGACTCCCTGCTAAGAGCAGAGCCCAATGCGGGGCTGGATCCCAGGACCCGGAGATCACGACCTGAGCCAAAGTCAGACGCCTAACTGACTGAGCCACCCAGGCACCCCGGTATTGCTTTTTATTACCATTCAGCTGGGGAAGGACTATGAGTCAGACAGGTGAGGCAATGTTATTTAGTGGAAAGAACCTGGACTTAATCAGGAGTCTTCCTTTGTCCTGATCCAACCTCTGGCTCCATTCAATGATCTAGTCTTGAGCTTTGTCGTTTCCTTTCTTGGAGTTTAGTTACTTTGCTTTTAAAAACTAGCAGTTGCTTCAATATTCTGTAACTAGGAAGTCACTACAAATCAGGAACAAAGGTAAGACTAAATTCTTTCATTAAAATTATAGCAGTTGACAGTAGTCCTTTTTTCTGTGACTCTCTCTCTCTCTGTCTAAGCTCAGGTGTACAGACTTGAATTAGTTACAGTCTTTGGTTCATAGCAGAGTTGTACCATTGACCCACAAACGATCCCCTGTAATTTATTTGGGGTTTTTTTTTTTTGGTGTTAATATTATATAGAAACACGTGTGTATTTCCCCTCCCTTGCAGTAAACTCTTTAAGGCTGTCTACTAGTCAAAATCTTAGTTGTCATTTTTAAAAATGCAAATGACATATGTTTTATTTACCATTACGCCTCTAGCACCTATTACAGTGTCTGGTGCCTACCAGTGTTCAATCAATAAATGTTTCATGATGGAATAGCCTTCACATGGACTTGTTGCCTGGGTGAATATTTATGGGTAGAGGAGACTCTCTTGTCAAAGCTTCCTAAAATGTGGACATTAGCAAAAGAGGCAGGTTATTAAAATAAACTTATGCCATTGAGGTTGGTAATGACTGTGAATGAAGAATAAAGCAGACATATTCACTAGGAAAAGCTAGGCGGCAGTGAAAGACTGAACAGAAGTTTTATTAAATGTGAGTTAAAAAAATGAAAATGAACAAAACCATCGTTGTTTCATATTGTGGTGGAAGCACAACACTCAAGAAATGCATCCCATTAGTCCCCACAGTAACATGGGAATGTCAGAAGGAAGCTTTCAATATTGGCACTTTTAAGAGGAAGATGAGAAACTCAGAAAAGTAACTTCTTGAGGTCACGTAGCTGGTAAGTGGCATCTCTAGGATCCACATTATATCTGTCTGACCATGAAGGTAGGAGCCTTAATACATGATGATAAATTGTCCAAAAATGACATAACACTTCTTTAGAAAATGTGAGAAAAGATTTCTTCTGAAACACATTTATTATACAAGCTGTTTCCCAATCAGGGAGGAAGATGCCTGTTCTAAGAAACCATGGGTAGTTGGCATATAGTAAACTCTGGAACTTTTACTCTTTCTTGTTCGTTTACCTTGGACTTATGGCTACAGAATCTCTTTGCAATCCTTGTGATGTATACACGTAAGCCACACCATTGACTCCATGAACATTAAACATTTCACAGAAGCCTTTTTTCTCTGTCTTGATTTGTTATTTCTAAGTCAGTCTCCCTGGTGGGAACTGGTGGTTGCAGTGGATTTCCTTTCCTCTTTGGAGTTAGTAGGTTATCTGTATTGCATGGCCAGTAGACTTGATACTATTTTTATGCTGTTACAGAATTATAGTAGAGGACACAGTAGATTGGCGGCCCCATGACAAAATCGTCCTTAGCTCCTCTTCTTATGAGCCTCATGAAGCAGAGGTCCTCACTGTGAAAGAAGTCCAGGCTCACCATGTTAAGATCCATGAACGGCTCAAACACCGGCATGTTGGTAAGGCTTGGTTTGTTGGAGAAGGGAAAAGGATGAGCCAGGAAGAATGTGTTTGGCAACCTGCCTAGGGATCTTGTGTCCAGTGGCCATTCAGAGGGGATGGATAATACTTTGCTGCTCCCTAGACTCATCCTAGAAGGCTTTACCTCTATTCCCTCATTAATTGTATTGCTTAACTTTTAAAGAATACTTAGATGTGAAGGAATTTTTTGTTTTGTTCTTTTACTTTTTACATATAATGGCAAGTCTAGAAGCAAGCAGAAAGGTTAAGCATGTTGTTCAAGGTCACTGGGCATTTCCATGGCTAAGCCAGAATAAACCTCAGGGGAGCTGAATTTCCAGTTCATTTCTTGACACACTGAATCATACAATCACTTAGAATTCGACAGTTATTGTAAATAATGTTTTCTTTCTCCATACGCAGGAATGTGTCCTTCCTGACACTTTATGTACTGACTACTACTACTATTAAAAAGAAAAAAAGATAAAAAGCCAAATACCTTTTTCACAAAAAAAGTGTAAATATTTTTATACATTATGCACAGTTCAAATACTTTGCACATAAATTATAAATAGCCATGAGGTTCCAGGTTCAGTCCAAGTAATATGTTTAATCCAAGAACTCTAATAAGTAATAAAACATGGAAATAGAGGGGTTAGGGAATATCTTTTTGTCTCTGATATGGGAGAGGAACATACATGTATTCAGCAGGATTATGTCCAAAGCTATTTCTAAATCATAGTTCCAAGGATGATTTCTTTTTTAAAAAGTGGAGAAATCTCCAGCAGTCCTTGCTAGTAGGATGCAAAGTGCAGTGTAAACGGAGCTCAGTGGAACAGACGAGCAGGGCACTCCGTTCCTGTCCCTGAGGGGGCTCCTTCAGGCAATTCTGAGCTTAAGACCCATCATGAGAGGACACTGCCACTGCTCTTTGTCCCTTTACTCCTATACATTGCTGCTTTAGCTCTGTTACTGCCTCAGTCAGTCTGGGATTCTTCACTCTCTTCGAGGAGGTCCACGGACGATGTACAACCAAACACTCAAGTCTCACACCTATGAATTTAAGGAAGGAGGTTGGGGACCCCACTAATTGGACAGGTGTGCCCTGACTTCATTGTCCCAGTACCCACAGTTATTAAGGAGAAATGAATTCTTGCTCGAACACTCTCACTCTGATCCCGAAGAGAGATATGTGAACGAGCTTTTCATTTCTCAGCTGACATTTGTGGAGAATGCCCGAGGAAAAGCAACCTTAATGTTGGTAGGACTTCCGAGGGGAAAGGAGTGTTTTCATTTGTCAGGTTCTCTGGGTCCCCAGCTGGCAATTTCCGAAATAGGTTTTTAAAGTTTTTTTTTTTTTTTCTTGCCCAATTCCTATTGCCCCAGGAAGCGTCCATGTCATGGAGGATGGCCGATACATTCGTTTGGCTGCAGAGGTTGGACTTTTGACCCGAAATATACAAATCCAGCCTGATATATCATGCAGGGCGAGACTACTTGTGGGGTCCTTCAGAATATCCAGCAGTGAGGAATTTTCAGGTAAATTGAATTTTAAGTTACTAAGCATTACCGATTGGAGCCTATTCATCTGGGACATTCAGAAATTCCAACTGTGAGAATTTTCATTTATAAAACAAAACGTTCAAATTAGACGGCTCCTTTGTGCTCTGAGAAGCTATGAATTTTCAGTTCTAATCTGTGCTTAATTATCAGTGTGATGTTAAAATAATATACTAGCGATCAGCACATATGCACATTTTTACCTCAAAGAAAACATCTTCAGCAGATGTGAAATTTCCTCTGCTTTGAAATTATAGATGATTTAATGACCACTTGAGTTTTATCTCTTTCCTGAATTTCTATTACTCTTTCCCAGTAGCATGCTATATCTGATGGCAGGCCTCAGCTCATGCTATAAATTAATAGCATAAATTTAAATAAAAATGATTTCCATATTCTAGACTACTTTAAGGATCAGTTCAATCTTTCTCATTTCTTTCAAGCTTTAACTCTTTTGGAATGCTGCAACATTATTTGATTAGGACCTTGTTCTTAAACTTGTATCCCTTAAATATTATTCTAGAATTGTTTCCTGGTCAAATAAATTCGGGAGAGGATATCACTGTAGCTCCCTCTTAGAAGGTCACTGAGTACCTGAATATAATAAAAGCTCTGAGAAGGCCTGGAATAAAGGATCTAGCTACTTCCCAATTATATTGAGCATGAAACACTTTTTTGTTGGCACGTCTGTTCTACCAGTATGGTAAACGGCAGTATACGTACCGAACTTAAATCAAAAGTTCAGGATTTCCGGCCCATGGAACAAGCTCTCTTTCCATAGGCTCTGTGTCCAAGAGTCCTCAACAGAAGTGACTTTGCTCCTCCCCTCCCCCCAAAAGACATTTGACAGTATCTGGAGACATTTTGCTTGTCACAGCTTGGGGGAGCTTCTTGGCATCTAGTAGGTAGATGCTAAAGAGCCTACAGTGTATCCTGCAATCCTACAAAGCAAGGACAGCCTCCCACAGGAAAGGATTCTCTGGTCTGAAATGTCAATAGTGTTGAGATTGAGAAACCATGCTTTAGAAGACTGAGACACAGGCTGAGTCCTGGTCTTCTGGAAACGAGACAGGGTCCCTTTTAACTGAAACTGCAGGCCATGTGAACATGATCACAGAATAGAAGGCCAATTCTGACAGGTTAGCACCAGGCCAGAACTGAATGAGCAGCAAGACTGACATGGTCTGGAATTTCCGGCATTGCTGATCTAGGGTTTCTTAAATCATCCCGGGGGGGAGGGGATGTTATAGACTGGGATTAATGCCGATTTTCATGCCTATTTTATCTCATGCAATCCTAATATCTTTGTGAGAGAGACATTTTTATAGATGAGGAAACTGTAATAAAATTGCCTGCTTATGTGTGAAACTCACTTAAGAGCTTGTGAACAACTTGAGGGTACGGTTGCATCTTTCATCACCATTTTTCTAGTAAAGGAACTGCTGTGTATTGAGTGCTCCATAAGTGGGAATAAAGAAAGTAAGTGAAGAGTAAGAAAAGTCATCCAGCTAGAAAGTGGCAGAGGTAACATTCAAATTCAAGTCTGATTCTGAAGCCCTTATTAAATAAATTTCTAATTTTGTAATCATTTTAGACTTCGAGAAGAGTGGCAAACATAGTATGGAGAGTTCCTGTGTACCTTTTGCCCAGTCTTCCCTATTGTTAATATCTGCCATATCTGCTACATTTGTCAAAACCAAAAAGTTAACATGGGTGCCTTACTCTTAACTAAATTCAAGCTATTATTCAGATTCTACCTGTTTTTCCACTAATGTCCCTTTTTGTTCTAGAATCTAATCTGGTTTCCCACACTAAATTAAGAAGCCTTGCATTTTTCTGTAAATATACTCCAGAGCCTGGATGAAGTGGAATCGGCAGGTGTAGGTCAAGGATGCCAGCTATGGGTGTTGAAAAATTATAGGATAGAAAATCGGGCCAGGACTTACAATGCCTACTTTTAAATTGGAGGCCCCTGTCATTCTTTTTCTGACCAATAACATCCAGCCATTTATACTTAGAATTGTGATTTTCAAAAGGAAAAATAGGATAGTAGTTGTGAACATAATCTTTATTTAATTCTTCACTTAAATGCTCAAGACATTTTAAGTACTTACTATTTTTTTTAAATTTTTAAAATTTTATTATGTTATGTTAGTCACCATAAGTGACTCATTAGTTCATCAAACTCATTAGTTTTTGATGTGGTGATCCACGATTCATTGTTTTCGTATAACACCCAGTGCTCCATGCAGTACGTGCCCTCCTTAATACCCATCACCGGGCTAACCCATCCCCCCTCCCCCCTCCCCTCTAAAACCCTGTTTGTTTCTTAGAGTCCATAGTCTCTCATGGTTCATCTCTCCCTCCAATCCCCCCCTGCCCTTCATTTTTCCCTTCCTTCTCCTAATGTCCTCCATGCTATTCCTTATGTTCCACAAATAAGTGAAACCGTATGATAATTGACTTTCTCTGCTTGACTTATTTCACTTAGCATAATCTCCTCCAATCCCATCCATGTTGATGTAAAAGTTGGGTATTCATCCTTTCTGATGGCTGAGTAATATTCCATTGTATTTATGGACCACATCTTCTTTATCCATTCATCTGTTGAAGGGCATCTTGGGTCTTTCCACAGTTTGGCTATTGCTGACATTGCTGCTATGAACATTGGGTTGCATATGGCCCTTCTTTTCACTACATCTGTGTCTTTGGGGTAAATACCCAGTAGTGCAGTTGCTGGGTCATAGGGTAGCTCTATTTTTAATTTTTTGAGGCACCTCCACACTGTTTTCCAAAGTGGCTGTACCAACTTGCATTCCCACCAACAGTGTAAGAGGGTTCCCCTTTCTCCACAACCTCTCCAACATTTGTTGTTTCTTTCCCTGTCCATTTTTGCCATTCTAACTGGTGTAAGGTGGTATCTCAATGTGGTTTTGATTTGAATTTCCCTGATGGCTAATGATGATGAACATTTTTTCATGTGTCTGTTACCCATTTGTATGTCTTCTTCAGAGAAGTGTCTTTTCCTATCTTCTGCCCATTTTTTGACTTGATTATTTGTTTTTTGGGTGTTGAGTTTGAGAAGTTCTTTATAGATTTTGGATACCAGACCTTTATCTGTAGTGTCATTTGCAAATATCTTCTCCCATTCTGTGGGTTGCCTCTTTGTTTTATTGACTGTTTCCTTTGCTGTGCAGAAGCTTTTTATCTTGATGAAGTCCCAAAAATTCATTTTTGCTTTTGTTTCACTAGCTTTTGGAGATGTATCTTGAAAGAAGTTACTGTGGCTGATGTCAAAGAGGTTACTGCCTATGTTCTCCTCTAGGATTTTGATGGATTCCTGTCTCACACTGAGGTCTTTCATCCATTAGCTTTCAGCCACTGGTTAATATGCACACGAGTAAAAAGATATTGTATGATTTAAAACTATGAATTATAACCATGTAAGTATAAGACATAAAAAAACCACAAATTAAAATAATACTGATATATTGCCTTGCCTGAGATTCTAGAACCACTTTCTATTCTATAAAATAAGCTATTTATGTGCGGAATCTAGCATTTGGTGTCCTTTGGGCCACTGTCTTATGGAGACAGGTTCAACAGCCCTTTCAGCTGTGTGCTATTGGTGAGGGAACTGTCAAAAATGTTACCACCAGACAAATAGTTTTTGGATGTTTTATCATTCAGTGAATATTTCTATACCATCTACCAGTGCCTCCTTAATCAGTGTCATTTGATAAATTTAGATATATTGGAATCCTATCACCTGGTTACAAAGAAAGACATATATGGTCTTTTTTTTTTTTTTAAAGATTTATTTACTTTAGAGAGAGAGAGAGAGAGAAAACATGAGTGGGGGAGGGGCAGAAGGAGAGGATCGGGGAGAGACTCTCAAGCAGACTCCCCACTGAGCACAGAGCCCCACGTGGGGCTCGAACCCAGGACCCCAGACCATGACCTGAGCCAAAGTCAACAGTTGGCCACCTAACCAACTGAGCCACCCAGGAACCCCAGAAAGACATCCATCATCTTTCTTTTTTTTTTTTTTTTTTTAAGGTTTTATTTATTTATTTGTCAGAGAGAGAGAGCACAAGCAAGGGGAGGGGTAGAGGGAGAAGCAGGCTCCTCACTCAGCAAGGAGCCCTAGGTGGGACTTAACCCTAGGACCCCGAGATCATGACCCGCGCTGAAGGCAGACGCTCCACTGACTAAGCCACCCAGGCATCCCACATACATCATCTTTCACTTCATCTGTCCTCCAGACCATGCTTTGGTCCTCCATGGCAGCCAGATGTTAGTTTCTCCTCTGTGAAAAGGGAGTGGGGAAGGTGGAGGGTTTAGGCTGAACTACTTCTGAACTTTAAATACTATTACTGAAACACTATAGCTCCCTCCAATTTTATTGAGAAAAATAACTTTATAGTTCACCTTTGTCAGTACCTTTAGAAAAAGAAAGAAAAAAGGGGCGCCCGGGTGGCTTAGTCAGTTAAGCGTCCAACTCTTGGTTTTGGCTCAGGTCGTGATCTCAAGGTCCTGGGATCAAGCCCCACATCAGGCTTCACGCTCAGCAAGGAGCCTGCTTGGGATTCTCTCTCCCTCTGCCCCTCCTGCTCATGCTCTTTCTCTCTCTCTCTCTCAAGTAAATAAATAAATCTTAAAAAAAAGAAAAAGGAAAAAGAAGAAAGAAGTAACGTGAGGGATAAAGTTGTGACCTATGCAGCTAAGGGCACATGACTAATTCCGGGCACACTAGCTGTAGTGCAGTCGCCTGAACCCCAGTGCAAGGCTGCTCCTTTTATTCCACCACGTCTCCCACTCCCCACAGTGTGCCTCTGTGGGGGTTAATAGTACATCCTCTATACATTTGCTTACGTCCCAAGTGTAGTGTGTTACTTAAACCTTCTCTACCTCAGTTTCCTTATCTGTAAAATGGGGATGATAATTGTACACACCTCGTAGAATTTTTGTGAAGTTAAGAGTTTAAATATACACACACACACACACACACACACACATATACAAAAACACCCATGCCCTATTGAGATATGACTTAGAACAGTGCCTGGTACCTAATGAGCGCTGTATGAGAGGTAGGTGCAAAAGTTATTAATTCACCTCATTTTTTTCTATAATCGTGTTTTCATCTATTTTACTGAGAGTATATACATTGACATATTAGTGCTCATTATATTTTTAAATCAATCTAGTGGCTGTAGTTCATACTGTATTTTTGAAGTACCTACTTAAATTAGTACCAAAAAATTCCTCGGTAAGACTAAATAATTCACTATCCTCTCCTGATGTAGAAGATGTAGAGAATCTTTTTATTGTGAAAATGAGACAGGGACCACAGTGTGGCTGGGATAAAAATACAGAAAAGATTTTATGGGGTCTTTAAAATGATTTAAAAATATGTTTTATATAATTGACCATTATATTCCTTCTTGTAATATCTTTGTGAGGATGGCAATAGACCTTTCATATGGGGTCGCTGAGAGGAGACACAGCATTGAGGTGAGTGGCCAGGAACCCGTACTTCCTTCATTCTCTTCCAGGTCCTTGACCAGCTCAGCAGAAAAATACATGGAATCTGCCAGCTAACGTGCTCATCTCCAAAGCCTATCTCTCTTCCCTATCTGTCTTTCCTCTCCCCCATCCTATTGCCAGACTCTTCAGACTGCACATGAAACCTTGGCAAGCATTCATGTGATATTTCGGGTGATGCATATGTTGTTAGTGAGACTCATTGTGTGAAATACAGTGCTGGTATTGAGAATAAACTATTACATTAAAAAAATTTTCTGCATCTCCTGATGCCCATAAATGGGCCATCCTTCTACCTTTTGTAGGGCAGGGGAGAGTGCCTGATGATCTGCATTTTGTTTGCAGGTGTCCTTCAACTTTCAAATGTGGAAATTCAGAACTTTGGGTCACCATTGTATTCAGCCATTGAGCTCACTAATGCGTCGGCAGGATCCTGGATAATATCGTCCACTCTGCACCAGAGCTGCAGTGGGGGCATTCGTGTGGCTGCCAGTCATGGGATCATTTTAAAGGACAATCTAGTGTTTGGCACAGTTGGCCATGGCATCGACTTGGAGGGTCAGAACTTTTCTCTCTCTAATAACCTTGTGGTTCTGATGACACAGTCAGCATGGTCCACCGTGTGGGTGGCAGGAATCAAAGTGAACCAGGCAAGGGACATCAGCCTCTATGGCAATGTTGTGGCAGGATCGGAGCGACTTGGCTTTCACGTCCAAGGCCACAGGTGTTCCTCTCCTGAAGCTCGCTGGTCTGACAATGTGGCCCACTCAAGCCTTCATGGCCTTCATCTCTACAAGGAAAATGGGCCTGACAACTGTACTGGTATCTCTGGCTTCTTGGCTTTCAAGAACTTTGACTATGGCGCCATGCTGCATGTAGAGAACAGTGTGGAGCTAGAGGACATCACTCTGGTGGATAATACTATTGGTCTCTTGGCAGCGGTGTATGTGTCTTCTGCTCCACAGGGTCACATTGAAAATGTACAGGTTGTACTTAGGAATTCAGTCATTGTGGCCACGAGCTCCTCTTTTGACTGCATTCAGGACAGAGTTAAGCCTCGCTCTGCCAACGTGACATCAAGAGATCGCGCTCCTTCCAATCCAAGACGGGGCCGAGTTGGTATTTTGTGGCCTGTATTCACCTCAGAACCAAATCGGTGGCCTCAGGAGCCATGGCACAGAGTGAGGAATGGCCATTTAATTTCAGGAATGATGAAACTTCAAGGTAGGAGGTTTTAGCTTCCAAGCAGTGTAGTGCTTAGGATCTTCATACATCTGTGCGTAGGATCTTCAATAGCGTTCAGAAATTATATCAGCAAGAGGGTACAATGTAGTCCAGTGGTTACTGTCCAGTTGATAACCTGCTGGCTATTGATGAGCACAGTGGTGGTTTATAATGACAGTGAGTGGCTCCTTAAAAAGTCATTGCTTTATTTATGTTGAAGACCTTTCCCAGTGATTATTTAATTTGATTATATGACAATTCTCTAGGTAGGTGTTCTTTTTCCTATTATAAAAAGGAGAAAACAGATGCAGAAATTGTGCTTCACCCAAGTTGGTTAGTAGGTGATAGGGCAACCTGGATTAGAACCAGTTATACCATAACCTATGATGTTAATCTTCCATCAGATCTCTTTGGTACTATTGTACTCACTCCCACTGGATCGTGATCAAAACTTTGATGAGAAGTATTGCTCTTAAGACTTTAATGTGTTGGAATACTCTTCTCTTTTGCATACAATGTCCATGTCTGGAAGAACTACTGATATTTTAAATTGGGATTTATGTTAACTCCTGGAACTACCATGGATGGCTTAAATTTACTCCTAGATATGCATTGGTATAAGAATATTTAGTTCTGTATTCTGTATTTGTGGTTGGTAGGTTCTATGATCCAATGTTATGATATCTTAAATTTTTTTTCAGATGTCACCTTTTCTAGTTTTGTGAAGAGTTGCTATAGTGATGACCTAGATGTCTGCATCCTGCCAAATGTGGAGAGCACTGGGATCATGCATCCAATAACAGCAGAGAGGACCAGGATGCTAAAGATCAAAGATAAAAACAAGTTCTATTTTCCTCCTTTACAAGCTAGGTACCAGTTTTAGTATTTATAATAAGCCATGTTTATGAAGTATTTGGCAATTCCTCAAATCCTTAAGCATGTTTAAAAGAAAAAAATAAGATCATCAATGTAAATCGAAATAAGTTTTCTGGAAAGATATGGTAGATTGATTGAATGGCTCGAGTTCTTTACCCTATGTTCATGCCCTTCGATACAAGATTTTTTCAATCTCTCCTATAGCAGAGGCAGAGGCTCTATTTCCCTCTTGAATTTGGGCTCAGCCATGTGACTTTTTCTGGCTAAAAAAGGGAGCAAAAGTGATAGAATGCTAATTTTACTATTGTTGTTTCATTGTTTTATCTTTATTAGAGATACTTCTTTGGGGTGTTTTCAAAATCACTGGAAAAAAATTTACCTTAATTCTTGAATCTTCCATGGAGTATGGTGTCACTAGTTTTCAGAAGAAGGCTCAGGAGCCCTTGTGCAGGGACTAGGAGGTCAAAGGATTTCTGTTGTCAGAAATCCCTGCACTGAGTGAAGTGGCTTAGATACTGGCACTCAGACCCTGTGTAATTACTGTTCTTGAACATACGATCTGGGACTTTTAGACAGGGATATGAAAACTGGATGAGGAATTCTTTTTGTCATAAAAGGGAGTGGGGAGATTAGGAGCAGGGATAATGGGTTACTTTCTTTTCCCCACAACATTGGGGAAAACTCCTTTAGCTGAAAGAAAAGAATCAGGAAAACTTGCCCTAATTAGAAAGTTAATATGTTTGGCCCAACACCAATCTCTTTTTAATGCCCATTCCTGAGCCATTTTTTTTTTTTTTTTGGTACCTAAACATTATGAGCTTTGCAATTTGTTTTATTCTGTCATTTTTTCTCCTGCCCAATTTTCCTTAGGTTCATGTCTTACTTATGGGATGAAATAGTTATAAAGCTAAATGATATTAGCATCTGATTCTTTGTATTATTAATACCTGACACATGGTTGGCATACAATAAATATTTAATATTATTACCAGTGGTACCTAAAATTATTAGACCAGGGGAAATCAAATAAATGCTCTATAATTCAATGCTATAATTGTTTATAACTTGTTTATATAACCCACCTGACTCTCAATTCTGAAAGTATAGGAACCATGTCTGTCTTTATCACCACTGTATTCCCCAACATATAAATGTAGGTTTTCAATAAATATTTGTTGAATGAAAATATCTATTTTTACTTTGTATATAGCACAAATAGAATTGATATTTATAATAATAATTTTAAAGTCCTGCAAGGCCCCAAAGTTTCATAAAGAAATGATTACATTATGTTCAGTAGATATTAGAGGAAGGAGCATTTTATTTTATCTTGCTTCTTACCAAATTAGCAATTGAAGCAAAGATTATATATTCAGGTATCTAGAATATTTGGTTATAAGAATGTCTTTCTTTTTGCCCATATAATGGGGAAATAACATTTTCTATAGAGTTTTATTTGGTATTTCTGTAGCACATTATTAGTAATAAAATCCTGTTGAATTTCTTTTTCTCTTTTTTCTAAGATTTTATTTATTTGTTTATTTGGGGGGGAGGGGCAGGGGGAGAGGGACAAGCAGACTCCACACTGAGTGTGGAGCCTGACGTGGGGCTCGATGTCAAGACCCTGAGATCATGACTTGAGTCAAAACCAAGACTCAGACACTTAACCAACTGAGCCACCAAGGCATCCCGGATTTCTTTTTCATGTCAGCTCTACCAATATCTGTTTTCTTTGTGTTGCTTATCATGGAATGAGAGGGTTGCTTTCTGTCTGTCTTCACAGGAAAGGTTTAGGAACGCTGGTCTGCCCTGAATCAGATTGTGAAGATCCAAGAAAATACCTCTTTAAGGATCTGGATGGGAGAGCCCTGGGTCTGCCTCCACCAGTGTCTGTATTTCCTAAAACGGAGGCAGAGTGGACTGGATCCTTCTTCAACACAGGTTGGTTATATCTGAACTCGATGCCTCCAGCAGAGGGAGGATGCATGTGAAGGAGCTGGTTTGGCTGGGTCATCTAGTGGGAACAAAAGAGCCAGGAGAGGAATTGAGTTCCAGTTGGAGTCTGTGCTATCACAGGAACGCTGAGGGATTAAGCAATGCCATGACAGCATGGTGATTCGCTCCATGAGATCGCTTATGTCTCTGTATAATGCGCAGATTCCCAACACGCAGCTCTGTGCCCAAGTGCGAACATCCTCTCACTAGCATGCTCACCTGCACCTGGAGCAGGACTCCAGTCAGCCAGGGAACCTGCTCCTCTGCCATCCGAGTCAACATTTCTCTTCCCTCCGGGCAGACAGAAAGGCTCTCACTCTGGGGAGGGTGGTGGAGTAGATGTCCTGTAGCTTCCTTCCTTTCCTCTATCTGTTCATTGTCCCCCAAGGGCTGTACTCAAAATTCCTTCTTCTTGCTTATGCAACCAGAGCCCATTTAGGGATCAGTTTTAATAGCTGGAACCCCAGAGAGATCATCATCTTTCTATGTCCACAAACAATGGGATTCTGAGTTTCTGTTTGAGTTCAGGTGGAAACTGTTGCTCATAAATCTAAAGAATTTCCCCAGCTTTCTTTCTGTTTCAGTGGTTGATTCTTTCCATACTTCTCTTCTAGTCTCCCTTTCCCTTTTTAAGTTCTAAGTGAATGAATGTTCCAGGTCTATGTTCTCAGATCTCTTTGGTTCTCTCCCTAATCTTGCTAAGTCCAAGGTTGAAATATCTTCTACTGCTGATGACTTCTAGTTTGTATCCCCAGCCCTGAACTTTGGTCTGGTATATCCAACTGACTCCATTGGGAAGTACAATCGGCATTTAAGACTCAACATACCCCAGATGGATTCTTGAGCTCTGCCTGCATCCCCAGCCTGCTTCTTGCCTAGTTGACCCTTCCTCCATAATTGGTATCATCATTCAAAATCTAGGAGTGAAACTTTATTCCTTTTTCTGATATAAATGCTCTCGCTTGTAAACCATCATCATCTCTCACCCAACAAGGGAATGGAATAGCCTCCTAATTTGATCTTCTTTCTTCTGTTCTTATACCCCACAATCTGTTTTTCACATGGCAGCCACAGTGATCTTTTCAACTTTCCAATTGTTTTCCATTCCCCTGGAATGAAATCCAAACTACAAGGCTATAAGTCTTGTAGTACCTGGTCCCTGACTACCTGTGACACCCTTTTTACTTATTCATCATGGTCGTATGTTTTCTTTAACATGCTAAGCTTATTCCTACCCCAGGGCTTGCCTTTGCATTGGCTGTTTCCTTTGCCTGAAATCTCCTGTTCTCATTTCTTTGCAGACCTGGCTCCTTCTGTTCAAATGATAGCTTCTCAGAGAAGCCATCCCTGGTCACCCTGTCCAAAAGAATTATGCCCCCATTCTTTTCTAGCTCTACTATGCCTGCTTTATTTTTTGTCAGTGTTCCACTATTTAAAATTATATTGTAAAGACCCTTGTTTACTGGTTGATTTATTGTTTGCTTTTTAAAGTGCAAACTTAGTGAGGGCAAGAGTTTTGTCCTGTTCGTTGTTACATATTTGGGGAATGCTCAACAAAGAGTAGTTGATGGGTTGATCAAGTGAATGAGTTGTTGATAGCCAAGGAGAGTATTAATGCTGCTTGCCCCAAACCATTCGAGAACGTACAGAAGAAACTGAGGCTTCAATTTAGGTCACGGGTTTAAGGATTTACCCATAATAGGAAATTTGGAACCAAGACTTTCCTAGGTCTCTTTTTCCTTGTTGCCACCTTACTTCCATTTGAACCACTGCTATTTTAACGTTTGGCATTTACAGAAGTTTCTACATAAGTCTTTTAATTACCATACGATTTCATGCTTCACTACTTTTTCACATTTCTCTTAAATATTTTCATAGGTTGAAGGCTTATCTTTGCAACAGGATGACATGCTGTGGGGACTACAATATAGGTTTTAAAAAGTCAGTGCTGAGTGCGTGGAACATGCTAAGTAAATATTCATTTTGATATGTTGGTCATATCTGTTGAATATAACAACAAATACATTTTTGCACAGAGGAATAAAATGCAGGGAAAGTATATATTGAGAAAAATACGTGCAGAATAGTAAAAGAAAAAAAGATAGGCAGCTACTCTCTCATTTGCCACTATATCTATTCAGATAGCTTTCTTTTTTTTTTTAAAGATTTTATTTATTTATTTGAGAGAGAGAATGAGAGAGAGATAGCATGAGGGGAGGAGGGTCAGAGGGAGAAGCAGGCTCCCTGCCGAGCAGGGAGCCCGATGCGGGACTCGATCCTGGGACTCCAGGATCATGACCTGAGCCGAAGGCAGTCACTTAACCAACTGAGCCACCCAGGTGCCCCTATTCAGATAGCTTTCTATAGTAAGTTACCCTGTTGGTGTTAAGAGTCATCCCACTGTTATAGGTGTTTATGCCATGGAGAAAAGATCCTACTTTCAAACAAAGTACAGGCATAATTGTGAGGGTTTTCTACACTTGTGGTTTTTGGTGAGGACCTCATTGCTGTAGAATCAGTACCAAGGGATGTGTGTTCCAGAGTATTTAATGGAAATTACATTTCAGAAAATAGTAAGGACTGAAGAGTGTCTTAGTTTGGGTTGCTCCAGAGACAGACATTGATATAAGGCTTAGACTCTAGTAGTTTATGGGAGGGGGTGAGCATGGAAAGTAGAGAAGTGGGGAAGTAAGACAGGGAAAGAGGTGAAGCCAGGAAGGATGGACTCAAACTGGTTTCTGCTGTGGACAGCTAGAGCTCAAGTCCTGGGGGGAGCTCCAGGAGACCCTGGGCACATGACCTAAACATATCCCTGCTAAGCTATGAGGAGGCTAAGGTATTTATATTCAAATCCCTGCTTGTCATTGGCTGAAGGATGCTTCTGGACATTAACTCTCTAGCCTCTTGGCTTTCCCTGAACAAAGGCCAACTCTGTTCTTTCCTGTGGCCAGGAACAAACCTTTCTTAGAAGGAAGTGGTAGGTTCTACCAGCAGTCTTTGGTGTGTGAAGGTGAGTGCTAAAAACATATGGCTGTGGCGTTGAAAATGTCTGGTACAAACAGGAGCTCTAAAATGGTGATCAAATACTCCATGTGTAGGGGGCCTGTGTGGCTCAGACTGTTAAGCGTCTGCCTTTGGCTCAGGTCGTGATCCTGGGGTCCTGGGATCAAGCCACACATCGGGTTCCCTGCTCAGTGGGGAGTCTTCTTCTCTGTCTCCCTCTGCCCCTCCCCCCCCCACTTGTGCGTGCTCTCTCTCTCTCAAATAAAATTTAAAAATCTTAAAAAAATACTCCATGTGTAAGTAATGGGGTGGTTGGATGAACTCAGATAGTTGCTTACCATGTGGTATAAATACACTGGTTAGGCATAAACATGCTCTTGCGGCTCGATGTATATTTTATTTTTCTTAACTCTCTGATGTGGTTGTGAAATCTGATTCAATGGTAAAACTCCAGCAGATATTACAGTAGAACATTCCACTTACTGTCAGTGTGTAGACAAGCATAATTGGGAGTGTGTGTTTGTGTGTGTGCCTGTGTGTGTATATGTGGTTGAATGTATATAGGAAAGAGTATATGACTGACTGCTTTCAACTCCTGATGTTTTAAAGCTTTATAACATTTTAAATGAGGTTGCTATAGGTACCAACTACAAGGATTCCCACAGTAGAACCTGCTGTTTACTGCACTAAAAATACATCCTGTATCTTCTTGCAATGAAGGAGACAGCACAGAGTATAAATGGTGTCTTCCAGGTGCTGACAGGATTGTACGGTTTTCCTTTGACTTCCAAAATATGAATAGATCCTCCTTCCCTAATTCATGTCCCTTTTTATTTCTTATTTATTTATTTAAAAAAATTTTATTTATTTATTTGACAGAGAGAGACAGCAAGAGAGGGAACACAAGCAGGGGGCGGGAAGCCGGAGAGGGAGAAGCAGGCTCCCCGCTGAGCAGGGAGCCCGGTGTGGGGCTCAATCCCAGGACCCCAGGATCATGACCTGAGCTGAAGGCAGATGTTTAACTGACTGAGCCACCCAGGCGCCCCATCCCTTTTTATTTTTTAAACCATTCTCTTGTATGCCACTTTCCAATTCCTGTACACAATCTGATAGATGAGAAAAGCACAAATTTAATCTGAAGAGAAGGAGTGTCTATTTTGTATTTTTCCCCTTCAAGACAAGAATCTATAATATTCTGTAGAACAGGAAGAGGAGTGCGGCAGAGATTAAAATGGAGACCACTGGAACCAACTCTCATATTTTTTCCAAGTGGCATTGAATGTGACACACCCTTATGTTCTGTCTCAGATCTATTAATAAACAGCTTGGAGTCCCTTGCCTTTGAGGATTATTTTTAATTTGAAAAATACAGATTGTATTTGCACATATAAGTTCACAGCGGAGCTACCAACCCAGACAGATATCCACAGGTCTCGGCATATTGTCATATACTCTAGCATTAGAAGCAAAAATTATCCATGTGGATCAGCTCTAAGGAATACTGTGCCAGTGGGTTTTGCTATCTGTGTGATGCAGGGTGTGTAGCCAGGGGAAAAATGAGCTGTTAATTTTGATTTGTACTTATCTGTAAGTTTGCGTTTGCAGCCAACTTTGAAACATGCCTGGCAATAGAGTGCAAAGCAGCTAATCCCAAGCAGGAGATCCTCTGAGAACCATTTGCATTTTATTCTGGAAGGGATTTCTTTTGATTATGGAAGCAGCTGATGATCTGAAGATCCAAAATCATGGAGAAAAACCAAGTCTTGAAATGTGTATCCCATTCAGGTGGGACTAGACAGGTGCCAGAGCATCCCACTCTGGCTTCTTAGTCATTTCCAGTCTGTCCCAGACTACAAATGGGTGGCTTTACCTCCCAGACCAGTTTGTACATGTGGAGTACCTGTGTGGTTGAGAGAAGACTGGAAGAAGTCAGAGCTTTACTTTCAACATCATTTTACGATTTCTGAGCCATGATGTAGAGAGTAGAAGGGGGGTGACATGGAGGGGGCCCTCCTTGAGCAGCTTTTGCATGCCGCATGCTGAAGTTGGCATTTTCATTCATTGTGCAAATGCATTTTGGCCACCTACGGTCTACGAAGGCTTCTAAGGATGGGAGCTCCAGTTGTGAAAAAGACAACGCTCCTGCTTTCATCAGGCTTATGTTCCAGTGGAGAGAGATATATAAACAAATAAAAATATTCCAATAGTGATGGGAGGTACGAAGAAAATAGTATAGGGTTTTGGGTCAGAGTGGTAGATTGAAGGTTGTGCGTGTGTGCATGCAGGTGTAGATAAGGGAGCTGCTATTTGAAACAGAGTTACATTTCCAACGAGACCTGAATGAGGGGCAAGGGGTCACTGCTCGGAGCAGAGGGAGGAGCCTTCTAGGGACAGAGAGCAGCCAGAACAGAGGCTCTGAGACAGAGGCTTCAGCGTGTCTGAGGGTGGGTGGAAAGGTGATCAGTGCTCACGGTGTGTAATTAATGGGAACAGGAGTAGTTGCAGGTAGCCAGGAGTCAGCTCCTTCCTAGGCCAGGACGATTTGATAAGATGATGTTGGAGGATGCATGTTGGAGGATGATGTTCACTCTCTGAAAAGATGGTACATGCAGCCGTGGAATGAATGGATAGGGAGTGGGAGTCAGACTGGGAGCAGGCAGTGCAGTTAGGAAGCTAAAGCTAAGGGGGGCTTAGGGATGCACCACCCCACAGGTGGTCTGCTGACGTGTGCTGGCCCGCAAAGTCTTGCACTCGTCTATAATGAGATAATGACATGAATCGGTCGCTTAGAAACATAGCAACTTGACAGAGTAATTTTATGTCTGTTGGCTCTAATAAAGAAAATTTGGGGCTTTTATTTTGTATGTCTAATTGGTCAGATAATTTATATTTTTTAAATTATATAAATTGGTCCTCAATGGCCTGGAAATTTTAAAACAAACAAAAGCAAACAAAACAAAACAAAATACCCTGTTTCTTGCCAAATATTTTTCAATTGAGGAGGTAAATTTGATGTGCTTAGGGCAGTGGCTTCTGTAGCTGACTTATCATCAGTATTATCTAGGACATTAAACATTCATTTGCATGTTGGGGGGTATTTTGAGTGAATAGGTGTATGTGAGGCCCAGGCCTTTGTGTTTAAACACACATATACACAGATACACATTCATTCATACACACAACCTCCCCAAGTGATTCTGTTGTGTTAAGGTTTGAGAATCACTAACTATAGAGTAATATGCTTCCTTTGATGTAAAGAGACAGGATGTTATGAAGACAATATTTTTAATTTAAAAAGTGAGCAGTCTCAATTTTTCATGAAAAATCCAGAATTTGCTCCCTGTGCCAAATACCATAGGCATAAATATACTTGCTTATACACACACTGGATGTATTTCTGAAAGGGAATAGAACATGAACTAAAAAGATATAGGAGTCTTCACAATCTAAATTAAGTCTTCGAATAATAAGAATATATTGAACTTTTTTAAATGTAGATTATTTTTGCTAGTACTAAAGTGACTTGAATGACCTCAAACTGTCACTTTAATAATGAAGCATTGGATAAAAATGAGTTCAATGCTAAGTTTATTTTTTAAATTCTACATTGAATCATTATATTAAAAACCTAAACTCATGATAAGCTTTTCCCACACTTTCCTTGACGTCATTCCCAGCAAAGTACTGTGGTCTGACCAGGACTTCTGACCAAATCCATCTTCGGGGCAGGTGAGAGTTTCCCATTCTTTGCCACGAAAGGATAAGAAGCGTTTTTCAAGTGGTGTTCCTTCTTGGTCGCTTCTTGAGAAAGTTATAAACCATTATGGAGACCTTAAAAGTGACTGACCTCAAATCAAAAATAAAAGATGAGGTTGATAAAAAAGAAAATAAAGCTGGCATTTTACCGTCAGCCCATGGAGTGATGAAGTGGTTTCCAACTGAATAATGGGAAAGCTCCAGCAACAGGGAGACATCCGCTCAGCTGCTTGCAGACGGAGGGGCGAGCATTTTCTCAACTCTTTGTTGCTAGATCTCGAAATGCGTCTTTTCTTTAAGCTTTCTAGGCTTCTCTTTCTTCCCATTTGTCCTGGGAATGACAGCAAGATGGTATTATAAAATGGGAGAAGGGAGAGGGAGGGAGAAAATGAGGGGACAGAATGGAGAGAGGGAACGGTTTGTCTGCCAATATCTGTGCTTGCAGAGGTCTTTTTCTTCTAGCTAGAGGGGAAAATACCATTCTCTTTTCCCAAGCAATTATAGGCCCCAAAGATTGAAACTTGGTATATAGCTCTTTAATCTCAGCAGATATTTATGGTTAAACATTAGACTTTTAGGATTCCAGATGTCAGGGTATTAAAATATAAAAGCACAGTCTCAGAAAATATTAGAATCTTTGGGATGCGTGGCTGCAGGGATTTTTTTCCCAAGCAGAAGAGGGCGAAGCTTTCCATGATCCTTTGTGAGACCGAAAGAGCACCTTTCCTTCACCTGATTCTCTATCTCCCGCATGACTTGTCCCGTCTCTAGGCCATGAATGGCATAACCATGTTGGATTGTGTTTTGAAATCGTCCAGAGTGTGAGTTGGAATGCTTTTTGTGTGTGATTTGTAAAGGATGATGTGAGGAGGCATCTGAGCCATGGGAATAATTTCTGTTGCCTCTCCTCAATCTGGACACTTTATTCTTCCTGAGATTGCTTTAATCCTCAAATCTTCCATTAACAGCTAATACTTGTGGAATATCCATCATGTTTCTGAGTTTGTGCTAAGACTTTCACATGAATTATTTCATGTAATCCCATCAACAGAATATATCCTATGAGGTAGATACTCTTATTCCCTACCTGTTATAGCTGTGGAAACTGATGTAGAGATATTAGGTAACGTGGCCAAGCCATGAACTAATTAATAGAAGATTCAGGACTGAACCCGTGTTTTTCACACTGTGTGCGATGCTGTACATGGTACCCTCTTGCTAAGGTTTTTTTCCTTTTTTCTCTACATTCTCCAGTGTTAGCTCTCTTAGATCTATCAGCCTTTCTCACACAGAGTCCTGTCTACACAGAACAAAGCAAACTGAGACTGTGCAATTATTCCAGCAATTATCCACCCCAACTAGCAATAATAATAGTTACCATTTATCTAGCATATTCCATGTGCCAGGCATTATGCTAAGTGGTTTATAAGTATTCCCATTTATCCTTTCAACAACCTTAACGTGTAGGGATTGTTATCCCTTTTCAGCATTCGAAGAAATAGGGGTTTAGAGAAGCTAACTAATTTTTCATGGTCCCACAGCTAGACTGTGCAGAACCAAGATTTAAATCTATATTTGTCTGATTCCAAAATCTGGGCTTGGAACCACTTCTAGATAATTATCATCATGTGGTCTAAATCATCTGGTGGGCAGCTGCACCGAGAGATATTTCTTAAAGAATTGACATTTTTCCATTTTACATGGTAGCAAATCGATTTTTATATTTTAAAAAATAACTGTCAATTACTATAACATTTTTGAAAGACGATGGTAATAATGACCACAAAACAGCCTCACTTACTTCCTCTTCTTCGTGTGTATATAGCCATTTCCTGTGTACGAGGTAAACAGACTCTGGCATTTTGCCAGTGTTAACCCCTGGCAGTTGTGTGACAACAATAGAGCAGTATGAAGTAGAAACTTTGGTCATGAACTCAAAAATGTATTATGGTCGGGCACCTGGGTGGCTCAGTCAGTTAAGCGTCTGCCTTCCGCTCAGGTCGTGATCTCCCAGTTCTGGGATCGAGCCCTGCGTCAGGCTCCCTGCTCAGCAAGGAATCTTCTCTCTCTCTCTCCCTCTGTCCCTCCCCACTGCTCATTCTCTTTTTTTCTCAAATAAATAAATAAAATCTTTAAAAACTTTATTATGGTAATTTTTCTGTAGCTTCCCCTTTCTCCCAATAAATTGAGGTAAGTTTTTTTTTTCCCCCAACTTAGATGTTTCTTGAGAGTCCAGTGAGAGCAAGGCACTCTATACTGTTGGGGTATCCTATATAGGACACAGCGAGGTAGGTAAGAAGCCATCCTTTCCCTCCTGCATGGATGTGGGGGGCAGGGGCAGGCTACGAGATGGAGACAATGAGTTAATATAAAATTGGCACAAAATACCTTGGAGAGTCCACGTATACCTGGGGATCTAGACAAAGGCTCTAGAAAGGAAATGGAGTTTGCCATGAGCCTAGAGCATCAGGTAAAGCTTTGACAAGCATGTATGAAGGAAGCCAGGCAAAGAGGATGTTTCAAAGTGCAGACAATGAGTTGCAGTGTGGCCGCTCCCCTGTGGAATGCTCCTGGGTTTCCAGACGCACCTGGGGCTCTGGCTCTTTGTGCCCTTGCTCTGCCTATCACTGAATTCTACCATAGCACATCTGATGCTCTCCTGCCATCATCTTTCAAGCCTGTCATCTCACCAGACTGTGAATACCTTGATGACAAAGATCCTTGAATTTTTAGTATAATCCCTGGAACATAATATATGCTCAGTAAATGTTTGCTGAATGAGGGAATAAATGAGTAAATGGGTGAATGAATGAATAAAAAAGTCAAGAATTCCAGTTTAGGTTGCCAGTCAACTGTTCCACAAAGTAAATCTTACAGATTTACTTAATATATACTTTGTATTAGCTTTCTCAAAGAATGTTCCCTATTCACTCATCTCAGGAGATGGTGCAAAATGTGGTCCATGGCTAAATTTTGAAAACTCTGACTATTCCCATTGTGGAGATTTATCATGTACATTAAGATATTAAGGGTTCTGATAAGTTCTGCAATTAAATTTAAAAATGCTATTTAAATTTGTGTTATCCGGTATTTCTCAAACTTCTTAACTAGTGAATACTTATTCATACTACACATTAGTGTCCGTTGGAATTAGTGTACTTCAGAATGCATTTTGGGAAATACTGGCTCATATTAATTCATTAGTTTGTAGGGATACATGCCAATTGGAAAGAACTAAGATTACAGGATGTTCAGTTTGGATGGTTCCTTGAAGGTTATTATGTTCCCTTTTTCATTCAGTGCATAGATGGTCTCTACCTTTAACTTTCTCAGGAAGTGGGAATTCACTCCCTTCCAGGGCTACCTAATATATTTTGAATAATTTTAATTGTTAGGATTCTTTCCATGATTTCCATCACCCATGACCTAGTTTGCCTTTTGGTGTGAGAGTACAGGTTTAATTCTTTCCATATTACAGCCTTTTACACATCCAAACCAGTAAAACAATGATCTTATAATAACCCAGTATGCTTCTTTCAAGCAAAGAAATTCCAAATTCCTTCTGTTTGTCAACATATGACAGGTTGTTTTTAGGTCTTCATTTCTAAACTGGCTTATTTGTGATATTCTTCAATTTGTTGATGATTTTTCCAAAATGTAGAAGCTAGAACATTATCTATCCAGGCAGCATTGTCCTATAGAGATAATAATGCAAACCCCAAGTATAATTTAAATTTTTTAGTGGACAGGTTAAAAAAAGTAAAAAGAAATGGAATTAAATTTAATAATATATGTTTTTAAATCTGATATATTAAAAATATTATCATTTTGAGATTAATCAATATAAAACTATTGAGATATTTTGCATTTATTTTTTCATATTGTGTATTTGAAATTTTGTTTGTACTTCACAGTTATAGCATATCTCAATTCAGAAACTACATTTTCATCAGAAATATTTTGTGTATCTAGATTTGAATTGAAAAAGTAGATTCACATGTACAAGTTGTTCCAAATATACCTAAGTATTTTCCAACAATTAATCATTTATGCACTTTAAATTATAAGTAATTAAATTATATTCAACTTAAAATTTAATTCTCAGTTGCTCTAGTCATATTTCGAGGGCTAAATAACTACCTGTAGCTATGGTTACCATATGGGTATCTTTCTTCCCTAGTTCTGGAAGTTCAAAGAAAGAGAACTGATTTTTTTTTTTTTTTTGTAACCTGTGTAGTAGACTCTATTAATCTCTGTTAAATTTCATTTTTATAAGTCACTTTTATAGGTCATTAGTTGTAACTTAGATTTCTTTGGATTAGAAACTAAGCCCAAAATTAGAAACCATTCCACAGATCACCTAATTGGTTCTGGGCATATAACCCAGTCAGTAAAAGAAAGAAGCTTATCGGAATTATCTGCCATTAGTAGGAGCTGCTGTTCAAATAACCAGTCCTCCAATAAAGCATCAAGGTTTTCTGAGACTGGGAATTTTACTACTCAAGTTAAAGACCCTTTATTGAAAAGTCTATTCACATTTCTATGCTTTATTGTATGAGAAGATGGATAATATCAATGTTCCACAAGAGGGACTATTTTTGAATATCTGTAACTAAATGAAATTACATGACTTTTTTTCTGTGATAATATACTGGCTCTCTCTTTTTTCTTAATTTTCTTTACTTTTCTTTCTTTTTTTGCCCCTGCCCCCATCCACTACTCCATCTCCCCAGATTATTTCCAGACTTCATTGAATAGTAAACTGTGTTCCTATTCTTCAAATTTTAATAATGAAAGAATTCTGCATTGCTGTGTTCAATCTTTCGGTACAATAGCATTGAATGATTTAGAAGGCAGAAGCTCAAACGCTAGCTTATTTTACACCTAAGACAGATGGATGCTGTTTGTTTTATTTGTTTGATTATTTTATATATTCTTATGTGTGTTTGTGTGTGCGTGCACACATGTGCATTTTAATGGAGGGAGATACTTGAACAGTCCCATCAGTAAATAAAATGCTTGTGCCTTACCAATAGGTACTCAACAAGTTCATGACTCAGACCTTCTCATTTCAATATTATGGACCTGGAAGATTCTTTGATCTGGTTCTCAGTTTTCTCTCCATATATTTGCACACTCACTAGATGTAAAAACTAATGCTGTTTTGTGATGGTTTGAATGTAATTATTAAAAATATCCTGAAAATACATGTGTCGAGGGAACAAAATTTTAGAAGTCAGATATAGATCCAAATGTATTTGAGAAATTAGTTTATAAAAAAGATGACATTTTAAATCATGGGAAAATAGAAATTATTCAATTAATGTCATTGAGACATTTAAGTAGTCATTTAGGGAAAAAATGGAGAAATTCATACTTTTCTTTTTATAAAAATAAATTCCATATGGATTAAAGAGGAAAAAAATTGAATGTATAGAATTACTAGAAAATATTGGTGAGATTATACTTTTCTAGTTATGGAGATATTTCTTAGCATAAATAAAAATCCAGGAAACATTAGATAAGTATTTGATAAATTTGACTAAGAATTAAAAAGTTCTGCAAAGAATATCAAAAACTAAACTAAAAAACCTAGGAAAAATTTACAACTCATAGAGAAAAGAGCTAATTAGTTGATAATACCAAAAAGTTCTAACTAATAGTTAAGAAGGAAAAGGAGTAAACCAATTTAAAAAATAGTCAAAGGATTCCAAAATGTATTTCACAGAGAAAGAAATACCAATGCCAGTAAACATACAAAAAGCTCAATTTCTCTCATAATCAAAGCACAAGTTAAGAGCTTTTACACTGGGACACCTGAGTGGCTCAGTCAGTTAAACATCTGCCTTTGGTTCAGGTCATGATCCCAGGGTCCTGGGATTGAGTCCCTCATCAGGCTCCTTGCTCAATGGGGAGCCTGCTTCTCCCTCTCCCTCTGCCACTCCCCCTGCTTGTGCTCTCTCTCTCTCTGTCAAATAAATAAATAAAATCTTAAAAAAAAAAAGAGCTTTTACACTGTATCCTACTGCCTGGATGGTGTCCATTTACTAGACGTGCAGCTCTAAGCAAGTTTCTTATCCTCTCTGAGCCTCAGTTTCCCCAGTTAGGAGGTAGAGACATCAATATTATATACTTATGATTATTGTAAGGATTAAAAGAGAGAAGCCCAACAAAAGTGTCCACCACTACTCTTAAGACAGTGGTGACCACTGCTACTATAATTACTATTAATATTACTGCTTTAGCAATTGTCTTGGCAATGATTTAAAAAGTGTGATCATCTCTATGTTGGGGAATGTGCACAGAAACAGTTCTCAGACTTTTGGACTCATTCTCAAATATCATTTGATGTAGCCTCTTGGCATCTGGTAACCATCTAAAAGTTCTGACTCAGCAACTCCACTTTTAAGACATTATCCTAGCGATTTTTGTTAAATGAATAAACAAAACAGTAAAACACACAATGAGAAAGAAAACACTCCCTGCTTCTTAGCCCTCTGCTATCCTGATCTTCAGTACTACTGCTCAGAGGGAACAACTGGGAAGTTGCCATATTAAAAAATCATGTATATGTATTACTTATTATTTTAATAAGAATAATGATAGTAAAACTCATTTATATAACAAATGGAATCCTAAAAAATGGGTTGGTTATTATGTAAAGCATGTCAAGAAAAGGGACACAGAAGAAAAGAAATTTTCGTAGACCTAGAAGCCAATCTTTTTATTATGGAATTAGGGATTCCCTATAGGACCCAATTCCAATTTGCTTAACTCTCTCACAGGAGAAATATTAATAAAAATTGAATGTAAGTTCCTGAAAGTAAGTAATTGCCATGGAGAAAGGGACTTGAAGCTGATTTTTTTTTTTTTTTATGTGGCTGTGGATAATAATCTCTTCCCTTTTGGGTGATGTTGGTAAGATGCAACTCTCCTTGAGCATTGCCCATGTGGAAACGAGACTATCCCTACATCTAGGCCATATTCGCTCTGTTTGAATGCTTTCCAGGCAAAGGAGCAGATCTTAGAGCTATAAAAGACACAATGCATATAAAACACTTAGCCCCAAGCCTGGCTTGGGATAAGCACCAAGTAAATACTAGTGACCACCATTTTGTTGCCACCATTTATCATGGTTCTGGCTGGGATGATGACTTGAACATTTCAGGCATCACGTCTTAACGATTCTTTTTTTTTTTTTTTAAGATTTTATTTATTTATTTGACAGAGAGAGACACAACTAGAGAGGGAACACAAGCAGGGGGAGTGGGAGAGGGAGAAGCAGGCTTCCCACTGAGCAGGGAGCCCGATGCGGGGCTCGATCCCAGGACCCTGGGATCATGACCTGAGCCGAAGGCAGATGCTTAACGACTAAGCCACCCAGGCACCCCACGTCTTAACAATTCTTATGTGCTACTTTTGTATTGCTGCCATAACAAATTACTACAAATTTAGTGGCTTAAAACAACACCCATGCATTGTTTCACAGTTCTACAAGTCAGAAGTCTGTTAGACTTGGCTGATTTTCTGCTTTGAGTCTCTCAAAGACCAAATTAAGGCATTGGCAGGACTGCACTCCTTTCTGGAGTATCTAGAGATGAATCCACTTCCAATCTCACTCATGTTCTTGGCCAGATTCAGTTCTATGGGACTGTAGGACTGAGGTCCCCATTTCCTTGCTCGCAGGCTTAGAGGTCACACTTAGCTTCTAAGGTTGCCCACATTCCCTGATTGTGGCCCCCTTAACCTTCAAAGCCAGCCCTGGTGGATTGTGTTCCTCTCATGCTTTGAATCTCTCCTGTCTTTTCTTCTGCCACATCTGATTCTAGACAGAGAAAGTTCTTTGCTTTTAAGAGGTTTATAGGATCAGATCCGGCCAACCCAGATAATTTCCCCACTTTGAGATCCATCACCTTAATCACTCTGGCAAAGTCCCTTTGGTATATTCACATGTTCAGAGTTGGGGCATGAACATCTTTGGGAGGTTATTATTCAGCCAACCATAGTTATTTGTTAGTTTTAGTTGTAAAAGGTGAAAGAATCAGAGATAAGAAATATTAAGTTGGAACACTGATGCTGTCTCTGAAAGCTTTCTTCTCTTACAGGGAAAAAGTAAGACCTTGTTTGTCTTGCTTCAGAGGTATTCTAGAAACGTGGAGGATTCCATATCTCTTCTGCAGGGTGACCATCTAGTTTTGATGGAAAAATTACCAGTGAAACCTGATTCATTTGATGGGTTATGATTCATAACCTGACTTTTGTCTCATTTTTGTTATAAGTTGAAGCAAGAAAATGTTATTTTGGTGTGTATTTAAATATGTCTTTTATTGCATGTATTTTAACTCAACTGTTTGCTCTACCCCACCTTTGATGTGTTTATTTCCTATGCTAACATTTGCCTCCTCCACCAATTGCCCTTGAGTGAAGGGAAGCAGAATTTAGGCATTAGAAACTCCTGGATTTCCGGTGCCTGATGATGCTCAGCGACACAAATGTGAACTTCTGTAATAAAAGAAAGCAGCTCATTTTCCCTGGCTCTCTCAGACACATCTATGGCCCACCTAAATAGCTGAGTATGAGCTTGCAAAAGCTTCGATGAGGGAGCACTGCATTTTGCAGCAATTAATTTTGCAGAGAAAGCAGTCTGTTTAAAGATGCCTGCAGCACTCACTAAAATGGGGGTTGTTTTTCAAGAGCTGCAGTGGGCTCAGGCTGGCTCGTCAACAAAACAACAATGCTAAAATATGGCCTCCTGGGTTTTGCAAAAAAGGGACTAGAGGGGCAATGAATTATGCTCACCTGCTAGAGCTGGGTGAAGACTGTAATTGTTTAGCCCCCTAGCACTACCCTGCAAGGGTTAAAATGACAGAGATATTAGTTGGCAATGGCTAAAATTGTTGGTTTGAAGCTCTCGGCAATACGCACACTGTTATTTACCGGACTTGGTCGATTTACTTCTTAATGCAATAATGACCTGTGAAATGAAACGTGAGCTAGACAATTGTTCCTCATTGTTTCCAGTAAAACATTCTTTCATACCCCATTAAACCACCATTAATTCCATGTGAAAGAGAGTCACGCACAAGCACCCGGTGGTCTCTCTCTCTCTTTTTCGGACTTTCTTACCCCCATGTTCCTGCTTTATTTTTCTTCTTTTTCTTTGTATTTCCCCTCTTTCTCCCATTTCTCCGAATGGAAGAGGGACATTATGGAGTACATGGTGGGAAATTCCTTTGCAGGATGCCCTGAGTGACATTTCTTCTGAAATGGGCAAGGTTTCAATTGCTGAGCCTCAACCTGGCTCTCCATTTGCCTTGGTTGGACATGAAAATAGCCACAGAAACAGAAGTGTTTAAAACAAGGAGCAATTGTTTAGGTTTGTTTAAAAGAAAGTCCAAATGCCTATTTGAGTGAGTAGGCATCAATCCTCCCATGCTGGTGGCTGAATAACCACTGTGCAGAAGCCAACCATGGGAACTGGTAAGGCCCCTTCACTGGCCTGGGGTCCTTCCCTCAGGAGGAACACACAGCAGTGACAGGAAGCCCCTCTCTTTTCCAGGAGCCTGATTGTGGACCCCTTCCCCTTCCCTAAGGACCTACTCTAACTTCAGAGCTAAAAGCCCCAACCAAGAAGCACTGAGCCACATGGCTTGAGAGAGACATGGGGCTTGTCTTCATTTCCTTCACTGTGTGACTGGAGTGTTTTGCTCTCCATTTTGCCTCTTGCTGTTTGCATGGTCACTGCATCACTCTAACTTCTCCTCTGTGGTCACATTGCCTTTTCTTCTTCTGTGGTTAAATCTTCAGCTTCCCTACAAATGTGAGGACATTTGTGATTATGTTTAGAGTCCACCTGGATAATGCAAGATGCTCTCTCCACCTCAAGATCCTCAATCACATCTGCAAAGTCCCTTTTCCATAAAAGGCAACATTCACAGGTGCAATGATTAAGGAATGAACATCTTGGGACCATTGTTCAGACTAACATGCTTGGTGATTCCAAAATTCCAAGATTATATATATTTCAATTTGGAAAGTCCAGATTTGGCAATTTAGGGTATTTTCTTTCCCTTTCTCCTCTTGAAAAGGATGAAGGAGAGTGGGGAAAGAAAATATCCTGAATTGCCTATATCAATCTCTCTCTCTTTCTCCCTCTCTCACTTTCTCCCTCTCTGCCTCCCTCTCTCTCTCTCTCACACACACACACACAAATTCACAACAGATCCAAAATAACCATCAATTGTTTTTTAATATTCTTTGAACATTTTCACTTCCAGTTGTGGAGGTGGGTTTATCATACTATTTGAAATTCTCAACCATTGATTTTCCCACCTCTCTCAAAATTGTTCCACCTGAACCTATATTGTTCTTGAATAGCCAGTCAGTTTGTAGGCATGAACTCTGGCACTGGTCTATATGATAGTATTCAGTCACTAGAAAGGCTACTAAATTCTCCATATTCCCCTTTTAAGGAGGGAAATAACCAGCTGGGTCATCCCCTCACTCTTTCTAGTTTCCTATTAAAAGCATATCTGACATTTTGCTACTTGCAGCTGCTATCATGGACGTTCCAGGAGCAAAATGTCTCCTTTATAATCTTATAACCTATTAGACCAGTCTTATAGTCTTCAAGCCAGAATTTCTCCCTCTGTATTAGAATGTCTTTTAACAAAAAGTTAATTAAAAAATAAATCAGTAATTAGTGAAGTAAATAAATGATTAGTGGCTCATTTAAAACAAATTTCATATTTTTTCCTAAAAAAAAAAAAAAAGAAAAAAGAAAAACAATTGAGAGTAACCCTTTACTGTTCAGAGTATGCCTATTACTGAAGCTATTCCATCTTTCCAAAAGTTTGCAGAGGGCTTACTTATCCTTCGAAGGGATGCCCTCTCCCACTCCAGAACAAATGAAGTCTTTCTCCTCAGAAAACCTTGGAACTTACTAGTGGTGTTGTCATGATACCAGACTGCGGGAGTTCTTGGGCCCTGAGACCTCCACCACCAGCCCGTGCCAGGTTCTTGACTTTGTTGTGAGAGAGAATTCAAGGACGAGTTAGAGTAAAGTATAACGGAAGAAGCTTTATTGCAAAGTGAAAGTATACTCTCAAGATGGGAGAGTGGGTGAGCTCAAGGGAGAGCTTGCCCACTTCGGTTTGGGTTTCTATCTTTTATTGACAGTTGTTAACAAAGGGGTGGAATATTCATGGCTTGAGGTGGGGATTTCTGGGAAGCAAGGTTACCTGTTTTTTCTCTTGTATTTGGTCAGGGGTTTCCTGTCATGGCACCATTAGGGAGGAGATTTTAGTATGTTAATGTAGTATAATGAAAGAGTAATGTGAACTTTGGCTTGCTTTGTCAGCTATCTTGGGCCTGTCTGGTTTGATCCAGTGTCATTTTGTTTAGAATGCTTAATTATGTTAGCATGTAGTGGTGACTTCTTTCCCCCATTTGATTACAACCTCCTGGAGGACAGGACAGATTTATTATGCTAATTTTAGTTGTTTAACCAATATGTGTTGATTTTCTATTACAAAGTAATCATAGGGGTGCCTGGCTGGCTCAGTCAGTAGAGCCTAGGACTCTTGATCTTGGGGTTGAAAGTTCGAGCCCCATATTGGGTGTAGAGACTACTTAAAAATCAAAAAAACCTTAAAACAACACAAAACAAAGTGATAACAGATACTACTATCGTGCGAGCTTCCATTTACTGGGAAGCGGTGGCTGGGTGCCTCACACGTGCCGCCCATTGTGTTAGGTGACTTACGTGTCAGATCTCCACCATAACTTGCAAAATAAGCCTTGTTTTTATCATTCGGAATGAATGAAACTGAGGCTCTCAGAATTTAGGGACTTCGTTTAAGAGGATATGTCCAGTGGTAAAGCTGGGTTTATATCCAAATCTGTCTGAATTCAATGCCTAAATTTTTTTTTCTTAATGCCCATGACTATTTCTGTATAGAGGCTGTCTGGAGAGTTACATGTGAGATTCATCTTTGACCCTCAAGGAGATACTTTAGTATAATAATCCAAGCATCTGACTATAATATGAAGCAATATAAGATAAGCACCTGCAAATACCTGAAGAGTACTCTGAACAGACTGGGTGGTTGGGATTTTGACAGAGGAAGAAAGAATTTCCCACACTGGGGCATGAATAAAGGACACAGATAACACAGGGTGTAGGTATTTTCATAGACTGAAGTATGGGAAACATTGAAATGAAAGGGAGAGCAGAGCCATATTTTTAGAGAGCCTTGAATGCTGGACTCAATACTTCTATTTAGTTCAGTAGCTGCACAGAGGCAATGGTGGGGGGGGGGATACTTTGAAAATTTCAGAATAGAGGAAGATGTATAGGTCAAAGAAATGCAAAAGAGAGGACGTAGAAAGGGCTTTCCTACTCCTGACTGCTGGGGACTGACAAGAGGAAGTCAACATGGCATATTTTGGGGGAATGGAGGTTCCAACAGCAAATATGGGGAAGTAAGATAAAGAGGATCATTGCCTAAGCTTTGCCTTTAGTGAGTTTGGGTTGCCCACTGTATGGGATAGGAACTATTCACCTATGCAGCTGGTGGCTGGAATCTCTAGGATTAGAGACTGGGAGATAAATTGCAGCTAGAGATAAAGTTGAAATTTATCTGGAATTAGGCGGTTGGTGAAACATTAGGGGAAAAAAAGATGCCAATGAAGTGAGAAAGCAAATAAACTGAAGCCAGAGTGTTGATGAATGCATGGCATTGAGGAGAGCCTTTGTTTGAAAGTGTGCAAGCAGATGAGTGATACATGATATTTTATGGCTTGTCACAGAGACAAGGAGGCACAAAGGTAGGACTACCCACCATGGAAGCGCAAGCTCTCACTATATGCTTACTTACTGGCTTCTGGGATACTTACAGGACCAAGATGGGGTGGAGTGTCATCCAGTGGGTGGAGAAGCTGGGCTGGTCTTGTGCACTGATGGAGGAAGTAGGTGCAGATACAATGTGATGTAGGGGATTGGTTCACCCAGGGTCTTGCCAGCCCCTAAGTACTTCCCCTACCCATACTGCCTTCTTCTTTGTAGCCTGGAGCTGCTATCATTTTTTTTTTTTTAAAGATTTTATTTATTCATTTGAGAGAGAGAGAGAAAGCATGAGTAGAGGGGAGAAGCAGAGGGAGGGGAAGAAGCAGGCTCCCCGTTGAGCAGAGAGCCCAACATGGGGCTCGATCTCAGGACCCAGAGATCAGGACCTGAGCTGATGGCAGATGCTTAACAAACTGAGCCACCCAGGTGCCCCTGAAACTGTTATCTTTGCTGCCAGAGATTTTCCTTCAGAAAGTCAGTGTTAAGATGTACACATTCATTCATTCATTCATTCATTCCTTTATTCAGCAGATATTTATTGGCAGCTACTATATACCAGGTATTGTGATAGAGCTAGGTGTACAAAATGACATAATTCCTGCCCTCATTTTATTAGAGAATGTAAACAATTAGAGGCAAATATATACATAAAAACAAATGCGTATATAATTATATACACGATAAACACCATAGTAGGAGTGTCATAAGTGCACCATACTGTAGAATGGTAGAAATAGGTGGTGGGGAGTCAATGAAGGCTGCTCTTGGAAGTGATATTTAAACTAAGACCGAAATTGAGTAGGCATTCACCAGTTTATGTGTGGAAGGGAAAGCCTTCTAGGCAGAAAGAAATCCCAAGGCAGGAGGAGCAGAACATTGGAGGGAGGAAGTAAGGCCAGAGGGACTGAATAATGGTGGGGACACAAATACATGGGTAGCCTATGATGAGGTTGGACAATGGATGAGAGCCAGATCCTGAGGAGCCTTGTGGGACATTTTAAGAACATGAGATTTTAGGGACACCTGGGTGGCTTAGTCAGTTAAGCGTCTGCCTTCGGCTCAGGTCATGATCCCAGGGTCCTGGGATCAAGCGCCACATCTGGCTCCCTGCTCAGCGGGGAGCCTGCTTCTCCCTCTGCCTGCCACTCCCCCTGCTTGTGCTCTCTCTCTTTCTCTCTCTCTGACAAATAAATAAATAAAATCCTTCGATGGACCATCATAGCTTAGCCTAGCCTGCCTTCAACGTGCTCGAAACACATCAGCTTATATTTGCTCAAAATGTGCTCAAAACACATCAGCAAAATAATCTAACGTAAAGCCTGTTTTATAAAACAGTGTTGAATATCTCAGATAATTTATTGAATACTGTACTGAAAGTGAAACCCAGAGGGGTTGTATGGGTACGGAGTGGCTGTAAGTGTACGAGCTGTTTATCTCGTGTTCATGTGACTGACTGGGGAGCTGTGCTCACCGCTGTTGCCCAGAATCACAAGAAAGGATCATACTACATATCGCTAGACCAAAATTCAGTGATTTCTACTGAGTGCATATTGCTTTCCCACCATCATAAGGTCAAAAAAACATTAAGTTGAACCCTTGTAAGTCAGGAACCATCTGTATTTGAAGACTTTGTATTAGTTGTCATAACTGGAAGGGTGCAACTGGCATCTGGTGAGTAGAGACCAGAGAGACTACTATACATCCGACAATGCACAGTACAGCTCCCCATGACAGAATTATCCAGCCCAAAATGTCAGTAGGGCTGAGGAGGGTGTGGAATTTTGCTGTAAGTTATTTCCTTTTTTACCTGTAAGAAAAATAATTGCCTAAAATATAATCTGACTCCTAATTTGACACATTCTGTATTATACTGCATTACCTGTCCCAGAAGTTTTAGTATCTGACTGACATTGAAGTTAAATCTGTATTCATATATGTAGTTAAAATTGGCTATTTCTTCTGCATTTCTATGAAGCAGCCATGTCAACATATTAAGACCTGGTCATTCTAGCCAGCTATACATTGAATCAAATAAAACAATGAAATGTCCAAACAGCATAAGCCCAAAAATAGTGTAACCCTTGTGCTATATTATAAGTACTTAAATGAATAATTTCCCATAACATAAATAAGAAATCAGTTCCAAACACATGAATATTGCATTTGTATTTCCCTTTGTCTTGATGTGGTACACTTGCATGCATCATCACATTGAACCGCATTATCAACTTGAAATGTTGCTGCCAGGCTTTTTTATTTGATTGTATCTCCATTTATACTTGTTCCATTTTATGTGAAAGAGGCTGGAAATATCATAAATCACTTTCATTGAGACTATATTTATCTATAGATCAGATGATAGATAATAAATGTTATTTAATGGATCCGACATAGCATAATCTCTCCGTGCTCAACTTCAAATCCCACCAGTAATGCCCTTATTGCTTAAACTTCAAGTAGATCATCTGCAAAGAAGTTTTTAATATATTTATGTATCCTTTAGAGATTTTAACCTCCCAACCAATAGTGACTAGACCCACATTTCTAGGCTGTGAACATTAATGACAATATTTCGTGATTCTGTTCCATGAAGACAACTGTTACCCCATTCCCCCCCCCCCCCCGCCCCCAGAGAAAGTAGGAGTCAGAGAATAACAACTGTGCTTACAGTTACTAGAATCCAGAAGAATGGCCCTCATCATTGGGCAGATGCAGTGAGGTGTAGACGCAGTGGAGGAACATAGCTACTGAGAAAGAGTGCGGTATGTGTGTAGGCCAAGCAGACAGCGGTCTGCCTGGCATGATCTGAAGGACCCCACAAAGTGGTTCCTCTCCTTCCTCCAACTTCAACTCAGCCCACCTGTCTTCAGGCACTGCGTTCCCATAGAAAAGATTGATCATTAAGTTGTAATGAAGGATTTCTTGTCTTAATCAGGCCACTATTAAAATGTTAATGCTCTGAGATGTAGCAGAAATTTTTAACCAGTAGCAAAAAACTACTTAGCTCATTTAGCCAAAGGTTTCTACTTTGCAATTCCTTGCTGAAGTATTGTGACCTTTGGAAATGAGACACATGTGGCAGCAAGTAACTATCTTCTCGACCTGAACTTGGCCTACCACATTGGCTTTATTTCTTAACAGACCCAGTACCCTTGAGCCCAGGCTACCTTCTCTAACGCTGCCTCGTGCATTCATGCCTGTGTCCCTTGCATTATGTTCTCAAAATCCCCTTCCCTGCCCTGCCTCTGGTGATTGCTGACTCAAAATATCAATCAGGGTGAGGGAGTGAATCACTACTCTGAGAACCTTAAGCTACATGTAAATATTTGGCTTGGGCCTCCGAGGAGGATATTGCAATCCCTGACACAATGGAAGAAAGAGGCAGAAGGATCTGAGCCTTGAGGCCTGCCAAGAATTGGGACCAAGGATTCAATGCTGTCAGCCGCTCTCTCTGTTCTTGCTGCTTGTCTCTGCTCCTTGTGACTCTTGGCCTCATTCCTCTCTGCTGCTGAAGAACCTTTTCCATCTAGTTCAGCTTAGTAATCCCAGCTGAAAAGGAATTTTGTTTTCTCCCAATATCTGTATATCAGGCCTAGGGAAAGACTGATAATTCCTATTTGGCCTTTAGGCCTCTTTTAGGACCAATCACTGGGCCCAAAGGAATGGGGGAATGTGATTGGACAGAGCTTGGTTATGGATCCACTCTTAGCCAGAGGTCAGGATTCACAACCTGGAGACTGGGGAGGGGCAAAGACATATAGGCTGCCAGACAGGAGCTCTACAGTGTACTACATCCCGAGACCCATCTGAAGAGGTACTTTGTGAAGCTTCTCCTGACCCTGTGGTGGGAATGGGAACCCTTCCCTTGTGCCTCTGTCTATCAATAAATCCAAACCATTCATTGTATTAGATTTATGTATTTACCTATATTTACACTCCAAGCTTGCCAAAGTTAATGCTTTTCGAATATTTTAGATAAATGCTGCATCTCCCATTAGCTCTTCCTCCTAGATTCAGGGATGTTTTAGTGACTGGTATGAAGGGTATGGTCAAGCTCAATGACAAGAAAGTCATTTCAATTCCATGCCACATTTTATCAGCCCACTTGGGTGAAGCCAGCCCTATTCAGAGAACATTCTAGGTTTTAGCCTTCTGTTGGCCTTGTTATAGAAAAGTACTTCAAACAACGTGAGTATTGTGTTTCAACAATTTAAGGCCAACAGGCCTATAAAGATAATCTGTGTTCCAGCAAATGGGCCTTTACTTTCATTTCCTAGCACTAAAAGTTGATTTTGAAGCATTTTATTGTTCAGTGGTATTAAAAAAAAAAAGCATAATGAACACCCACGTACCCACAATCCATCTTTAGAAGTAAAACATTACAAACTTACAAAGATAGTTGAATCCCCTTTAGGCCCTTACGTGATTTCAATTGAATTCCCTTCCCTGCCCCTCCCAGAGATAACTATCTTGAATTTGGTATTTCTTATTCCTATGTATTTCTTTATACTTTATCTTCTTTATTAAGTTTGGTAACAAAAGAATGAATAAACAAGCTTCTACCCCACACGGGAATATACCAGTAGCAGTGATATTTCTCACTCTGTTATTGGCTGTGTTTAAATGTCTTTCCATATTAGGTCATCCTCCCAAGGAATTGGCATCAACTCTGTTAGTACTGTTGAGTAAATGACATGAAGCTGCAAGGAGGCAAAGCAGGAATGTGCTCAAGGACAAAACCCAGATCCCAATCTTGCTGAGGGAGATAGAATACCTCTAGTGTGTGTCTTTCATGTTCCTTATCAGACCAGGTGTTTCTAACATCCTGCTAATAGAATAGCATTTAATTTTAATTCTAAGCATACCAGGTATCTGGAAGGTCATCCATGATGGATAAGTCAAAATTGTGGAAGTCTCTGAAAATGATTCAATTCTGAATTCCTGCTTTCTTTGTATATAGTAAGAATTGGTTTTTAGAATTGTCTGGCCCTCTAGGAACAAGCATAACGAAGTGGAAGAAGCTTGGGTACGTGGCTCTCTCAGCTACTGGCTCTGTGACTTTGGGCAGGTCATTTATGTTCCCTTAGTCTAGGTACAATGATACCTGTTCTGCCTACTTTTCACAGTTGCTTTTAGAAAAAAAAAAAAAAAAGATTAATTCATGTGGCTCATAAACTGTAAAAACACCATAAATATATAGGATAATACCTTTGGTGGACACTGTTCTTTGTCTCATCATGGGGGCAGAAATGATGGACATGTTTATTCTGCCTGAGTAAATATTTTTTAGACTTGAGGCTCGATCATGAGAACTCTAATTAATTATTTCCATTTTATCTAAGATTTTAGCATTGTGAAAAATAGTCTTGTATTCAGTTGCTTTGACATATCCCTAGTCCAGAATCCAGATGTCAAAATCTATCTACTTACTGACTATATATTTAAAAAAAAGTGGTAAATGTGAATTTTCCCTTATGCTGTAGCTTCAGGAGAGGCTCCAAGGCCTGGGAACACAGCAGCAACAACAAAAAATAATGACAAAAACTTCACGTTCTAAAGTGAGGTGCTACAGTTCCAGCTCTGTCCATGGAATTTTCTGCAACAATGGAAATTTTCAGTATCTTTGTTGTCCAATATGGTAGCCACCAGCCACATCTGAGTATTGAGCACTTGAAATGTGGCTCATGAGATTGAGGGACTGAATTGTATTTTATTTTATTGTGATCAATTATAATGTAAATATACAGAACCACAAGTGGTGGGTGGCTACTGTGTTGGGCAGTGCAGACTAAGACAATTGATGTTGATCTTGCAGAGGAAGTGGCTAAAACCTAGTGCAGCCTCTGCCTACCTAGCCTTTAGATACCTCTAGGGTATATAAGAGAAGATGAGCGTTCATTGGGAGGTAGAAAAAACTGTTCTGAGGAGCACGTTGCAGACCCACCCAAGAGGTGTGAGGTGACCTCAAGTGAGAGGTAGACACCAGAAAACAGCAGGGGTTACCAAAGAAGTCTTAAACAGTCAACAGGAACAGGCAACTGCAAATCTTTAGTATAAATCTCTGTGGAACCCTCAGGAGGACCTAACTCAAAAAAGACTGTTTTAGAAATCTGCACTACTCAGACGATATCAATGCTAGATTTTAAATGTGTTGGTAAAGGAAGACCTCTTCTTTCCTATGTTGCTCTTCCCTTTCTTAACCCCAGGCTCCAGGCTCAACCCTGGAGGACCAGTGGCTTCCTAGTGAGTGGAGGAAGAAGAATCAAGGGAGGGAAATGGTGCAAAGCCAACCACACTTTTTTCCATCACAAATTTCTCAGCCTGAGGCAGACCCAAATTGAGAGAAGGAAGACGTTTTCAAAAGAATTTGAGATTGTATTGGATTGGACTGGAATTTTCATATGTGAAAGCAATCAGAAAAGCTATGTTATCTACCTAGGGTTTCATTCAGGATCTGAGAAAAATCATTTGACAGCATGAGTTTAAATGAGAATTGGTTAGAAACACTAAATTTTCTCTCTTGAACCTGCTGAGTCTAGCTCATTCAATAAACTGATTACAGTACTAAGGATAATTGTACATTATTAATGATACATTAATAGTGATGGTGATGAATAGCTAACATTTATCAAGTGTTTATAACCTGCTAGGTACTCTTCTGAGCACTGTTTTAACCCCTCAGCTGGAGATACTTATGGAACTGATTCCTCCCTATCTGAGGTAGTTCAGAAAACTGAACCGTTAGATTTTTGGAGTCTCACTGGAAGACAAAAATTACACCTACTGGACAATCATTATCACCTAATATTTAGTAAGCACACTTATCAAGCATTTCATATACATTATTTCATTTACTACTTTAACAGTGCTATGAAATAATTACTCATTTCATTCATTTTATGGATGAGTAAGTTGAGGTTTAGAAGAGTGAATTAAATTTACCTAATGGCAAGTCTAGGCTAAGAATCTAGGGCTGTTGGGCCTCAGTGTCTTGCTTTTTGTTCATATTCTACATTGGAGGGAAGGACCAATGCTCAGCTGTTTTCTCTTCTTGAAAACAAGTACATTAACTATGAAGAACAAGAAAATGTCTTGCTCGAGCAAAAATTTAAACTTTAAATTGGTAAATTTGCACGCTGCAAAAACACCTTGGGTACTAGTTAATAATTAAATTAGTTTCTTTTCTTGCCCCAAACTCTTAACATTAGTATGGAGAAAAGTGAATACAGAAAATGGCTCAACTTGACAGTCGATCTGTATTACTGCAAATATAAGAAAAACAAAAACAAGGGGCAACTCTTCATTTTTGACTGCCTTGAACACTCCTGATCCTTCTTCTAAATCTTCTTCCTCTCCACTTGATTTCATTGTTGTTCTTAAAATGAATTCCAAAACCCAAGAGAGGGATAAGACTCTTACCAAGAAGAAAAGGAAGAAGCTATGCTGTTATGGTTCAGTGTATTTTGAACTCTTGAAATTTGGGGCCTATTTATACTTCAAAACAAACAGAGATCATGTTAACAATAGCAGATGTTGTAAGGGAAGGATAGGCAGATCTATGTGGGGTCAAAAGCAATAGGCTCTTCCTGTGGAGGAAGTCGGATGGGCAGCTGCAGTTTGGCTAGAAAAGCCTGGTTATTGTATTACAGTCCAGGCTGAGAGCACAGTGCAGTGCCCATCTCTGTTGGTTGGATGCTCGTGCAAATTTGCTACTCCTCACACAATTTTCTGCTTGTCCCAGGCATTACCTCCAAAACTGAGTAGGTGGCTCAAATGCAAGGAAAACATCTAACTATTTTGAAGGAGCTAGGAGATGCCTCATATTTGCAAATATGATTGGAAGCATTTATCTTTCCTTCCCCCCCCACATCTTCTAAATATTAGCATTTAATAAAATACACATTTCTTTCATTTATTTTGAACTCCCTCCAAAGCCAGCAAATACCAGAACCTCAAATGTTATGATAGGATAGGTTCTTTATTGGTTTGTTTTCTTTTCATTCTTTCTGTTTTTACTGTGTGATTCTTTTTCATTATAAATCCTTATGTTTCCAACTCAAGGAGCCTGACTAATCAGAAGGGCTTCCAGCAGAGGTAGACAAATATTCTCAATGCTGTCCTGAGACCCTACAGATGCAGATAGCTCTGCTATTCACAGGAAATGAAGAAGTCAGGTCCATCAGAGACAGGGGATTTCCTCTTCAGATAAAGTATGTTAGCTGTTGCATATTACTGATATAAAACTCAGGAGTAGAGACAAGATGGTTTCAGATGGTGGGGGAAATGGTCCCTTCTTATCCTGGATGCCTCTGAAAGCAAAGCCTGAGACCAAGGTTATTTATTTGGAAGGTGATTCCAGGGAAAAAATGTGGGGGACAGCAGTAGTGAAATGAAGGAGGGAAAGCAACTCAAGATGCCTACAGGAGATACTTGATCTTGTAAGGCCTTCTGAGAACTTATGAAATGTATCTCAATACTAACCGTGGACAAAGAGAGAAGACACAAGACACAGGTTCATGTCTCTGATTGGTCAAAGGTAGCTCCAACGCACACACTTTCTGGTTGCACATGTATGATTGTGAGGTGGTTCATCATGCAGTAGCATCAGAGAGATCCGGAGGCAGAAGGCAAGTAGATCTCTCTTTAGATTTCTCCTGCATAGAACTGAGAGCTGTGTCAGTAGCTGGAGAGAGTTGACACCATGGAGATTTGAAGTGGCATACAGAGTTATCCAACATAAGCCTCCTCAAAAAATGGTAATTATAGGATTGTGGTTCAGAGTTAACTCAGAAAGATATGAGTTAAAGCCCCATCTGGATTATTTCCCAGCTATGTATCTGGAGCAGGTCATTTGCTCTTAGCGCCAGTTTTATCATTTTTTAATTAATGGCATATATCTGGTTGTTGTGATGAGTAAGTAAATCACATAAGCTTGGTGCCTAGTACATTGTACATACTAAATAAATTCTATCATTGATATTTAATGGTATTAATATTAAACATGTATTTGATGAGTTTGGTCTGCAGCTCAGATCAGTGGTGGCAAAACACTATTTAGAGAAGTGAAAAGGAAATTTTGAAGAGATGTAGGATTTCATACCTTTCATTAGATAGCTATGATTCCTGTACACATGAAATTCAGTAAAGACTGCTATTCTTTATGACTCTCAGGCATGAAGATCCCAAAGTTATTCCAAATCATTTAAAAAAAGGATTACAATATAAAAAGATATTTTGTTATTAGGTATGTTTAATTTTATTTAAATTTATGGGAAAAAATTTAAACAAGCCTGTCACTGATTCCAAAGGAGGTTTATAAGCTGCAGGAACATTTGCTTCCTTTGTCCTCCATAAAATAATCGTGTTGAACTTGACCATTCTTTTTTTATTATTATTATGTTATGTTAATCACCATACATTACATCATTAGTTTTTGATGTAGTGTTCCATGATTCATTGTTTGTGTATAATACCCAGTGCTCCATGCAGAACGTGCCCTCTTTAATACCCATAACCAGGCTAACCCATCCCTTCTAGAACCCTCAGTTTGTTTCTCAGAGTCCATAGTCTCTCATGGTTCGTCTCCCCCTCCGATTCCCCCCCCTTCATTTTTCCCTTCCTACTATCTTCTTTTTTTTTAAACATATAATGTATTATTTGTTTCAGAGGTACAGGTCTGTGATTCAACAGTCTTACACAATTCACAGCACTCACCCTAGCACATACCCTCCCCAGTGTCCATCACCCAGCCACCCCATCCCTCCCATCTCCCACCACTACAGCAACCCTCAGTTTGTTTCCCGAGAGTAAGAATTCTTCATATCAGTGAGGTCATATGATACATGTCTTTCTCTGATTGACTTATTTCATTCAGCATAACACCCTCCAGTTCCATCCACATCATTGCAAATGGCAAGATCTCATTCCTTTTGATGGCTGCATAATATTCCATTGTATTTATATACAACATCTTCTTTATCCATTCATCTGTTGATGGACATCTTGGCTCTTTCCATAGTTTGGCTATTGTGGACATTGCTGCTATAAACATTGGGGTGCACGTACCCCTTCGGATCACTACATTTGTATCTTTGTGGTAAATACCCAGTAGTGCAATTGCTGGGTCGTAGGGTAGCTCTATTTTCAACTTTTTGAGGAGAACTTGACCATTCTTAAAGTTAACTTCAATTCTTAAATTTTGTATTCCAAAATAACTTATTTTATCATTCCTAAATATTGATTAGCCAGAATATCTAATTTCCCAGTCATGCCCCCCCAACCCAAAGTGACTTACATGTATATGGCATGGACAAAAAAAGACCTTCTTGTAAATATAGTCATTAAATATAAGTATACTGACTGCTCCAAATTCAAGATGGATTGAATACCCAGTGTTTGTTATTTACAATATGGGATGTGTTTTCACACAATGATTATGTTGGGAAAAAAATAGTCAAATCTCTGGGTCAGTGAACAAATGCCTATTTTAATCATGATGTTCTACAAGCTCAGTATTTTACTAATATTTTTCTGGATTCTGAACACGTGTGTTACAAGGATTCTTTCCCCATAGGAAGAGTTCTGCCGTTTGATACAAAGGCCACTGTGGTTTTGCTCCAGTGGTCTTAGGGAGCCTCTCTTTCCCAGGGAGTAGGACCTATGACATTTTTCCAAGTATCCTAACTTCCTCCAAAGTGGGACACTTTTGAGTGGGAAAGGGGGAACTACTAATAATTTTGCTGGGATGACAAGTATAAATCATCATTGTCCTGAGAGCACAAGGTTGTATGGTTGTCCTAGTCATATGCCCCTGAAAGTGCTTCCATAGCCTATTTGTAGATACAGTAATATGGACACTGTCACTTATTTTCATTCTTCATTGTGATTATTCACCAGTGTTTTCTGGGAATCTACCATGTAGGACATCTGGGGATATAGTGTGATAAACAACACGGTACCTGACTTTGCAGAGCTTGGAGGCTAGTGTGAGATGGAGACATTAAATAATTGCAGTAATGCATGAGTGTGATAACAGAGGAAGTCCAGGGTGTCAAGGGAGCACCCAGTAGGGGGCCCTCAGCTAATGATCTAAGGCAGGGCTTAGCAAATTTTTCCGTAAAGGGTCTAGTAAATATGCTAGGTTTTCACTATTTTAAGATTGAAGGGCCATATATGGTCTCTCTCCTCCTCCATATCTCCTTTTCCTCCTCTTTTTCTTCTTTTAAAATCCTTTAGAAGTTTTAAAACCATTCTTAGCTTGAGGCCAGTAACCAAACAAGCCGTGAGCAAATTTGGCCCACGGACTGTAGTTTGTCAATGCCTTATCTAGGAGATCAGGAAAGCTTTTTGGAGCAAGCGGCAGGCAAGCTGAGGTTTGAAATATGAATGAATGAGCTAGCCAGATAAAGCATTGTAGGAAGAAGGATATGAGATGGAGGGATAACACGTGTAAAGTGCAGAGACCAGAGACTGTATTGTATCTTTAAAGAATCAAAAGAAAACCAACCTGGCTGAGAATGGCTCAAGATGACACTGAGATGTGAGAGATCTGTTCCTAGAATGTTTTATAATCCATGTTAAGGATTTTAGGGTAGATCCTAATGGTCTAGACAGATTCACAAAGGCTTTTACATGAAGGGGTATCATGATCGGATCTGCATGGGGGCAAGAGAGGTAACAAGGCGTCTAGTATAGTGGCAAAAGCCCAAAGGAGAGATAATGAGGCAGCATAGACTGGGATGGTGACATGACAAATATACGGGTTCAGTGCAATTTATGAGGTGAAATTGGTTGGATTTGTTGATTGATTGAGTGTAGAAGATGAGGAAGAGAAAGGAGGCAAGGATGACTTCCAGGTTCTTCCTTAAACAACTAGTTTTCTTCCTTAAACATCTGGGTGGCTGGTGGTGACATTGGCTGAAAACAAATCCTAGAGAAGGAGCAGGTTTGGAAAATAACAATGTAGTTTTAGACATGCTAAATATGAGGTATGTGCTAGATATCCAAATGGTGATACCCAATAAGGAGTTAGATGTACAGCTCTGTTGTTCACATGAGAGGTCAGAGATTTGAAGATCATCATATAGATGGGAACCAAGACCACAGACTGAATGAAATTGCATATACAGAATAAAAAGAGCCTCCCAATGTTGAAGGAATGTCTAGGCAAGGAAGATCTCACAAAGTATACAAGAAGAAATAGACAGACATGTAGGAGGAATGTCAGGATATTGTAGAGAACTAAATTCAAGGAATGAAAGCATTTCAAAATGGGTGGGATGGTGCTAGTATCAAACGCTGCAACTAGGGAAAACAAAATAAGGTTGGAGAAGAAATTATTGGATCTAGTAACACAGATTTCATTGGTGATCTTGATACAAGCAATTTCAGAGAAGTGGCAGGGCTGGAAGTCAGATAGCAGTGGGTCGAGGAGTGAGTGAGAGTACATGGAGATGGTGAAAGTAAAACCTTTTATCAAGAAGCTTAACAAGTTGAAAGGTTGGAGGAAAAAGAAGGAAACAGGATGGTAGCTAGAGCTGGATGTGGGCATGGGGACAGGGTTTCCTAAAATAGGGGAGGTCTTGAACATGTTTTAATGTGCATGAGAAAAAGTCGATAGACATAAAGTAAGGGTATAGGAGCAAGGTTATTCGAGAAACCAGGAGGATGTAGGATTCAGAGCACAGGTGCAAGAATGAAGACTGCCAGTGGGGCCAACCAAGGCAGCTCCTGAGCCTGTGCTCTGCTCACTAAGACATTCGTCCTAGCATAGGGCTGAATCATACTGGAGTTCCTTGCTCTTATTTTTAGAATGTCACCCTTTGGGCTAGAGGTGGCCTTATACAGGAATAGGAGCATCTCAAATGAGGCAATAGAAAGCAGAAAGGAGGCATGAAGATGCTTGTCAATTTTTTTTCAGACAGAATTGACAGTTCAATATTCTTCCTTATTGTGACTCCCAATCTTTTTAATTGGGAGACTGCCCCCACTTTCAATGTCAAAAAACTTATGAGACTGTCACAGTAGTAATCATTTCTTAATTATGTATTGATATTGGAAAAATACATGTTGACATAAAGCTACTACATATTCAGCAAGTCTTTTAAATGAACATGTTTTAGTAATCACCATACAGCTATGTAAATTTTTAGAAAGTTGGTAATCTACATGTCAAATACTACTTTTCCAGTCTACACAATGCTTGGTTAGCATATGAATCCTCAGATTCTTTGCAATAATTTTGATAACAATAATCCAACTTACAGTAACTTAGCCCTAGCTCAGACCCACAAGCCAGGGTCCTGGGCTCAACTGTTGCTTTTGGGAAAGGCAATCTCACATATAAAAGCTAATAGTACTTCCTTGACTTTCAAAGAATGGCAGTGAGATTTATTTTTATTTCAGAGGAGAATCGGATTCATTTTCCTAGGCATTTCATGTAAGAGTTTGGCCAGGGATAGGACTATAGAGAAAGGCATGAATGGACAGGTGATAAAAAGGGACAGAGTTTAGGGACTGAAGGGGAGTGTCATGATTGAATAGCTAGAAAGTGGTTTCTGGTGTTTAAATGAGTCTTCTTCCACCTATTCTACTTGTTCCTTTTCCTCTACATGCTCCTCCTCTTCTTCCTTTTTCTCCCTCTTTTACCAGTAATGCTACATATTTTCTACCAATATAGGCCAATCCTGGAGTGAGATGGGAATTATAGATGGTTTATGAAGTTGTCCTTCATAGGGATGAGAAAGGACAGTCAGTTGCAAATAGAAAGGAAGGTCCTTCTTGGGGCTGCAGTGCCTCTTATATAGGTTAAAGTGTTTTTTTCTGGTTGCTCATGTGCATATATAGGGACATTGGGCATACATAAATTGTGAATGACCTTCCTTCGATGTATGAGAAAACAAAACAAGGACCTAGGATCCACTGATTGAGAACTTGGTATGGGGATAGCAGACACAACAGACACAAATGTAAGTGAGTTGTTTCAGTTGTTGAAGAAATATCAAGAGAGGAATGTGTAGAGGAGGAAAAATTCTACCTATCTTAGTTTCACTGGCTGGGGGTCCAGCAAATTAGACCAACATAAGACAAATTAACAAGAGAAAAACAAACAGAAGTCTACTAGCATGTACATCACACATATACATGGAGGACTCAGTGATGAGTAACTCAGAAGAGTGGTTAGAACTTGAGCTTATATAGCATGTTAGCAAAGAACACTAATTGTGTGGAAAAGTAGCAAGACAAAATAAAGGGACTTTGAGCTTCTGGGGTGGCAAATTGTGAGAAGGTAAATTTGTGGAGAAATTAATGATAGGCAAGCGTTACATAGTAAAGTTTATTATGTAGATTCCTCTGGTATCATCTCTGGGCTGATAGGGGTCTAGAGTCTCAGATGATTAACTTCAGTCCTTCCTGGTAGGGAGAGGAGAGGAGGCACCCTTACAGATTTATCTCCTGTCTTTAGGCAAAGAGGGGGAATGCAGAGAGCTTTTCTTGTTTCTGTTACTTCTCAATTGTCTTCATGCAAAGTGGTATTTTGGGGGGAGGCATATGCTGCTACTTTTCGAAAGTCACCTAGTAACCACCGTCAGACTTAGATTTCCCCACATCCTTCCTTTACTTCTGTGATCATAATGAGGGAAAATTGCAATTGATTCCTATAGGTTTGACCCTGGGGCATTTAATATTTTTAGCACCATCAGTATCTCCTAAGAGACTTCATTTTGATCCAAATTAGTATTAAGTTTATTAAGTTGAATTTTTAGCCTTCGAGATTGATAATCTATGTATGATGCCTCTCTGTATGTAGGGCGTGGAGGATAATTTCAGCTCAACAGCATCTGTGATTAATATGTGTTCTCTGCCCACTACAGAACACGTGTAATTTTCTGGCATTACTAGTGACTGAATTTGGGGCCAACCCAGACAAAACTGTGAGGTAGGCAAAGATTTTCTTTGGCATTTGCCTTCTTACTTCCTCTTTCTACTTTAAGCATCTATCCTGGCCTCATTTCCAGTTGTTACTTAGGTATTTGCACTTTAATAGAAAATTGCTACAGGGAAAAAGCCTTCAAGGCCCAACTCGATGATTCTTTCCCCATGGATTTTTAGATGGAAATGGGGCCCTGCAGGTGAGGCATTTTCTAGAGAAGGGCAGCCAGGAGTTTATGCTCTGGGCAGTGCAGGCCTGTCACATGGGGTTCTGAGCACTAGCTCTGAGACAGGGTCTCTTCTTGTGTCTTCAAACTATTCTTGAGGCCCCTTGACCCTGCATCCCCCTGTGGCAACTGCCATATTTTTCTTCATCTCCTCATAGTTGAACGTCTTCAGAGAGAAGTCTGCCCTCATTGACTCCTTCCTTCTCACTCCATCTTTGCCCACTCATTGTTGTTTCTTCCCCCATTACTTCATGGAAATTGCACCGGCGAACATCAGCAATTGTACATTGACCAGATGTTTTCTTCCTATCTATACGATCTCTGCTTGAATTTGACTCTGAATCTGCTCCCTGATTCTTAAAATCCCATCTTCCTTTGGTTTCTTGGCAAGGCGATGTGTTCCCCTGGTTCTGCAACCTCAGTTCTGGAGGAACTAGTGGACCCAGGGTTGGGGGTGGGGATGTGAAAACATAATATCCAGCAGCGTTCCCCATTTCTTGATATGGACACTTGAATTTTCTCAATTCTTACATCAAGTACTCTGCAAACGAATATTCAAGCCTCCTTCTGATGTGATTACTGGTCTGGATCCTGTCAAAATGGAAATTTTGGAGCTACCACTGCCCAGGTATGGCCTCCTCCTTATATTCTCCATCTCATCAGTCTTCTTCAATCCATTTCTCCAATGGCAGTGATCACTAAAGTTTTGCCAATAACCACCTTCTTTTTCCTCCCATCCTGACCTGACCAACGCTCTGGCTTTTGACTCCAGGGTCCCAAATTTCTACTTCTATTCTAGGCTCCCTTCCCTTCCAGATCTGAATCTCCAACCACCTATCAGGTTATCTCCATTCTACCTACTTCAGAATGCCTTCTCTTCCTCCCTCCCCCCATATCCAGTCTCCCAAATTAGTAGTCATTCTTGGTCACCTTGCCCTCTGATTGGCTTTCTTCATACAGTCCCAAAGGCTTGCTGAATCTATTTCCTTAATAGCTGTTCAATTCATACTCTTCCATTTTCTCACTACTGCCTCGGTATGAACCTTTATCTGAGCAAGAGTAGTAAGTACTGTTCTCCCTTTTACTACTTTAAGCCTCTATAATTCTAGCGTTTGCACAAGGAAGAAGTGCTTTTTCTAAAATGCAAATCTGATCTGTAAACATTGGTATAAACCTGCTAACTGGCTTCCCTTTATTTTACGGAATAAAATCTTGGTTCATTAATGTAACATCTGATGTGCTTTGTGATCTAACCACCTTCATTCACAAGACTCTGGCTTCCTCTTCAGGCCCCATATCCCTTCACAGTACAACCTTTGGACAGTATATTCTTCTGGATCATTCTCATAGTTTCATGACTGTGTCTTATCTACCGATCTAGAAAATAGACTCTATGCTAAAAGGGATTGTGGAGTGAACTCCCTTTCTGTAGGTGTGGATTGACTGAAGCCCATGTCAGGGAAGGATAAGGAAGGGCAGACCATGTATCATTTCTCATCTGGTTACTACTGCCTCTCATCAGGATTGGTCCGACTAGCCTGACTCTGAGGTACAAATAACTTCAGAGATGTCCTGGGCACCCTCCAAACTAGGACTATCAGAGCAGAGATGTGAATAGCCTCCATTCCTCAGAAACAGCAGTGCATCTTAAATTCTAGACCCTTCTCTTTATGTTTATTGCCAGATAAGCTTTCCAGGATTTCAGACAAAGGTGGACCTTTTGGGGTAGTACAGGGATATGCTAAAGTTGTCATCTGATTGATATCTGAAGAGGAAAAGGTTATGCTTCAAAACTTCATCACTCAGGCATGTTGTCACATGTTAGGGTAGTAGTTCACCACAGGCCTCCCCAGGAGAGAGGAGACAGTAGACTTTGGTTTCCTTCTGAATTTATAAAATAAGTGTGTGGCTTTGGCTTTGAATTCTCTATTCTTTATTGAGGTTTTAGAAGATAAAATATACAGCCATTACCTTGCTAATTACATTATCTGAGATATGTAAATCTGATACAAGTTTTTAATCTCATCAAGAAAAAATTGTGGAAATTTGTTTTCTTTCTTATTATATAAGTTTACATACAATATTCTCAATTTTGCGTCTGTCTGAAAAGCCTTAAAATACTTACAGGAAACCTTCACAGTACAGTTTTCTGACCTCTGTTCTATAAAATACTTTATAAGTTTAAGGAACAATTTGTAAAAATTTCCCTCATGTAACCTTCTAACGCTAGCATGGACATTGAAATCTTGAATTCTGCTTCTCATCTACATTTCTGTCTGACCCTTCTTTTGTACCCTATCTGACTTGGCGTGGGGCTGAGTGCATAATGGGTACTTAGTAAAAAGCGGTTAATTGATTTATTTCTCTAGCTGCTCAGTTTTAGGAAAACACTTTGCCTTATCCCATTAGAATTTTAATTAATGGAATCCTAAAAATGCAATGTAAACACAGATACTTATAATGAGGATTAGTTTAAATGACTGGGCTGGACTATGAGGGATATGCTGAGGGATATGCTCAGAAATAAACAATGGAATCTTCAGACAGACTTAATTTTCTGCCAAACATTAGAAGTTTGTGAAATCTCTGAAGGACTAGAGGTGATAACTCACACAGCCTAAGAGATTCCTCTGAATTAACACATCAGGCCAAATGGGTGGGTTTTTGCTTAATTCTAATTTAATCATTTTAAATGCAACATTACCAGTGATATCAACCATACAAATATTTTTAAAGATCTCAAAATCAGGTAACTACATAGGAAAAGAATTGCATCGGGTAAAATAAAACCCAGAGTTAATGCCTTGGTCAGTTAAGGTTAGCATTTTAGTGAAACTTCTCTTTTTCCCTTTTGGTTCCATGGAAGTACTTGCTAATTTTCACTCATTAAAAGAGTGCATTTTCCACTGCCTGGGTAAGGTGGATTGTATTGTAAATCCTGCCTAAATTTAGTTTGAATAAACCAGTCAAGATTTTAACCTCTGTTTGGCAAACTAATTGGCTGGGGTTTAAAAACCATCAGTTATGTAATAAAACTGTATGCAATCAATTAGGGTGAACTGATTATGTTCAGGCAACTTCATTTCTGAAGACTCTTGTTAGCGAGAGAGCTCTTTGAGTTCCTTGCCTAACCCTTAGGAAGCAAGTCAGCCTCTGTATAAGCATGAGGTTTTCAATTCCCCGCCAATTTCACAGGGCTTTCAGGTAATGGGCTGCATTTTACCGAAGGGAGCAATGTTAAGTGCACGCGAAAGAATGGTTCTGGCATATTATCCTTTCCTTGGTGAATCACAAATGAGCTATTAATGTCTGGTTCCCTCTCTGGATGGCCCAGCAGAGGGGCTGGGTACAGGAAATTAGGAGTCTGAGGTGGGGGCAAATGCAGTCCCTCATGGGCTGGTTGTCGTCTGACACCAGGAAGCTGCAGATCTGATCCAGAGCCAGCAATCCAGAGGACTTAGAGAATAAGAACCCTGGTGTGATCCTTAATAATGAGTCGGACACTGAGAATCTGGACAAGAGAGAGAATGTTCAAAGAAAGAAGGCGGAGGGGGGAAGGAGATGGGGTCTGGTGACACTTTTCAGCAGAGGGGAGAATTAAGTTTCAGCTATTGGTGACATTAAAATGTTCTCTCCAGGGGCACCTGGGTGGCTCAGTTGGTTGGGTGTCCAACTCTTAATTTTGGCTCAGGTCGTGATCTTAGCATTGTGGGATCGAGCCCCACATCGGGCTCCGCACTCAGCACAGAGTCTCCTTGTCCCTCTCCCTTCCCCCACTCTCTCTCTCCCTTGCTCTCTAGATTAATAAATAAAATCTTTTTTAAAAAATGTGCTCTCCATTTATCAAAAGAGATTTGATATTTCAAACTACCATTCATAGTTTTCTTTCTGTTTGCATTCTAGACCTGCTTTTTCCAGAATCTTGCAATTGAAGGGTTTTGTTCGGTTATCACAATTTGGATTATATTTTAGTTTCTAATATGCACTAATTTATCAGAAACACTAGATAATTTCATTGTTTGAATTGAAGCACAGCTTCCTATGAGTGAGTACCTGATACTTGTCAAACCAAGACCAAGTTCTCTTAAAACATCTTCAGCTAATATTTCCTATGTAGATCTTTAGGTTGATTACTCATGCAGTTAGTTATTATTGTATATATATTTAGATAGATATATGTGCCTCATGAGGATAGAAGCCAAGTCTGTCCTATCTATGACTACTCCTAGGATAACATCTCTTACCAAATATTTGTTGAACTAATGAATGCTGCTCTGGTCCTTATAGCAGCCCCAATAGCATGGAGGCCATTTTCGTAGTTACCATAGACACAGAAAGAATGAAACAAGTTCAGGGGAATTACAGCTCTCCTGACAAATTACATAGTACAATTTTAGAAGATCTTATAGTTTGAATGCAACACTGCATTATGGTTTCCAGTGTTTGATATCAAAGCACTTCTACAAAACACTTTATGGGAAAATAATTCTATTTCCTAATTGGAGAGCTAGTTGCTTTATATTAAGCATGTACTACCTTATAACAGTTGATAAAGATATTTTTTAATAAAGCCATTCTAGCATTCTTAGATTGAAACTGTCAGCCTAGAGTACCAAGAGCTGGTGAGGATGTGGAGCAAATGGAACTCTCATGCACTGTTGGTAGGAGCAAAATTACAGAGATACTCTGGAAAACAGTTTGGCAGTTTTTTTTTTATAAAGTTATACATTTACTTAACATATTCCCCAGCAGTTCTACTTCTGGTCACTTACCCTAGAGAAATGAAAATTTATGTCCTCACTAAATTCGGTAGACAAATGTTCAGAACAGCTTTATTTGTGGTGGTCAAAAGCTGGAAACAACCCAATGTCCTTTAACAGTGGTATGGATAAACAAGCCATGGTATATTCATACAATGGAATACTACTCAGAAGTAAAAAGGAACAAACTATTGATATATATTGATATTAATACACGTAAGATAGATAATTCTCGAAGACCTGTGGGAGTCAGAGAAGCTAGTATGAAAAGGCTACATATTGTATGATTTCAACTATGTGATATTCTGGAAAAGAGAAAACTAGAAAGCCAATGAAAAGGTCAGTCAGTGGTTGCCAGAGGTATGGGCATGGTGAGAATACTACTACAAAGTTGTAGCACAGGGCATTTGGGGGCATGAAGGAATTGTTTTGTATCTTAATTGTGGATACGTTATTGAACTCCATGTAAATGAGCACCAAAAGAAAAAAAGCCACCATATGATAATTTAAAAAATAAAATGAGAAAATCTCTCAGCCCATAAGATTTAGGTAATTGTTCAACCAACTGAGACTTGCTTGCAGTCAGGTGGTAACTTCTCAGGAACAACACAACTAGAGACCGTGGGTTTTGAAAGCCATGTGATGGTTTTCTGAGAGGTGGAAAGGTAAAAAGTCAGCTATAGTATAATTTTTTTTATTTTTTATTTTTTTAAAGATTTTATTTGTTTATTTGGGAGAGAGAGAGTGAGAGAGAGAGATCACGAGCAGGGGGGAGGGGTAGAGGAAGAAGCAGACTCCCCGTTGATCAGGGAGCCTGATGTGGGAATGGATCCCAGGACCCTGGGATCATGACCTGAGCCAAAGGCAGACGCTTAACTGACTGAGCCACCCAGGTGCCCTATAGTATAATTTTTTAAATTATTATTTTTTTAAATTAAGCTCTGTGCCCAACGTGGGGCTTGAACTCACAACCTTCAGATAGAGAGTCACATGCTCTACCAACTGAGCCATCCAGGTGCCCCTAGAATAATTTTTTCAAGAAGACATAAAATACTATTGTCAAAAAGGAAACTCTACTATAATTATTCAAAATTTGAAGCAGAGTTGTGGAATCTTGTTTGAACCCATCACTTTGTTGCCCAGTTATGTAGATTTCCCCCTCTGGTGTTTATTCTGGCATTAATTAATATAACAGAATTTGAAAGAAAGATTAGAAATGTGTTAGGTTAGACATAGCCTTGCTTTAAGGGACATGCATATTGATATGCCAGGAAAACTTGGGCAATTTTCTCACTGCTGAGATTTTTTTTTTTTCCATTCAGTCTGGAGTCCAATGGAAACCATGTATTTATTAAATGATTGATGTTTGTGCTCCTTAAGAACCATGGGAATTACCATCCTAGATCACATCATTAGTCTGCCTAGTCTAACATCTTGCTTCTGGCTTAGGTAATTGTCTGATGTTTTTGAGGGACATTTAAATCTTCCTTATCAAGCATTGACCATTGTTTCAAATAGTGTTGATTCTTATTGCTGAGATGTAGATGAGAGAGCTGGGCTAAAGAGAAACAGTATAATACAACTAAGTGCTTTTATATTTTTTAAAAGCTAACTTTATTTTGACCATTTGATGATACTGCTGAGATCCCAAGTAACAGGAATGTTGTGATACACTTGACCTAATTCTCAAGCATTTGATTTTCCATTCTACTGTGAGGCTGCAAAAACTACTAGATGCAAATTCTATCTCATCTAATGGGTTTTATACGTTCAAAGTCCCATATTTTATAAGAGGAAAAGCAAATAAGCCGCTCTATATTTGTAATATGACTGTTCAATGATTTATGTGCTATGGTCTCAGAACGAATTATTCCCAAACTCTTCCCAGGAGTTATCCGATGCAGTCCAATATGTCAAAAGTACCAAGGATGAGTAGCCCCACTCTATAAAATGAAGAAAATGTGTTTTTAGCATTGAGCACATTGCCCTGAACATGGTAGGTACACAGTATGCATTGAGGTGATTTTCACAAGGGACTTCTCAAATCAGACTCAGGGCATGGAGGAGGGAGAGTATTTATTATTGTAATCAAGCAAATTGCAAAGCAGTGTTAATCTAACGCAAACTTGTTGATATGCATTACAATTATTTTGCAGCATGTTTGATTAGGCACACATGGAACGCAGCTCATTAAGAGGATTATTACCAGTATCATATTTTAACCTGTGCCGGTAAGCATTGTTTTCCTCTCCTCTCTCTTATAGTTAGTTTGCAAGGATCAGTCATCAGTTCCTCCTCATCTCTTCCTATCAAGGGCACACAGTTTCTAGGGTTCCACATCCTACCAGCTGGGGTTCCCCAGCTCCCAGGACAGTTCTCCAGAACTGCAGTTTTCGGTTTTGCCTCTAATATTCTAGTTTGCTAATCCTCTGTGTAGCCGTTTTATCTTTAAACTTGAAGGATTTTGGAGCAGAAAATCCTGTTGATTTCTCTCTCTCTCTCTCTCTCTCTCTCTCTCTCTCTCCCCTCTCTCTGAATTCTGGATCTTGAAAATAAACTCTTTATAATGAGATAGTCAGTAGTAGGGTATTTCGACCAGAAAATGATTTTATATAAATAATCAGATGTCCAGGGGAGAGTGTAGGGGAGAGAATGGGGTATCTCAGTCCTTGGTTTGGGACTAAAGAAAACCACTTTCAGGACATTTGGGCAGACTTTTGCTTAGTCAAGGGGCTTTCATGAATCTTGCTATACTGCTCCTGAGAGTTAGCCTTCTAAAATTTTCAGCCCCATTCCCTCCTTTCCCGGAGATCAATAATGCATCTATGGGCTATAGACCAGCAACCATACTTTGCTACCTTGGTGTCTGTCCATTACTGCCAAATTCTTAAAGCAGAACTGGCTTCAGATCGGCCTTCGGAATGCTAAGGGTTTGCAGACTAGGGAAGACCCCTTTCTAAAAATCATAGCACTGCTTGAAACTTGGTGCTTATAATTCCTTTACTTGAAGATAGACTTTTAAATCCACTGGAGAGTTTAAAAGTTCAAACTTGTAAATGGAAACTGGGAATGCTAGCTTATTAAAACAAGTTTTCATCAAAATTCAAATAAGGATAGCAGATTCTTTCTTCTTCTCTAGGAATAGAGGATATTTTTGGGAACCCAAAAGTGGGAGAGGTTGTTTTTCCAAGAACCAAAAGGCCATCAAAGGCAAACTTTTCCTATTTCACAATTTCACTTTGGGCTTGTGCCATTTTCCTTCTACACTTCACATCCAGATGTACAGCAGATATAAGATAGTAAGGCAGGAAAGAGAAGGAATTAAGATTCCTATTCTAGAGTTCACTGTTACATAGTAGAATCTTATACACATTACGGTCTCTACAAAACCTAGGAATTCATAGTTAATGTACTTCCCAGAGATCTCCACATCTATCCATAGTGTTATTATTTTAAACCAATGATATTAAATAGCCATCAGTTATCAATTTCACAGCCTAGGGAAAAAATGTTCTTGAATATCAATTTCTGAGACTCAGGTAAATGCATTGGTTTAAGCTGAAGAACTATAGAAATGAACCTTAAAAATAAGTGGAATAGGTAAAAGTTATTTCTTGATCACCAACAATATAATAGATTATAAACTTCAAGATTTCATTTTATATCCTTTTTTTTGGCAAGTTGGTCTTTATGTTTCAGAAATAACAGTATTAAATGCTATAGAGAAAGGTTAGAGGGTTGAGATTGAAGTTGCATTAAAAAGAGGAGTTAAAAGCTTTAATTTATACTTGAGAATAACAAGATATGAAAGGATTTTGCAAAAATCCTTTGTTCATTAGATAATGTTTATTTAACAAGAAATGAGTGTTTTCAATGAGATTAAACTGAGGATTTTATTGGAAAGACTTTAAGAAGTAAGGTTTCTGTTCTTTAAACCCTGCTGATTTAAAGAAATATCACTAAATACTTTTAAGTCCATTTTTATTCAGTTCTGTCTACTTGCCATTGGTTATATAGACTTAGAGCCTTAAATCATATTCTTTTATTCTTCATTTTCTGTTTTAAAATTTTGGCAAGATTGTTTTCTTTGTGCTTGTTGTTATTTGAAGGCCCCCGCAGAATTCCAATTCTTGTGTAGTCAGTGCTATTGGATGAAGCCATGATGTCATTGTCAGTGGGGATGCTGTTAGCTAGGAAATCTCTTGAGTCAACAATGTGGTTGTGCAGCTGTATCGAGTCTTCTGTGAGTCTAAAGTGATGTGACCATAACTCCTGTTTGCCCAGGACAACCCAAGTCCATACTTGCTGTCCCAGCATCATTGTAATACAGCCACTCTCAAAGTATCTTGGTTTAAACAATCAGTTATGTGGTCACTCCAAACTTAGACGGCTATATGGAGAGAGCAGTAATAGTTCAAGGAGTTCTTATTTTTTATGATAGAGGTAGTGTGTAGCTTGTAAAAAGATCAGTAAAATTAGATTATCCAGGATGAAACAGAATGTGGTAGGATTCTGGGGGGACTGAGAAAGAAAACATTTGCAGACATTGTTATAAACTAATAAGCCAAAACAGGGAGGAGGGGAAAGAAAAGTAAGTATTGTAACAGCAGGGCTATTAATTATTGGGACAAAGCCAGGTGGGGTGGGGGTGCTAGAGAGGGAAGGGATGCATAGGAACCAGCACTCAGTGCTGCTTCCAGAAACACAGCAAAGTGCTTAAATAGCAATAGAGTATAGCATAGAGGTCAAGGACATGTGCTTTGAAATAGAGTGCCTCGTATTCACTTTCCTTAAGCTACTGAAAAATGGAAAAGATGCTTAAGCCATATATGCCTCATTTCCCTCATCTGTAAAATGGGAGTAAGAGTGGTACCTCTTCCATAGAGTCATCATGAAGATTAAATGAGTTAATGCTTAGAAAGCACTTAAAGCAGTGTTTATCATATTGTAAGCACTTAACCCCCGTAGTCTGCTATTATTGTTGTTGTTGTTATTGTTTTCGGTGAGCAAAGGAGGTAATGGCTATACCTCTGTCGTCCAATACCTTAAACAAAACTGCACATATGTCTCCTGGAGGCAGTATCACACACGGAACAGCCCTACACCCGCATGGGCTCCGTGGGATCCCTGTCTCTTCCACTTACTTGTTGGGCAAATTTCTGAACTTCACTTTAGTTTGTCTCTACATCTTTAGATGGAGATAAAAGTAGCATAGACTTTTAGGTTAGACTTGCTACAGTCCTTGTAAAACCACTCCACACAAGTCTCAGGGACATGCTCGGTCTTCAGTGTTAGAAGCCCTTCTATTGGAACCTCGCCTAATAAATTCGCATATATGATGAGGAATAAGTAAGCTATTGACTTTCTGGGTCTCTTAAATCTAATCATTTCTTAAGTAGGTAGGTATGAGCACGTAGTTCCTCTTGAAGTATGGAGGGGGCCACAGGAACGTGGGTATGTTGGAGGTGTGGGTGAAATGCCTTGAAAGAGAGGGTAGCTGACACTGCAGTTTTGTCATTCAAGAGAGATAATGAGTTTAGGGTCCATTAACACATGAATTGACTTGCTCTTTCTCCCTCTCAGGCTCTCTGTCTTTCTCGATTATCTGTCTCTCTCTCATCCTCTCTGCCTCTCTCTGATGATATTCTCTGTCTCTATTGTCTGTCTGTCTCTCTTTCTCTTTCTCCATCTTTCTTGTGTGTGTGAGTTTGTTCCGGGGGCATATTTGTTAGGAGAAGGTGGCAAAGAACTGAATCCTGAAGAACACCTTCCCTTAAAGGGTTGGATGAAGGAGGGCCGCCCAATAAAACAATAGCAGTAGAGGAGGAACAGAGGTAAGAGAAACAGGAGATAATGATGTCCTAGAAATTAAGGCAAGAGAGCATCTCAGGAACAGCAATAACAAAGGCTGTAATTATGTCAAATATGATTAAATCAGAAAAAAAGGCAACTGGACCTTAGAACTGGACCTGAAGCTTAGGCTTCTAGTAACATCACTGGCAGTAGTATTGGTAGAGTCTTCAGTAGAAGGACACCTGTCTAAAAGATGAGAAAAACAAAATAATAAGTAACATAAATCAAAATAAAAAGAAAACCTATCTTTTCAAGGAATTTGAGAGTAAAGGGAAAGAAAGAAAGGTGGTGTTTATAATATGGGAAACTTAACATGCGTTACAAGAAGTTTGAAGATCCAAGAAACAGACAGTGATTGATGAGGCTAATTTGTGGTGTTCAAGTAGGAGGAGACAGGGATGAGGTCACCCATGTAGAGGTTAGCTTGGGAAATAGGAAAGATCCATTTCTGTGAGTCAGATGAGGAGGAGAGAAGAAAGAGTGACTATTTGAAAATGTTCGGGGTAAAAGTGGGAGGATTAATTTCCTGTGTCCCCAAATGTATTTGTAAAGTGCATGACTTGGTCATGCAGGGAGAAAGATAGGGAACACTAAAGCCTTAAACAGAAGGACACTTCCACTAGAGATGAATGGAAGATGGGTTGATTAACATGGGAGGCTTGATTGAGGTTGGAGATAAAGTATTTGTGATAGCACCAAATGACCAGTTCACGGTCATACATTGTTTTATTCTTTTTAATTATATGATTTTCTGTAGAGTTCTTGAACTTCACAGGAGCAAAAGTGATGGAAGTGGATGCATAACTATGTCAAAGTCAAGGATTTTATATGTGGACATGGGTGGAGAATGAGTGATGAAAGAACGAGAGGTCAGAGAATGCTGATGAGAAGAGGGTCCAAGGCAGTGATGGAAGAAGTAGCCATTAGGTGAGTAATGGAAGGAAGTCAGGAGAGGGCTGATGGACCAAGACTGAAGCTGCAGTGAGGTAAGGGAATAGATACAGCAGGAACATAAATACATTTTTTAAATTAAAAAGCAGAAGGTTTCATTGGAGAGGTGAGTTTTCTTTTTTAAGATGGTAGAGATAGAGAAATGAAAGGGCCAGGGTCCAGCCATTAGAGTGGGGACTAGTGGGATGGTTTCTAAGTGATAAAATCATTTTCATGCTGAATGTTGAAAGGGATCTCAATGATAACTTATTTAGTCTATAACTTTTTAAGTCTATTTAGATGGTAAGTTTGAAGTTCTGAGAGCTAAGGCAACTTGTTTAAGAACAGTGGATTTGGGGGGCACCTGGGTGGCTCAGTCGGTTAAGTTTCCAACTCTTGATTTTGGCTCAGGTCATGATCTCAGGGTCATGAGATCAAGCCTCATGTTGGGCTCTGTGCTTAGCCTGGAGTCTGCTTGGATTCTTTCTCTTCCTCTCCCTCTGCCTGTCTCCTCAATCATGCATGCTCCCTCCCCCTCTCTCTTTCAAGTAAATAAATAAAACCTTAAAAAGAAAAAGAAAGAACAGCAGATTTTGGCAAAAGTGCTAGTAGAACCCAATTCCCCTTGTTTCCATGTGGGGCTGTGTTTAATAAACCACACGGTTATATACTTGAAACACTGTAAAGGAGGACATATTATTACAAAATGACTCTTGATTGTACTTAGAAATTAACAAACCAATATGCACATTTTCTGTACACTTCATCAAATAAGTCCATGGTGTCAAATCCTGGAAGCCTACTGTGACCAATGACTTGTATATCAGAGAGAAAATGTAATCCCGGTGACATGTGACATGTGACATAAAAAGGTCACATTGCCTAGCACCAACCCTTGCTTAAGTCTAGCTAATTAGTGGTGCTTTTTGGTTAATTCAAGTGGATGGGCCTCAAGGCAATACTATTTATAGAATTCAGTCTGATAGTTTAGTTACCCTCTATGTTCTAATTAAAAATTATTTTATTTTTTCTTTTACCTCGTTTCATATGAGAACAAGTATGTTCTCAATGAAATTAACAGTGGGAAAATTTTAAACAAATAAAAGGAAATACTTCTACACTTAACATATAATCGGTCCATTGACTTTTCTGTTGGGGTAGGTCAAGGAGTCAAATGCTGAAGAGGAAAAGAAAAGAGAGGAAAATCTGGTTAATTTTATGACCAATAATAACATTGTAATTATGCCCTAAGATAAGAATAATGAGGTTGAAGCTTTGGGGCATAAAATGATCGTCTCAGAGGACAGGGAAGGAATTCTCCCACTCTTACCCCTAACAATTTGAGTGGCACCAAAGAATTGGCCAGATGCATTATGGGGTGTAGTTTTCTCAGGAGGCAGCTCCTATTAACCTGTAAAACCATTCTTGAAAGACCAGTGGCTAGTTTTATCTGGAAAATCCTGTATTTCAGGAGAAATCAGCCTTGATTCCAAGCAAAAAGAATTTTGTAGTTGGTAGAATGATAAACTCCCCAATGGTGGATATGGTCTAATTTTGCTTTTGACCTAGTGTGTGAATTTCTCTGAATATAATATTCATATAACTAACTTAGTGTATTGTACTGGATGGAAATTGGCCTTTGACACAGAGCAGGTCCAATAGGAAGCACATGACCTATCCCTAAGGAATTATAAGTATGCTCTTCCCCTTTTGCCAAACCTTTTTCAAATTTTAAACCAGGTGCTTATAGTTTCTGACTTTCTTGGAGTGCAGTATGCTGCTTGTGTTCTTGTATTCCAGACCTTAGTGAAACTCTGAATTTTTAGCTGTCTTAAAGGGATCCCAAATGAGTTTTGAGCTGGCCACCAAGTAGAGATCACCAAGAGGGCAAACTCATCTGTAGCTAGTTCTCAGTGAACTTCCGAGAGAGAGCAACACTCTCACTAAATGGAGCCTCCATTTTTTAATTTTTTTATTTGAGAGAGAGAATGAGAGAGAGAGAGCACAAGTGGGTTGAGGGGCAGAGGGAGAAGCAGACTTTCCACTGAGTGGGGAGCCCAATGTGGGGCTCAATCCCGGGACCCCAGGATCATGACCTGAGCTGAAGGCAGATGCTTAACCAACTGAGCACCCAGGCACCCGTAAATGGAGCCTCCTTAAGTGGTAGGTATAGTCTAGGTCAGAAAGTCAGGGCATTCAGTCTTTCCTCTTGATACTACTTCTAAACCAACTGGGACCTTAGCCTTGTTTGTTCTTTATGTCTGTGTACTTATTCATTTCATTTGCTCACATAAAACATGGATATTGTATGATACAGAGTAATTAACTCCCAGTTAGCAGATAACCCCCAAATGTCAATTTTTCAAAAAAGGGACAACTTTGTTTGTTTTTTTTTCCCACTCACACCTCCACCTAAAAGAAGACAGGGTGGCTCCCCTGGCAGCTGTGCTCTTGGAGGTGACTCAGGGATCTAGGCTACTTCTGGTCTGACTCTGCCATTTTGGGGTCCTCTACATCCAGCTGCAAGCCAGTGTCCTTATTTGGAAAACGGAAGCGATCAAAACAGACCTCTCAGCTTGGCATGATGACTAAGCAAAATGAGACACTTTGAATGCCTATGGCAGTACCTGGCACAGAGGACACCCCGAATTTTGATGTTTCTTCCCTCTGACTGTAATAGGCCCTGGGACAGGAGCCAAATTTGCCAAGATGAGTAAGGCAGGCATCTGTACTCAGATTGCTCATGAGTTCACACTCTGAAAAAGAAGGCGTATTCTTTAACTAGAAACTTGACTCTACATAAGTTCCATGAAAGCAAGCGCTGTGACTCTCCTTTTATTTATTTATTTATTTTTAAAGATTTTATTTATTTGACAGAGAGAAACACAGTGAGAGAGGGAACACAAGCAGGGGGAGTGGGAGAAGGAGAAGCAGGCTTCCCGCTGAGCAGGGAGCCCGATGTGGGGCTCGATCCCAGGACCCTGGGATCATGACCTGAGCCGAAGGCAGACGCTCAACGACTGAGCCACCCAGGTGCCCCTCTCCTTTTATTTTTAACTACATATTTCCAGAGTCTAGATCACTATCAGGATAATGATAAATGCTCAAAGTATAGTGTTAAGTCAGTGCTTAAAATGGCAGAACTATACAATGAAGAAGCTAGAAAATGATACTCATCTCCTATTTTCTCTCCTCACCCTCCCTTCCCCCAGAATTTACAAAGATTCAAGAGGATAAGATAATGCATAGGATGACTATGGATTTCCTGATTCTATACCAGACTTCATCCAAATTGAGGATACTTCATCTTGAAGTATCCTTACATGTAAACCATAGTACACGACTGTTAATAATTTTTAAATCTTATCTATAGTTGAGTAGAACTAAAATTTTGCTTAATCAGTTATTCTTTCCCATGTTGAATCTGTAGATAGTGTTTTTTAGCGTCTATAGATATAGTTTGCAGTACCTGTTCTTATAGCTGTTCTTATAGCTCCAGACACTACTTTGCCTCCTGTTTGTATACAGCCTTTGCTATAAATAAGCCATTTTGTCTGAATGTTTGGTGCCCATTGTGCATCTCAGTAGTCTAGCTGTGTTTTGTTCCTCCAAGTTGAGTTTCCAAATGTCTTTAAAACCCCTTCACCTTGCTGAATTGTGTTGTACCAGAGTTTAAGGGGGGTCACTGAACTTGAAAGATGACTTGGAAGTAGCTTACCTGGGATCCCCTGGCCCAATATCTTATTTGTAAAAATTCTAACAAATCACTTGTTCAAATGACTGAACAGTACCTGGTTAACCTGGTTAACCACATTTGCCATCCACTCTTCCTCCTGGTTCATATCTATTGCCCTCAGTGAACAGATTGCTTGGGTGACTGCCTCCCCTTTCAATTCTCTTTCCCGTGCAGTATTTCATGGACATGAGTGTGGTCAACTTTTATGCAATCTCTCTGTAGGTAAATAACCATGTATATTGCTTATCTTATGATAAGGAAACTGAGGTGCGTGGTAGTCTGTCTGTTGTCAAAGGTCATCAAGAGTAAGAAGAAAATAAATTGGAATTGCCATCTTCAAACTAGTGTCCCTATCCATCAAATCACAGCCCTTATCTTGGCAAGATACCCCTTGGCTCTCCCTCTGATGGCTGACACCAGGAACACAATGCTCTCATAATGGCCTCCATCACTTCCTGCTTCCAGAAAGCAGTGTCAGTGGCAGACTGTCCAGTCAACTTGTCCTTCTGTGAGGTTGAAAGAGACCATATTGTTTTCTGCCAAAAAATGGACCTGTTTCTTTTTCCTCCAAAGGAGATCTGGACATAGCAAAATGAGCAAATAGAGCCAGATGTATGCATTTTTTCACCTGTATTAAAACTGCCAAAGCCCGAACACAAGAACTCATTCTGAAACACTTCAGCCTGCCAATTCTGGGCTTACAGAAATCTTTTTCCCTAATTACTTCAACAACCTCTGTGCACAATATATTGAGGAAATTTCATCTTTACATGGAAAGGAAGGCAGGTTTGTAGAGATTTGTGGGACAAATTTTCAAAGAGCTTTAACAAAGAAGACTGATTCTTAGGTATTAGATGAAGCAAATATTGAGATAAACTATATGAAGAAAATTTATGTTTAGAAAGGGAAAAATTCCAGTCTAAATGTTGACTGAGAACTCAAACATTTCATGTCCTCATCCTGTCTCCTGAGGACAAAAGGAAAGAAAGAAAGAAAGAAAGAAAGAAAGAAAGAAAGAAAGAAAGAAAGAAAGAAAGAAAAATAAAGTCCTCTTATGCTTTTTGTTCTCTTCCCTAAAGCAGGATATATTATGTATGTGCCGAGAAAGATACACATGAGAATAGTAAAGATGCCATACCCGTCAGAGTAGGCTAGGTTAGCATGCCATAACGCACAACTTGCAAATCTCAAGAGCTTAAAACAGCAAAGGTCTATTTTTTGCTTACTCTTCTTGTCTGTCTCTGGCAGGGACCCAGGCTTGAGAGATAAGCCTCCATCTTGTACTTTGCTGCTCACTGCCTCAGAAACAAACTTAGAACTCTTAGAGCAGGGTTGGCAAACATTTTCTATAAAGGGCCAGACAGTAAATATTTCCAACTTCAACTTCAAGTCCATAGAGTTTCTGTCACAATTACTCAACTCTGCTATTGCAGTGCAAATGTGGAGTTTACAATAGTTTATACTATGTAAACAAATGAATATGGGCTGTGTTTTGATAAAACTTTATTTACAGCAGCCAGTGGGCTGGATTTGGCCTATGGCCTATATTTTGCCAACTCAATTAACTTGTATGGCCGCAAAGAGACACTTGTTACCTCTGCTCAGTAATTGATGACTAACTAATGATTCTACTCAACCATAAGAGAATGGGGAAGTACAAGCCTTTCACTTCCTGAGATAAGCCTAACCTGTAAAGGTGTTCACACACATAACCAGAAAATGATGAAGAAAGAGCTGAGCGGTTATTTCCATAACTCCACAATGCTTGATGAAGCTACTGCTCTTTTAGAATTTCTCTGCTCCCCCAGTTTTCTCTTTAATTCAGCAAAACAAACTTTATAAGGTGGCAGTGTTCCTTTGCTATTTAAGAGGCAGTAGGAGTGACCAGTCAATCAAAAAGGACACTGCTGGGCTCTGTGTTTATTCAGCATTGGTCCCATGTTGGGTGTGAATAGCTGGAGTCATCCATTGCATGAAATCTTCACTTTGCTGCTTCCACAGTGAATCAGGATATGTATCCTAGGAGCAGATCTTGGGAAAGGATTTGGACGCAGTGAGGGAGGTGTTTTGTCAGATGACATTCCTCAACGGTGAAGTTCCTAAGGCACAAAGTTATTTTCTCACAGACCAATTTTGGGGACGTTTCCTAGATGTAGCATTGTAGCCTGTACACAGGGAGAACGATGAGATGGGGTTTTCAGTTTATTTTACTAAACATGGCATCTCCCTTAAGCCTGTTTTACCACAGGATGATGTCACTTTATGTATTTGGTTTTCTAGTAAAACCCATCCTCCCAAATCACAACCAACCCCATTTTGCCCCCTCCTGGTTTGTCATTGTTTTATAAAGTCAAATGGTTCCTTGGCTTTGGTTGACAAACTTCTTTCCATTTTTAGGTACTGCTCTAAGAGCAGAACTTAAAGAGTTCATTTAGTTTTACACAGTTCAATTCATTCACGTTTCTTACTTTGTCCACAGAAATAGTTGACTAGATATAGAGAAATGTATACTTAAGGGGATTTGTCAGCCAGTTAAAACAAAGACATTAGGAATTTATTGTGTAGGTAGTAGACTCTATAAATTGAAATATCTCTATTACATTGATTATAATCTATACTTCAAAAATGTTCAGGTGCTCTCTTGCATTTTATCGCCCAAGCAGAACACTTTAGTGAGCCACTTTAATAATTAAATTTTAAAGAGATAAAAACAGAGAGCAGAACATAGACTCCAAGATCTGTTAGTTGGGGATAGCTCTCAACTTTTATTCCCCCAAACAGTGATACTTCTTTTGAGTATGAGAAGATTCCAGAGGCAACGTTTATTTGACCATGACAAAGAGTACTACTTTCAAAAGAGTGAAAATAACCTACAGCTAAAAAAAATATTTTCAAGGTCCAGATGATATTTTTATTGACAATGTCCTGTATCTTGTCATTAAATGTAATTGACTTCAATGAAAGTGCTATTATGGTTTCCCCACACAGGTTTTAAATTTTATTTCCCAGATCAGCTGCCAATATCAAGGTATCCTAGAGAAGAGCTCTAGTGTTTTTAAACAGACTATTATCCAAGTTTCTTTGTTTGGAATAATAACAATAATGACAACAACAATACTTATTAAGTCCTAGCCACTCTTTGAGCCTTTTTTCCCCTTCTCCTCCAGCCTCTGGCAAGCATCATTCTATTCTCTGCTTCTATGAGTTTGAGTCTTGTAAACACCTCATTTAAGTACTATCATGCAGTATTTATTTTTTTAGACTGACTTATTTCACTTAACATAATGTCTTCATTTATCGTTTATGTTTTGAGCCCTTTAGAATACACTTAATTTTACAGCCACCTTACGAGCTTGACACCATACCATTTTTCTTCCCACTTTGCAAAAGTGGAAACTGAGGCTCAGTGAAGATAAGTTACTTGCTTAAAATCACACAGAGAGTAAGTATCAGAGCTAGGATTTGAATCTAGGCAATTTGGACCAGAGTCCACGGGAATAACCACTGAGCTATAACATCTTTTTCACAGCTGGAATAAGGGGGTTGTTACTGATATTGCAATAGGAGCAGCAGAAAAAGTTAAGGACTTATAAACAACCAATCCATGTAACTGAGCAAAATCTATGCTTTTTTGTGCTTATCTAAATTGACCACAAATTCCCCCAATATAGACAACAGCTCTTATGTTGCTGGGAGTGTGGAGATCCAGGGAAAATGCTAACTCCCTTTCTTTCAGCAACTGCCTGGCGTAGAGAGTTTCCTTTCTTGAATAAAGGCAACGTGAAAGAGAAGGGAGCCCTCATAAGCTTCAGTTTGCTTTCCACAGGTCATCAGTGGGGTGGGTCATTATTGCCGCCAACCTCCCCCTTCCCCCGGGATTGCCTTCCTTGGCCTTTCTGCCACAAGTGCCCTTGGAAACTCTTTGCCCTGAGTTCCCCTACATGCCACTCTTGCCTTGCAAAGAAGATGAATATAAAATATCAGGCAAAGGTTTTGTATTCCCAGCCCGGATCTTTATCTCAGAATAAAAGAGGGAAATTTATCTCTTGTGAGTCATGGGCATTGAGGAGCTGGGAACATGTCACTGGCGGGGAGAGTTGGCAAAAACAGTCCTAGTGGATTTCAAGTTTATTTGACTAATTCTTTCACCACTTGTCAAACGAAACTACTTTTGTGTAGGTAACAAAACAAGCTGTTTCCTCTGCCATTTCTCCAGTGAGTAGTAGAGACACTTGTGGCGACACCCATTACTGCTAACTGTTATGATGTTTGCTGTCAAATTCATTTATTTATACAACTGCTGTAAAAAGCCCGAGGCCCATAAGCAGCCATGAAAGATTTCAGAGTCATGGTGTGGGGTCACGAGAGGGAAAAAAAAAGTCTCCACTGGTTATGAGAAAGGAACTGACACAGGAAATGGTCACATATGGCGCAGATTTATTGTGTCCGGAGCTTCCCATTCAAATCTCATTACAGCCACAGCTCAGAGCTGGGCACGGCACAGTCACATTCATTTCAGTTTTGGCATCCGACAGAATTACTGCCGCAGCTTCACACTGAGGGCTGGAGAGGTGATAAGTTTATCATTCTGGGGAAAGAGCATGCTCAGATTGTATTTGTAAAGAAGGCTGTTGGCTGCCCCTGCCTTTAATCTAACCCATGAACATCGCTGTGGTCAAAGATGGCAGGCAAGGTTTGCTAGCAAAAAGGAAATCCGAGGGTGGAAAGAAAGGGGGAGTGGGGTGGAGAGTATTACCAAAGGAATGAAGGGGAAAGTTAAGATTAGATGAAAGGGTTGAAACCATCTTGAATCTCGCAAGTTTTTATTGATTTTTTAATTGGTGGAAAAAATACACATCCTGCTTGTAGACGTGTGTGTGTGTGTGTATATGTATGTATATATATGTTTGTGTGAGTGCGTATTTCTTTCTTGCACATATTTTCTAAAATCATAGATAATATGTCTCCATCGTAGCATTTTCTTCACCTGTAACTTGTCTCTTTCAACATTGTTCATTATGAATGCTTGCAACACTTACAAGTGCTGTTTCAAACTATAAGACGGATGTTATTAATTTGAGATGAGGGTAGTGCCAAAAAAGGCAAAAGGGGAGTGGGAAGTATCTTAAAAAATACTCCTCTTTTGATTATGGCTAATGTAGAACTTATATTTATTAGTACATGTTTGTTCCCGACTCTGCGCATACATCACTTCATTTAATCCTGTCTATCAGCTTGTGGGTTGGGTGCTATTTTCAATCCTTTTTACAAATGAGTTAACTGGGTCAGAGACAGGATAAGTAACTTGCCCATGGTTTTGCAGCTAGAAAGTGCAATGCAAATCTCTCTGGCTAGAAAACCTGATCTCTTACCTGCCAAGCTGTACTTCCTGAACTTGCATTTGCTTTGGCTGTTTTCAATGTAGTAGTCAAAGAATAAAAGTCATAATTGAGACCATACTCATTGGTGTTTGCAGGGCAAATCATAATGCAATAAAATAACAAAAATACAGAAACATTTTCTAAGCCACTTATTTTAAGCAAAATCTAGATGACATTTCAACATAGTAAAAGAATACAAAATGGTCTCCTGGAATCTGTTTACATGGACTTTATCAATAAAAATCGGTGTTTTCTTTATTAAAAAAAAAACAAAAATAGATTCAGAAGAAGGGTCTATTTGATACATATCTGATACTCTTCCCTCATCTTCATTGTCATTTTATCACTTTCATCTCCTGATCATTTTTTCCCCTCAAAGTTAACACTTCTATAAAAAGGAAACAAATATTTGGAAATACTCATCAAGAGAACTTAGTAAAGACAGAAAGACCATTCACAGAAGGCCTTACAGACATCTTGCTTCATGGAGTGGTTGGTTTTATATAGTGTTCCATTTTTCTCAGATTAAGTTGGAAATGTATTCCCATTGAAAATAGACCCAAGTTCAAGGACTTTGGTGAGATTGCTCATGAAATTGTGGCAAATCCTAGAGTCTAGAGCCCCTGAGATCCAATCTGCCCGTTACGTATGCCTTAAGAGGTGTGTATTTCTCATCTAGCAGCTTCCTGCTCCCGTGCAGTATCTTCAGTCCGGTACCGCTCTCTCCACACTTAGGACTTCTCTTTTCCACCCCCTTATGACTCCCATGCATTGGAAGCCACTGCACCACACCAATCACCAGCTCTAAGAGTGCTGTCTTTCTCACAAAGAATGATGCCAGAGGAGACTATGTTCCTAAGCACCACTGGTCAACGAATTATGAAAGCCAAGCTGGAAATACCTTAATTTTGAAGCTCCCAGTGCTGAACTCTGAATACATTAATTTTTCAATTTAATGAACTTTAAATTTCCCAAATTACATTGTCTTATAATGCCACCTGTGTATGTGAGTGTATGTATAAGCATATCTATCTTATCTCCTTTATAATGACTAGTACTTCCATATTGTGGTCACTCAACAGAATTTACAGACCTCTAATTCTAGACTCTAAGTTAGCAAGCCTGTGTTTTCAGTCAACCATACTGAATGTATGATGCCTAAGACCATCATTCTCAATTTACCTTACAGATATAACACACAATCATTATTTCTGAAATTTACAAAAAAATGTAGAACTTATATTCTCATCTAGCAGCTTCCTGCTCCCGTGCAGTATCTTCAGTCCGGT